>NC_086153.1:330524351-330839557 GCF_035149785.1 Candoia aspera
TTGTACACTGCTGATGTAGAATAACATTGTCTCCTTTGACCAGCAGTTTTTCCCCATCCTGTTGTGCGTTCCATAACTCTGTTAACTGTGATTCTTTTAACTGGAAATGTTGAGGACTCCGGCATCTGCATGCAGAGTCTGTGCTTTTCTGCTGAGTGAAGACGTTTATATAAACACGAGACAACCCATGACCTGCTGGGTCATCATTTCAGAGATATTTCCTTACCAGATTCCTCAATGCCCTCAACAATGACAGAGCTTCTAACATTATGGAAAAGTTCTTAAAAATTCAGGGAGAGATGTATCTGCCTTGAAAGTGGCCAATGTTGAACTGTATAGCCCAGTCAAACATCAGGAGTTGACCACAGGAAATGTTTTATGACATTTTGTATTACGTCATAAAACGTTTTCTGACAATTTTTATGACATAAAATGTTTTATAAAATTTGCCAAATTTCTATTCCATGGGATTCATGGATCCCAGATTTTGGATGCATTCTGTAAAGTTAGCCCATTTGAGGTATCTTGGTTCAAAAATTGTTGCTCTACGATGCATCATTTCACCCAGTTAAAGGTTACAAAGTATCAAACAGACACGAGAGTTTTAGTAGTATATAGATGCCCATAGAGATACCTTTACACAACTTACTAATGATAACTATAGTTTACGTGTGTGTTTTATAAAGGGCATATATTAGAAATGCAGCATCACCAGTATTCTGTTTCCAAAAGTAGCCAGCCAGATACTTCTCAGGGGTGTTTAAGAGTGCTATGAAGGCACCTGCATATCCCCCCAAATTCACAGGCTGTCACTGAATAGAATAGAGACTTGATATAATCAGCAGGATTCATAAGATGATATCTCTTCTCTGATCCTACCTGAAAGACAGTCCATCCTTTGTCTCATGATAAGGTGTTTCCATAACTCATTTATTTATAAAATCATATGAAGAATGACTTGAATGGACAAACCCATTATGTTTTTAAAAACGGTCACCCTCAACTGCAGAAATGAACACTTCTGTTGGCCACGTGTCCATGTTCTTGTTGCTCTTTTGGCAAAACTTTTTCCAGAATGTTTTTTAGACTTCCCAGTTTGGACTGCAGCTCTGAGGTTTCCTGATGGCCTTCTGTTTGAGTACTACTTACTGTTGAAAATCAGCCAATGTCAGCTAGGTGCTGCCATCTGCTGGGCCATTGTATTTATAGGCTGTCTGAAATTCTCCTGCAAACTAAAGTTTGGGCAAGAGATCAGGACTTGTAATGGTATGGGGGAATGACCTTGGGAGACAGGAGGAAGAGCCACAGCCTAGACAACGGTCTGATGAATGAAATCTGAGTCCAAAGGGGTGGTGGTGGAAGGGGAGAAAGCATCTCAGAAGGGACTCTCCCTAGTTTTCGGGAGAGTAAAAGTAAGGGAGGGGAGAGGTGCTTTCAGACTTGCCAGTTTCTGTTACTGCAACCTTACAATAAAGGTAGCGTTAGTACTTGTGGTTGGTGCTTCTTGTCTGGACTACCTCGAAGGGCTGACAGGACTGAAGCAAATCTTCATTAAAGACCTGGCTCTTCACCCAGGTCTTTGGCAAGTGTGATTGAAGCCTCCCTTTCTTCTTTTTCTTTGTTCCCCTCTGGGTTAGTTATCTTTGCCATCTTTGCCTTTTTTGTTTTATGTTGTTTTCTTGTTTTAAATGTTTTTTTAACATTTTGGAAACTGTCCAGAGTCGTCGGGAATCG
This sequence comes from Candoia aspera, assembly GCF_035149785.1. NCBI lineage: Eukaryota > Metazoa > Chordata > Lepidosauria > Squamata > Candoiidae > Candoia > Candoia aspera. Next base: position 330,526,086 of record NC_086153.1, read on the forward strand.
GGCAGCATATACATTTAAGAAATCAGTCAATAAAGCCACAGAGCCACTGAACTGCTGGGTTTCTCTTAGGAAAGACATTCTGCTGTTCTACCCTGGGTTGCATGGAATCGTTCCCCAACATGCAAGACCTGATGGGTCACATGAAGGTGCATTACAAGCCCAACCGCTACTTCAAGTAAGACCCTGTTTGGCTGTTAGTTTATTTTTGTTAAACATGTATATTTATTTTAACAAATGCTCTGGAAAAGGAGGGAGTGTGGTGGGCTAATGAAAATCAGTTCAAATTTAAATAGGTCTCTCTCCAATTATCCCTTCCCTTTCTCATGCATTTGAATCCCCGGTGAAATATAAAGCTTGGCAAGTGAATGTGGGGCAAATCATTGTCAAGTTAATCTGCATTATAGGATGATTGTTAGGATAAACATCTATGTGGCTCTGACTGGGATCCGGAAGAGTGAGAGGAATGTAATAAACAGCAAGTCTATTTGGGAACTCCAATTAAAACAGTTTTTCTCAACCGTGGCAACTTTAAGATGTATGGACTTCAACTCCCAGAATTCTCCAGCCAGCATAGCTGGCTAGCGCATTCTGAGAGTTGAAGTCCACACACCTTAAAGCTGCCAAGGTTGAGAAACACTGAGCTAAAGGAATGCTTTTTTCCCAACAGCTAGCATAGAACAGATCACCCTTCCCAACTGGCCCCCTTCCATAAAGGTCAAGAAGGTTGGTTCCTCTCCCACCCCCCCACCCCCCCGGCCTTCTATTCTTGGATCAAAGCAAACATCCTCCCATGAATATATGCAGATTAGAGGCTCCCAAAAGTGACTGGGCAAAGAGGGAACCTGCCTTAAAGGGGATGAAGAGAAATTGGGTCAGGTGAAGTCTAAGACAGAATATAAGGTCCACACAGTCCACACAGAATATAAGGATTAGAAAGTACCTTGGAGTTCATGTAGGCTGGGGAATTCTGGGAGTTGAAGTCCACACATCTTAAAGTTGCCACGGTTGAAAAACACTGATCTAGCTCAGCTTCCTGCCCAGTGCCACTGTTGCATCCCTGTGAAATTGCCATCCTGCACCTGTTTAAACACTCCACTGACGGAGAGTCCACCACTCCCTGAGGCAGTCTGTACCATAGTTGAATTTCTTTTACTGTTAGGAAACATTTCTTGATACCTACTGAAACCTACTTCCTTGTAATTAAATCCCTTGCTTCTTGTTCTGTCTTCTGGAACAGTTGTCAACAACAGCAGCCTTTCTACAGGACAACACTTCCAAAAGCTGAAGACTGTTTCCATGTCTTCTCCTGTTCTTCTTTTCCTCAGGCTAAACATACCCAAAGCCTCTACCCATTCCTCATAAGTTTTTCCCTCCAGGCCCTTTACCGGCACGTTAGCTTTCCTCTGGATACACTCCAGTTTCTCAGTGTCCTTCCTAAAATGCAGCATCCAGAACTGATGCAATATTCTAGCCACAGTCTGACCAATACAAACAGAGAAAGACGGTGACTACTGTGCTCCTATGACTGCATTGGCTTTTTTTGCAACTGCTTCACACTATTGGCCCAGGAGATGTTTGTGGTCCAGCAAGACATTCAAACCATTTTTGCATGCACTGCTGCCCAATATGTGCCTTTACAACTTAATACCTTTGATTTTTCTTATGCAAATGTATTGGTTTGGCATGGCAGAGGGGTCACTTGGGATACATCCATCACTGCCTGGGCCACTACATTTGCACCAGCTGTAGATTCTGAGTGCTTTCCACAGGGAGCATGTAGGCCACATTGCAGTAATCCAGGCAGGAGCTATGAATCCAGGAGGACCTCCAAAGTGCAAATCACATCTGAACGAGGGAGTAGAACTCCATTCAGAGTCAAAGTTGGTATTTCCCTGAAATCATTTGGCCCATAAACCCAAAGCCCTTCCAATTTGGAGGGATTCAGTTTTAGTCTGTTCCTCCCCATCCAATCCATGGGCTAGCACTTCTGTTGCGTTGCCTGTTTGGCCTGGAGCTGAAATGCATAGCTGGATATCCTTTGTATATTGATGATACTGGACCCTGTGCTGATGGATGACTTCTCCCAAAAATTTCATATAGATATTTAAAAGAAGTGAAGATGGTAGAGAGTTGTGAGGCATTCCGCAAAGTAGAAGTGTCTGGGCAGATCTCACCACCAATTGGAATCGACTCCTCAGGAAGGTGGAGATCCACTGCAAAACAGTGCATCCCACTCTAATCCCATGGAGGCAGTCCAGATGGATACCACAGTTGATGGTTTGGAAAGCTACTGAGAGATCAAGGAGGACTAGGAAGCTTGCATTCCCCTAATCCTGATCTCTCCAAAGGTCATCTACAAATGTGATCAATCTAGTTTCCTAGGCTGAAACCTGACTGCCAAAGGTCCAAAAAACCTGCTTCTTCTAGCGTCTTTTGGAAATTCAGGGTGACCACTTTTGCTATAACCTTTCCTAAAAAGGCAAGGTTTGAGACAGGTCTAAAAGTAGCCAAAATAATGGGGTTCAGTGAAGGCTTCTTGAGCAGGAGGCACACCACAGCCTCTTTCAGAGATGATGGAAACACTCCCCACTCAAAGAAGCATTTATTACTGCTTAAAATCTAACCTGCCACCTCATGAGAGGCCATAACTAGCTATGAGGGGCAGGGATCCACCTGAAAGGTGGCAGAGGTGACACTAGAGAGTTCCCTGTCCATTTCCTCAGGACCCACAGACTTGAGATTGATTCCAGATCACTCTTCAGATTGAAGCCCCAGTCATCTCCACTGGTACTGTCAAGCTAGAGTCCAACTCTTAGAATCTGAGCAGTTTTATCTGCTAAATGCTGCAAGAGTTCTTCACAGGAGCCCTTCGGATATTTTTGGCAATTGTCTAAAATGAAGCAAGTGCTGGATAGTATTCATCAGGCACAGTAAGAGTGGCAAAGTACTCTAGGCATCTCTTCTGCCACTTCATCTCCCTGAGCTCATTAAACCGAGGGGTTGCAGGGGGTCTGTGAGAGGGAAGAGTTTACCAATGATTTCAGGTATGCTGTTGTTTGTTCCTAATAGGCCTCCAAGCAATGCAAGCAGCTTTAGTGACAATTCACAGCCTAGTAAAATCTGTCTCCTGTGAATTTGACTGGCCTTGTTTTCCAGACATCTTGTCTTCTTACAATAAGCGAACTTCCTGGGCCTCAGGGCAAAGGTGCAATGCCCATCTCTCCTGGGGAGTGAGGAATCCCGCAGCACTGACCAGCCTGTTGGGAACTCAGTGCTAAATGCTTTGCTTAACCTGTTTTGTTTTGATTCCATCCAGATGTGAGAACTGCATGTCACGTTTCCGGACACACCGCTCCCTCTTCAAGCACCTGCACAGCTGTTCTGATGCCGCCACCACTGCCGCCGCCTCTTCCCCAGCCCTGACATCGGAGAAACCCATCTTCCCACCTACCTCTAGCCTGGAAAAAGAGCCTCCAGGGAAGCTGCTGGAGGAGCTTCCAAAACTCCAGAGCGTCATACAGCACTTCAAGAAAGAAGCTCTTCTCCCTGGCACGATGGACACTGCTCTCGCCACCGACTTGCTGCCGGCTGGACTTCCTGGCCCCTTAGAATCTGTGCCGTTGCCAGCCTCTCCTACCTATCCTCTGTTGGAGCAATCCCTGTTTGGGCCCCCCTCCCTGGCAAGGTTCTCTGGGCCACCTCACCCTTCGGTTTCAGGGCCCTTCTTGCCCTATATGCACCCCACGTCCTATGCTTTACCTCAAGCTGCAGTGCAGAACCGCCTCCGACCTTTCTTGCCAGGCCAAGGCCTCCCTGTTTCCAGCGCTGTGTGGAAGAAAAGCCAAGGTGAGCAACTGTCCTCCTCCGTTTTGAGAATTTTCCAATATACTTACGATTCTGCTCTTCCTGCACTAAATTCAGCTTGCATCTTACGCAGGTGTCAACCCCTTTCAGAGTTGTGCATTAATGTCCAGCATTTTACTATGTTATTTCAGGGGGCTGTGCAGGAGATGCTACTAAGTCTTAGCTGCTTCAAACCAAATGATCATGTATATTCAAGTCATGAATTTAATCTGGAGGAATACAGGGTGTAGGACTGAACCTTGTGGCACTTCACTTGATCACTCTCTTTCTTCTGAGAAGAAACAATAGATGAACAATTTTTGGGTATGATTTTTACAAGCCAGCTGTGTATCTATTTAATTGTCATGCCATCCAGCCCACACTTAACCAGCTTAGAATAACATGGAATACTCTGTCAAATGTAGTGCTGAAATCAAGATATCTGACATCCCCAATATTCCCATTATCTACTAAAGAGAATTATTCTTTACAAATCCATGCTGGTCTAACAGTCGCTATATTGTTTTAAAGGTACTTCCAAATCAATCATTTATAATCTGCTGTAGAATCTTCACAGCTATCAGTATCAGACTGACTGGTCTGTAATTTCCTGAATTTCCTAGTTTTGAAGATAGAGATTTGTTTTCCTCTTACCCTCTTATACTTTACCAGTTCTCTACAATTTCTCAAAGATAGTGCATACAAGATTCATCTAGACCATCAGCGAGTTCCTTCAGTAATCTTTTCAACACGAGTAGTTAGAGCTGCAATTGGAAGTCAGGAAACTGACTGGATTTTCTGTTTCTGCTTTCCATTGCAGGACACTCTTCCAACAGCCGCATTGTATGGCAACACACCCGGGGCCGTTACAATTGCTTACAGTGCCCCTATTCCACAGCCTCTCGGGAGGAGATGACCCAGCATACTGAAGACCACCGCAAAAATCCCTCTCCAACCAGTCGCTTAGATGGGGAAATGGGTGAGTGCCATGTGAACCTTGGTAATTAAACTTTGGAAAGCGGAAAAAAACTCATCGGGGAGTCCTCTGTTTCTCTCTTGTTATGGAAGGACTAATTCAAGGCCCAATACAGGTGGTCCTCACTTAACAACCATTTGTTTAATGACGGTTTGGACTTACAGTAGTGCTGGAAAAACTGACTTATGACCAGTACTCACACTTACAACCGTTGCAGCATCTCCATGGTCATGTGATCATGATATGGGTACTTAGCAACCGGTTCACATTTATGACCTTCACAGTGTCCCATGGTCATATATGATTGCCATTTTTGATCTTCCTGGCTGGCTTCTGGCAAGCAAAATCAGTGGGGAAACCGCAATTTTAATGAATGATGAATGATGAAGTCTAGATGAATCTTGTAATGCATTTATCTAGACCATCAGTGAGTTCCTTCAGTAATCTTTTCAACATGAGTAGTTAGACCTGCAATTGGAAGTCAGGAAACTGACTGGATTTTCTGCTTCTGCTTTCATTGCAGGACACTCTTCCAACAGCCGCATTGTATGGGAACATACCCGTGGCCGTTATAATTGCTTACAGTGCCCCTATTCCACAGCCTCTCGGGAGGAGATGACCCAGCATGCTGAAGACCACCGCAAAAATCCCTCTCCAACCAGTCGCTTAGATGGGGAAATGGGTGGGTGCCATGTGAACCTTGGTAATTAAACTTTGGAAAGCGGAAAAAAACTCATTGGGGAGTCCTCTGTTTCTCTCTTGTTATGGAAGGACTAATTCAAGGCCCAATACAGGTGGTCCTCACTTAACAACCATTTGTTTAATGACGGTTTGGACTTACAGTGGTGCTGGAAAAACTGACTTATGACCAGTATTCACACTTACGACTGTTGCAGCATCCCTGCGGTCATGTGATCATGATTTGGGCACTTAGCAACCGGTTCACATTTATGACCTTCACAGCGTCCCATGGTCATATATGATTGCCATTTTTGATCTTCCTGGCTGGCTTCTGGCAAGCAAAATCAGTGGGGAAACCGCAATTTTAATGAATGATGAAGTCTAGATGAATCTTGTAATGCATACAAGATTCATCTAGACCATCAGCAAGTTCCTTCAGTAATCTTTTCAACATGAGTAGTTAGACCTGCAATTGGAAGTCAGGAAACTGACTGGATTTTCTGCTTCTGCTTTCCATTGCAGGACACTCTTCCAACAGCCGCATTGTATGGCAACACACCCGTGGCCGTTACAATTGCTTACAGTGCCCCTATTCCACAGCCTCTCGGGAGGAGATGACCCAGCATGCGGAAGACCACTGCAAAAATCCCTCTCCAACCAGTCGCTTAGATGGGGAAATGGGTGAGTGCCATGTGAACCTTCGTAATAAAACTTTGGAAAGCGGAAAAAAACTCATTGGGGAGTCCTCTGTTTCTTTCTTGTTATGGAAGGACTAATTCAAAGCCCAGTACAGGTGGTCCTCACTTAACAACCATTTGTTTAATGACGGCTTGGACTTACAGTGGTGCTGGAAAAACTGACTTATGACCAGTACTCACACTTACAACTGTTGCAGCATCTCCACGGTCATGTGATCATGATTTGGGCACTTGGCAACCGGTTCACATTTATAACCTTCACAGCATCCCATGGTCATATACGATTGCCATTTTTGATCTTTCTGGCTGGCTTCTGGAAAGCAAAATCAGTGGGGAGCCACGATTCCCTTAATGACCACATGGTTTGCTTAACTGCTGCAAAAAAGGTAGTAAAATCAGGGCAGATTCACTTAATGACTGCTTCGCTACTGAATTTTCCAGTCCCAATTGTGGTTAAGTGAGGAATACCTGTATATTATTTCCATAATTAATGTTAACAGTCCTTCAATTTGATCTACAGTCAGGAGTTTAAAAGTCTGCACTAATACTGGGGTACGTCCTCTGTGAACTTCCGAGGCCGAAATGTATCAAATGTTACAAATATGTATGTAATAAGTACTTTAGCTATTTCAGTGATTTACGTTCCTGATACCCTCAAAATTACTGAGATTATAGCTTTGTGAAGGGATGGGTGTGGGGGCTGTACCTGACATTTAACCAAACCTTTCTATCTTAATCCTGAAAGAAATGCACCCTTCTCTGTGACTCAGAACTTTCCCCTCCATTTTGATTCTTTGTATTTTAACTATATTCCTTTAAACGGACGTTTTTTTCCTCTTGTTTTTTTCTCTCACCCAGACTTTGGTGTTGCCCTTCCCTCATTCCACCCGAAGTTGACACCAGAAGTGGAGAACTCCCTCTTTTCCCCGCTGTGAGGTTTCCACTGGGCTGATCAAGCTGACTTTATTATTTCCCCCATGAAAAACAGCACCTGTGTGGAGAATTTTTTTTTTTTTAATGTGTGCGTTCCCCCCAGGAGGCATCTGGGGACAACCAGGTGTCAAATGTAGGCCGGAATTCATCTGCATTCTAGCTTGTCCAGAATGAGCAAGTGCACTGATGTATTCTGCATAGTCTGGTTTGTTTCTAGTTACTCCCTTTGGCAGGAAAAGCCAAACTTCTTACGCTCTCTGTTTTGTTGAGCATTGCATCTGAATCTAGTCCTTGGCTTATTCCTCAAATAACAAGCTAATAATATATGCCAATGTCCATTCTTGGCTTAAATCAGTTTTGTCAAGAGAAGAATGTCAGGGATTCTAGGCCAACGTGAACACGCAGACCAGAGAGAGTGGCCTGGCTTGTTTGCAGTCATTCCTCCGAGCAGGAGCAAGTACACGTACCAGCCTGCTTCTCCATTCTTCATAAGCCAGGTTTCGAAGACTTGGTCTTAGGATATGTGCATCAGTTCCTCTCCCACCTACTTCCTCCCCATGCCTTTTGATTCATAAAAATGTGTTGACAACTGAGTACCATTTAAAAGGGAAAGGGAGTTGAAATTGATTATTGAAACTTAATTTAATCAACTTTCCTGTGCATTGCCTTCCTTTTTTTTCTATTTAAAATTGATTTTTCTCCTGCTTTTATGGTAAAAAAAATATTCCCTAACTCTGTACAGTCACGACTAGTTATGCTCAGGTTTGTAAGTGGGCTACTGCTGCTTTTGAAAAAAAAAATAAATTGGAATTGTACAGAAAGGCACATATTATGTCTGTGGCATTTATGAGAGAATTTCTCATCTTTAATGTATAGGGAAGGCAGGAAAGTGCCTTGGTTTGTTTATCCTCCTGCTTATTTATTGCTAGGGCCCAAGAAGGGTAACAGGCCACACCAGCTGACTCTCCATTTTATGGTCACCATACAGAAAGAGGAACTGAGATTTTCAGTATTGCTCCAACCGAGCTTCCCTAAAGACCATATCAGAATAGCATGCTTGATTATACGCAGTCTAACTTAAAATCTGACAGTTCAAACTAACCACTGGTTACAGTGATAGATCTTGTGCCATCCTGCCAACTTAGGATACCAAGATAGGAGCAAGCCCTTGGTGTGTGCTGTGAAGAATAACTCCCAATGCCTTTTTTTCCCAAAAAAGTGCAGTTTTAATATAAACATTGATACATTTTTGGTCTCCATTAAATGGTTACTACAAAAATTTAAAAGTTCTTGTAAACCAATTGGAAGTTGTCGTAAACTGAGAGAGACTTAAAGCAGAAACGTAGAGTTATTGTGACCTTTGACTCTCTTTTTGGTCCCATTAAGAGCCTGTTGCAAGCAGACAGGGAGAAGCCAGACTGAGTGGACTGCTGGGCAGAGAAGGAAATTTCAAGCCTCATCTCAGAAAAAGGCGGGGATGGGTTCAGAGCTGTAACTATTTATCAATACTTGATCCCAGCAGCTCAGAAAAGCACCAGTTGTTTTCCAGACTCAATACTGTTCAAAAGCCCTGGTACAAATCATGACCATTCTTTTTTGATGAGCAGCAGAACTTTTAAATGCCGGACTTGTCCGTGTTCAGAACAGGGCAGTGTAACAGCAGCTCCTGAGGCATGACTGCTAGTGACTCCTTTTTGTCCCTTACTGAGACTGCCTCTCCTGTTTACTTTTGAGATGACTGTTCTCGGTACCGTCCTGTGAGCAGTTCATCCTTGAAAGATGCAGTTCTTGGGGCAGGGAGGGAGTCGTTCTGTCAGCTCTTCAGTCTTGGAAGACAGCTTGGGCTTGGCTATGTGCATCCCCTGGAGTTTGATGAAGAGGGTGTCCCTTGAGCAGAAGCAAAGAGGATGGCCTGCATGTTGTGGATAGGACAGGAGGAACCGGATCTACCATGGCCGAAAATAACAGCATTTTCGGTGATCCTGTCGCTTCTTTGGTGGAGGGACCGATGCACTGAGTGGCAGGCTCCCTGCTTCCTTTAAAGAGGAGAGACCTGGGTAAGAAACCTGTTGCAAACTGCAGAAGAAGGCTGCAGAAAAGACTGGTGCCAGGATGACCAGTGGCACCAAGGGAATGATGGAGAGGGAAAAAAACTCTGCACAGTACCTTAATACTGACCTTCGGGGTCACGACACCCCACGCGCTCCTCCAACAAGCTTTCTGTGCTAACCGACGTCTCGGAGTCGAGATTCTCCTCATCGGAACCCCGCTGGTCCAGCTCAGGGAGACGGTATGTTATGTCTTCCCTAAAGCAGCAAGAGAGAAAGACAAGCTACAACATTCCCTGGGAAGGCGGGAAAAATTTCAAAGAGGGGGATTGCAGTGCAAGCCTGTCAACTTCAGTGCAATGCAGAGAGCAACTTTCCTGCCTCCCCTCCTTTCAAAGTTTTTGATCCACCAAGTCCAATATTTACTATTGGAACCACAGGAAGGGGAATTATTATTGCAGTGGAATAAAAGTCTACTGATGGGCTTCGCTTGCCACTGAAAGTGGAGGAGGGGTGCAGGGCAATCTGGGAGAGGCTTTCACACAGGCCTAAAAATGGGTTTGAAAACCCTAGCCATTGTCTCCTGCTTGGCAAGGCAGGCCCCATTTTTTAAAATCCTTACCAAAGACCAATTCTGCTGAAAAATAAGGACACTAAAGCACAGCTCCCCTTTGAAAAGGAGAAATTCCCAGAGTTGGCAGACAAATTCAGAGACAGTAGCTTCTCCTGTCCTGCAGGGGATAGGCCCTTACAGGCCATCACTCACTTCTCTTCCTTTATTGACTGTATCCGTTCCATCAACAGCTCCTTCTCCCTGTTGTCTGTTTCCTCCTCTTCTGGCAAAAGTCCAAGCTTAGGTGAGGCACTGCTTGCTCCTACAGTCTGGGGGCTCTTGCTCTGCAGGGTAGAGAGGAAGCTACGTCGTCTACCTTGGCTAAGGACACAGCAAGGACACATCCTCCTTGGACAGACAGCAGCCGTTCAATCCCACAATGTCATTGTCTTGTAAGCTGCAATGGATTGTGAAGCAGCCTCTGCTCTGGGTGGACAATTTAGCTTTCCAGCCTTGAAACGAAATTAATAATTTAACAAACCAGGAAAACAATGACAAAGCGGGGCAGCCCTGAACATGGGAAGCCCAGGCACGAGAGCCCTGCAGACAGATGCTTTGGAGCAAGCTGTCCTTTCTTAGTACTGAATCCATCTTTCAGGGCTGTGATGAATATAAAACAAGAAGAATTGCTATTTTTTTTAATGTGCCAAACAATGCAGAAAAGCAGGTACCATTCCACAAACTGTCCTCACTCCTAGAGAGATCAGTTTGAGGCCTGAAATTTACATTTTCTATGCCTTGGGATATTATAAAAGGTATTAAGACTGCTTCTGAGCCCTTGTGTAGAAATGTCTTCCTTTGATACAAGACAACCAGCAGATTCTAATAACATCACACATACACATCTGGGTTAGTATGAACAAATTCAAAGGGTTAAACATCCAAGGCCAAACTTGGATGCAGGAGGAGTTGTTTTTTTTAATAGTGAAGCACCAGTTAATATCCCTCTTGCAATCCACTACTCAATCCCTGCAGTTAATTGTGAAAAAAGGAAATGTGCACAGCTGTAAAACATGCAGAGTGTTGAAATGGGGGGGAGGGTGTGAGGCATTCAGAGTGTGAAGGGGCTGTGAAAAGCCTTTCCCGGTCTTCAGCTGATACTGGGAGGGACAGGGAGAGGAAGGGAGCAACGTTCCATGCACCGGGGGCACATCAGGGCTTCCACCTACCCGTGCTCCCTCGTGGGGAGAAGAAAAGGCAAGTTTTACTGGCCACAGCTAGAGAAAAGGAGAGATGAAGGGCACATTCATAGGAGGCAAAAACATTTTCTTTGATACTCCATGGATAAAAATAAAAGATTGAAATACAAGATTGTAAGAACGTACAGTGTATATCAAAGTTAAAAACCGTAAAAATGCTATACACACTATTTAACAACACTACGATATTTTCAGAGTTTTAAGACTAATACGATATTGAACTTGTTGAATTATAAAGCTGGGATGAACTTTGAGATCGTCTGATCTGGCCTTCCACACTCCTCCACAGTCAAACAGATGAGTTGAATGGCAAGAGCAATAATCCATCCAGCACATTCTGGGTTCCTTAGGTCAGGAAATGAATGATTAGTGTAATTCTGCCACTCTGTAATTCTTTTTAATATACCCAACCCATATAAAGCCAACCACTAAATATAAAAGAAACATAAAATATAAATATCAGAATGGTATCACCATGGCTCCCAAACCATGCCGTTGTCTGACAAAGTAACATGGCCGGCGTTATTAAAAGCTGCTGAAGAGAATCAACGGGGCTGCACTCCTGCAGTTAATCCCCTTTGACATATTAAAGCTAACCAAAACTGACAAGCATGGGGACTAAAGGTGGTTGAACAACACTCTCCAAGCACTTTGCTCATCGATTTAAATCAATGCCATAAAAACCTCATCAGATGACACTCTTGAGTGTCCCAGAAGAACTTCATCAGTAATGACGGCAAGGCACAGGATCTGCAGTCAGACTGTTCCAGCCTACCTAACAGGGTCTGTCTGTTCTTCCTGAGATAGTCTGTCCCACTATCAAACAGCTTTTGCCATAAACCAGGAAGATGTTCTTACTGTTCAGCAAAAACCTGTTTCCATACATCAATTATTTCCATGGTTACCTTCTAGAACAACAGAGACACGACTGCTCCTTCTCTTACGTACGTTACATAAAGACTGCGATGTCGCCTCTTATTCTTCCCTCCTCCAAAGTTAACATACTCAGTTTTTCAACTGCCCTTGACAGGACTGTTTTCCAGACCTAACCATTTTGACTAATATGTACAGCAGAGGGTAACTTCCTCCAAAATGCCTGTGCAGAACCGGACCCAGCGCAAATGGTCTCTGCACTCCAGGTGCAGTGGGGCAATCAGAGGCTAGAACAGAACTTCTTGTGACTGGAGACATCCCAACAATTTATAATCAAATGCATTTACTGGATTACATTCTGAGTTTATGTCAGAACTGCTTTAAATACAGTCTGACTGGCTTTTTCTTCCTAACTTTCACTCACACAAAAATAAGTCCTTTGGAATTTAACAAGAGCCTGCAAATTACACATCATCAGCCTTGCTGTGTGAGATAAATGGAAAAGTCACACTGCTGTTGTGAAATCTCCATCACATCTGGTTTTGCCCCACCCAAGCTCGGTGCTTACTTTGTTCTGTCGAAGCAGTGAAAGCCGCCGTAGAGCGATGCTTTCAGCTGCTTCTAGTTGGCAAATTTCATCCATCTTCATCTTGTACTTTCTCAGCTGCTCCTTGATGATCATCTCTACACACCTATGCATATGCGGGGAAAAGAGAGAGCGAAAGGAGAAATGGAGAAAAGAATCACAGATCCTTCCTGGGCCCTTCCTTGATGGGTGGAAGAGAGGATACGGCGTGGAAGAGTGAGTGGGTCAGGCGAATGCATGCATGGATAAATGAGCCGACAGAAGAGACACCACACTCCCAACAGTACAATTATGAGAGCAGGGAAAGTCACTGGATGATCACATGCACTGATGTTGTGTATATTAACAACCGGCCAACCTCCATTTCCCATCAGATCCACCTTTCTGTCTCCCTCTTCCAACAGAGATACCATCCAAGTTCTACCATCTCACAGGATGCCATCTGAATTAGAAAAAGGAAATCAGTTCAAGGGGTGGTAAAGAAGCTTTAGAAGGAATGTGCTGTTTGGCCAGGGGATTAATGGTGATAGATGGAAAAATAATATTAAGCTGTCTATTACTTGCAGAGAAAATCAGGGTAATAATCAGATGGTAGAAGTAAAATTCACACTAAAGATCTCTGGAACATTTAATACCGTTGGGAGACTGTATTGTTGGGAGACTGTGGAGACTAGGCCTCATTAGAGATCAGCAATGCCTGTTTCACACAGAGCATTGGAGAAGTTTACCTGCCCACACAACTTCTGTTATCCAGGCCTCATTGTTCACAGGCAACCAAGGATTACTCACATGGTTGTTTTGGAGACATCCTTCATGCTAGTAAGAGGATCCGAGTTGTCAGGACAGCGCAAGAGGCAAGGGGCGAAGACAATGGCCAGGGCGTTGGGTGACATCCGATTGACTTCTTCTACCACAGCTACCCTGTTTGGGTATGAGAAGAGAATTTTGTGTACGTTTAAGCATGCTAGGTTAGAGGGGAGAAAAGATAGATTGGCCTTTACTCTTTACACTGCCAACATCTTTTGCCAACCCACTAACCCTTTGTCTGTCTTCATTAACTAAATACTGTGGCCCCCAAAAGCTGGATTTTCAGGAAGTTTTTCTCCCCCCATAATTGTTCCTTTTCCATGAAGGCTATCTTTAACTTCTTTCACCAATACAATTCAACTATTCACAAGGTGAACAAGATACATAAAACATAAAATACATAAAATCATCTCTATACTGAGTCAGACTGTTGCTGAACCCAATCCAGAATGTTCTGCTCCCAACTGGTACAAATATCATCCTGAAGATTAGAGCTGGATCTTCTGAATGCAGAGCAGATAAACTCCTGTTTATTCCAACCAGAAACCTTTCCTACACGTAATACATTATGGTCTCTTCCAAAGGTGATGTGTATGAAGTTTGTTTGTTTGAGAACAAAGTCTTATGTACTGCCTGATTTGGAAAGTCTCAAAACAAGAAGGTGCTAACATAGTAACATAAAGATAGTAACACAAAAGCAGACAACAACTAACCATCTAAAAGGCAGCTTACATACCATTAAATCCCAAATGCTCGGCAAGCAGATTTGAGGCATTCGGCATCTTGGGAGGCAAGATATTAAACAGCATGGGGGGATTTCATTAGCCTCCCACCACCTTGATTTCATACAGGTGGAGACACTCAGTAATCCCTTCTTGTAGGTATACGAACAGCAGGATAGATCTTGATGGAGCAAACCATCTTATCATCTGTGGGCCAAGCCACGTATGGTTTTATAGGTCACAACCACCACACTGAACTGGACCCAGAAGCAAATGCATAAGCAACACAGCAGCCACGTCACCGGTGTTACATGGCCAAATTGCTCTCTCTAGGTAGCAGATGAGCCATTGCTCTTTGGATCAAATGAAGATTCCAGGTCAGTTTCCAAGGCCATCCCATATAGAAATGCATGCTATAATTGTTTCATTGCGAGGTGACAAGGACATGAGTCAGTATAGTCATGGTATTCTCATCTGGTAGTCTCTCAGCTGTCTAGAGTCACTGGGAGTTGGGCAGCATATACATTTTGATAACAACAACGATAATAATAAACTGGCACACCAGTCGGAGCAGGATAACCCCCCACCCTGACCCCCAGCCATGGTTTCCACCTGTTTCAGCAGGAGCCATAATTCCAGTATGACCCCAAATTACAGATTTGCTCCTTCAAGTAGAATGCAAATCCATCAAGATCTAAACCAGAATTGGGACGGAGCCAGATCTAAAGCTGACAAACAGCAGCTCTATGTTGTGAGGATTTAATCTGAACTTGTTTTGACCCATCCAGATCCTCCAAGCCTGCAGGCATCAAGTCAGGATTTCTAGAGCATTCCTGGCAAAGTATTATTTAATATTATCAGCATACTGATGACATCTCACCCCAGACTGATGGATGACCTTTCCCAGTGGCTTCATGTACATGCTGACTGAACCTTGTAGTGGCCCACACTGGAGTAACCACAGCCTCACTCCTCCCCCAGGCACATTTACTGAAGCCATCCACTAAGGAAGGAATGGAACCACTGCAGAACAGTACCTCCAATCCCCAACCCTTGCAGGTGCTCCTGATGGATACCATGATCCATGTTGCCTTCTACTAAAATAAATAATTGCAGCATCTACCCAGTAGTCTTCTGAAAGGCATTTTTTTGGTGGTATGTAAAACTGCAAAGTCCATTCTTGGAACTTTCTGGTGCTTGCTGGAAAGTTTGTTTTCCTGCCAGAATCCACTGATCTGGCTTTTCTGAGAGTGGTTTGTGTGTTTTTGGAAGCAAATTTTCTGGAACAGGAAGTGGTTCATACCCAGACACACTCTAGTCCTGAAAACTGCATTCACACCATCATGAGCCACCTCCAGAAATTTAATTTCACAAAGCATACGAATCGTCTCTAACACAGTTGGATTGGCACATCTGGGAGAAAACAAGCATTCAAGGAAATAGTGCAGTACTTAAAGTTTCCTAGAACAGATTCTGCAGTTTTATATGCCTACATTTTCCCATCACCCAGCTTCATAAATGAAAACAACAGGGATTGAACATGGAATGTTCTGCAGGCAAAGCAGATGTTTCATCAACTGTTAGCCCTTCTTACTTCCCACATTGCAATATTAAGAAATAAGGGAATTCGTTTATTTCCGTGACGCCTTGGGAAAGGGGATTATGAGTTAAACTGATTATGCAGTTTAGTGATTATTTTTAAAAGGCCTCTTGGTTTCAAGCAGGCATTACTCTACTTACACTTTATTGACTTTGGAATCTTGAGTATGTATAAAGTAAATTTCAAACAAACTATGTACAGACATCTTTTAAATAAGTAAGCACTTAGCCAAATGTTCTCTGGCTCTTGTAAATTTTAAATTTACAACATCTCACAGGATCATGGCTATAATCCCTCCCTGATTGAAGGGGTCAAACCACAAGATGGTCCTTACTTGACAAGGTGGAAAATCAGCCGCTCCAAAGTGTCATGATTGGCTTGCGGGAGCTGTTCAAGTACACTGTAAATGGCACACAGCTGCTCTTGCTTCCCTGGGAGCTCTGTAAGGAATGAGAACTTAAGAAGAATACAGCTAGATAACATCCAGTGTCTATCTAGCCCACTACTTCTATTTCTTACAGAAGCCAACTGGATCCAGTCTCACACCATCTAGAAAAGAATTCTCTCTTTTTTCCTAAGACATTTCAATACTCACCCACAGCCCGAAGGAAGTCGTTGTACTGAGCAAAAGTCATAAGAGGATCTGGTAACTCTCTCAGCCATTGTTTGAAGATCCCAGTGATGGTATGGATGGGGTAGTTCTCTAGCCGCACTGAGTTTGGGTCTGAGAAGGAGGGAAAAAACAAAGAGGGAATGATTGAAGCTCCTTAGTCTATGGAACAGTGTTTCTCAACCGTGGCAATTTTAAGATGTGTGGACTTCAACTCCCAGAATTCTGGGAGCTGAAGTCCACACATCTTAAAGTTGCCAAGGCTGAGAAACACTGCTATGGAAGATGCATAGGAATGACACCTTGAATGCAGTAACTTGGAGATTTTGCATCAGATGGCAACATGAAGATCTTTCCCCCAATGCAGGAATTGGCAACGTGTGGCCCTTCAGCTGCTGTTGCATTCAAATTAATCAGCCCTGGCCCTGTAGCTCTTGATATGAAATACACATTACAGTCCAATAACTTCTGGAGGTCCACAAGCTCTCCACTCCTGCTCTGGTCCTTTCAAGTCTGGTAAGACTTTGATTTTATTACAGCTTAGGTTTGTCTGATTTAGCCTGGGTCCTATTCTTTAATGGTGGCCTTCTCTCTCCTTCTCCTCCATCTCCCAAGGACAGCTCACATGCAGTAATGCTACCAAGTACATTAGGGAAGCACTACTTCAATCCCTACCTGCCTGCAGGGACTGCTTCAACTCCCTCATGCGATTTGCTGATCCTGACTTCCGATAGATGCCTTCAGTGTAGAGTCCATGCATCTCCACATATTCCAGCAGCTTCTCCATGACAAGGGGGACAGAGTTCTTCTCACTAGTCAAAGCACTGACACCGACCCCAAAGTGACGTGGCTCTGGGTCTTGGTCACCCTATGACCAGAAGCAAAAGACAAGATGAACTCGTTAGTGGCATAACCTACTTTTGTCATACAAATGAGAAGTGCAGAATTTACAACTGAGGCTCCAGCTCTAATGAATAGCAGGTACAGGGGTAAATCATTTCAGGTTAACATGGCCAAATGTTCATTTCGCAGAGAAAACAAGCTGATAGGTACTTTTTTCTTCACATTAACTGTCCGTATGTAGGTGCTCTTTCCTGAATGGAGGACTACTTAGTAACATGAGGGGACTCTGCTATTTGAAGCAGGTCAGATTGACCTGCTTTGTTAAAACTGTGTTAAAGCATTTTGCTAATATAGAGAACTTAATGATACATGTAAGGAGACAGCCACTGGCTCAATGGCTTTGAAAAGGAATGGAGGAGAAACAGAATTCTATTGACTACTAAGAGTATGAAATCACCATTTTTAACAGTGCATCATCTGTAAAGACATTGGCTTCTATGGGAAAAAGGATGCTGGACCCGATAGACCTTGAGAGTCTTTATCAGCACAGCTCTTATCATTCAGGGTTAGACAAATCAATGGTGTACACATGAAGCTGCTGGGTGAGGTCATCCAAGGGTTTAGGGTGAGGTATCATCACTTTATATCTCCACCCCAGGCTGTCTGAGTGATGCTGTGGAGGTTCTGTCTCATGCCTGGAGGCTGTGGGGGCCTAATGAGGTACAACAGGCTTCAGCTCCACCCAAGCAGGACTGAATGGCTCTATGTTTTTGGACCTCCTGGTTCCTGGGACCTTCCATCTTTGGTTCTGGATGGGGTGGTACTGTCCCAGACAGACCTGGTGAGCAATCTGGAGGTCCTCTGGACTCACGGCTTCTGTGCTTCAAGTTGTGTGTCAGCTGCACTCATTCCTGGACTGGGGAGCCCTGCTCACAGTCACTTATGCCCTTGTGATCTCCAGATTGGACTACTGCAATGTGCTCTACATGGGGCTGCCTTTGAAGAGTATTCAGAACTTCAGCTGGTGCGGAATGTGGTGGCACGAGCAGTTAACAGTGCCAGTTATTTGGCACATGTGACACCACTGGTCCATGAGCTGCACTGACTCCCAGTTTGCTTCCAGGTGCAATTCAAGGTTCTGGTAGTCATCTTTAAAGCCCTTCATGGCTTGGGACTGGGTTACTGATGGGACCAGCTCTCCCCAATTATTTCTACCTGTCCTACCCAAACTGGCATGTGGGGCATGCTCTGGATACCATCAGCTAAGGAAAGTTGGCTGGTGGGGGCCAGAAGGAGTGTCTTTTCTGCCGTGGTGCCTGCCCCTTGGAGCATCATGCATGCCTCGGAGATCAGACTAGCCCCGGCCCTGCTGGCCTTCTGCAAAGCCCTGAAAACTTGGTTTTGTGCCTGAGCCTGGGGTGTGGGACAGAGCCCGTCTCCTGGCTATGTTGATGGTTGTTTTATGATGCTCGGCTGCTATTGTTTTTATTTTTTGTATTATATGTACTTTATCTATTTTTATTGTAAGCCACCTAAAGTCATGTTTGTGAGGTTGGTGGCTATATAAATCAGATCAGATAAAAAATGGTTCAGCAACTAGTGACTTTGAAAACTAAGAAATGAAAATTCGTATTTAAGAAGGAGTATAATTTTGAGAACCAGATGTAGTCAGTAAGGCGGGACTACTTCCTTCATCCCCTTACTTGGGGGCTCCCTGGATATACCTGGTTGGTCACTTTTGGAAGCAGGATCTCAGTCCAGGTGATGGCTTGGTCTGATAACCTTTACTGAAATCTAGTGGCAGGACTTTGATTCTGTTGGTGCTGAGTTCTACCAGACTCATGGTAGTCATGAATCGTAACCAAAGCCAATCTCTGCTTTCCTACAGCTGAACTGGCAGGTCAAAAGCTGGCCAGGGAGGGGCTGTCACCTACTTTTTTTGCTTGTGAGGACATGCATCCACTTTGGATTCTGGACAGGCACTTCTTATGGCAGGTCAGCTTACAGACTAGAAGAGGGAAGAGAAAACAGACAAGGAAGGCTTGTTAAAAACAGATTTTGCTCCCAAATAAAAGGCTCCTTCCACTCTCCTCTTTGTGGAGACAAAGCTTTAATCGAGTGGTGTTTGCAACATGGAAGAAAAATGCTAGCTTCTTTGAGACACCTTTTCTAGAAGGGAGAGATACAATTAAAAAAAACTGCTTCCCCACCCAAACCATGGAGAAAAAGATGATGAGGAACTTTTAAGTGAGAGAGGAACAAGCACAGAGAAAGCAAAATTGACATTTCTGCCCACATCCACAAGCTCTATGGGGTGGATCAACTTTCTGTAGCCTGGGCCTTCCAGGTGCATTGGGAATTCGAGGAGTTGCAATGCATCAGGAGGGCATCAAAACCTGGGGAACGAGGAATGCTTCCATTTTGGGAGGGAGGTAAACAAGAGTCCTCCTTCCCAGTCCAGTTCAGAAAAAGGTTTCCTATCACTATCAGTGGCAGCTTTATCTCCCTGCTCCCAGCCCACAATATTATGCCACTGTAAAAGAACAAGCTTATTATAATGAGAAATACCTAGAGCTGCTTAAGGGAGTGTCAAAGGGCTCCCAGTTCCTATAAGCTCACACTTACTGCTACAAAGACAAGCCTTCTCCATGGGCCAAATGTAGGAACAGCACTGCTCGCAAGACTGTAAGATGTTCACTTGGTAATTCACAAATACATGGCCATTGAGTTCCACAATCTGTCAAGAGTCACACAAATATTTTAATGCACACTATTTATTTATTTAAACTTGTATTTTCAGATATGGATTTTATTGAAAAAGGGAAAGTAAAAACTGATCTTGCAAACATACTGCTTAGTCATTATTCTCTACTCCAGCTGGTGAAAAATATATTCCAGACTGTCACACCTTCTAGAATGTTTTCAGGCAAGACTCTGGGCAGAGGTGTCATTTTACATGTCTTTATAGCATCCTATGCCTTCCTATCCAGTTGATTTGTTGTAAGTATTACAAAACATACCAAGCTCCTTGCAAACACATTTCCCCATAATTCTTGCATTTTCTGGTAGTTCCTCTGCAAATACACAAAACCTGCACTTTTTTGCATCTCCAAATGTTACTTCCTCTCATTATGTCAGACTCGCTTCCCCCCAAAAGTAGCTCGCTCCACACCAGAAGATACCACAACATAAAAACTTAACACGCCATAATAATTCCCATCTTCTCATTCTTCTCTTCCCCACCAGAAAGGCTTTTTTCCCCCCTTCTAAAGGGATAAGGGACAGTTCTAACAACCGGCAGCCCCCAAACCCATACCTAATTCAATGGCTTATATAATGCTGAAGATCAGGAAGGACTCACCACGTGTTCCTGTTTCCGCTTCTTTTTTTGAGCCTTGCTTTGCTGTTGGAAGAGTAAGAAGAAAAGGATTCTTTTTCACTTCCTTTCTCTTCTAGCTGAGCTTTCCATTAGAGCTGATCTCTAATGAAGAAAAGCCAGCCCTTGGCATTCAGCAGCAAAAGATTGCTTGGCTTCTGGGAAGCAAGATAATATTCCCAGTTCTCTAGCAAACTGCAGCATTTGCCCCTTTTACATTTTAGAACTCAGTGAGTGATTCAGAGGGAATATATTGAGCAGTTAGATAGTAGGGAGAACAAGGGAGTGTATGAACAGTAATTTGTATATATTGATATATTTAACATCTCTATCACAAAAACAATAGTTGAAGGGAAACATAACATACTCTCTTTTTGGCACCTGCCTAGCTTTCTGACTAGTTGTTATCTCCCTATAAAATATTCCTGTGGCTGGGGATACTAATTCCACGTGTATTTTCTACCCACTAGATCAGGAGTGCCTGTTGGAACTGGCAGGGAGGGGGAACAAGAGGCGAAACACGAGCCACGGTGTCGTGATGCAGGCCCCACAATGTACGCACTATATCAGAAACAAAGATGTAAGGGCAGAGTTTGCATCATGATGCTGTTGTGTGCATATTTCAGTCACCATAGGTAGCTCAGGAGGGTTATCATGGAGCACTTAACTGCTTCATGATCTGAATTCATGATTCTGTTCTTCACATTCTTCTAATAACAGACTCCTTGCTTTTTCCAAAGGAGGAGGCTCAGGCAAGAATGAGCAACCTTTGGGGCTCAGGGCTGGCAGTTCACCCCTCTGATCAGCCCGCAGAGGCTGGCCAGTGATGAGGTGATGTCATCAGAAAGGATGGGGCTGAGAAGTAATTTGGGGGATTAGGAGAGGATTACTTTAAGGATGGGAATGGGAGTCTTTTAATTTGCAGAGCTGTTACACTCACATTCCTCCTCCTCTTATTTTACCACATATAAGCTGAAAATTGCAGTGCCCAAATTGTCACTTTGCAGTCAGATTTCAGCTGCAAAGTTCAGCCTGTTTTCTAAAGGCTTCAGTGGGGGTTAACTGTGGGAATTGGAACATTTCACCTCACAGATACTTGTATAACAGAGAGCCAGTTTGGTCTAGTGGTTAAGGCAACGGGTTAGAAACCAGGAGACCAAGAGTTCTAGTCCTGCCTTGGGCATGAAAGCCGGCTGGGTGACTTTGGGCCAGTCGCTCTCTCTCAGCCCAACCCACCTCACAGGGTTGCTGTTGTGGGGAAAATAGGAGGAGGAAGGAGTATTAGGTATGTTTGCCGCCTTGAGTTATTTATAAAAATATTAAAGGTGGGATAGAAAACCAACCAACCAACCAAGTTTTTTAACTGGCTACTTTACCACTGAATTTCAGCAACACAGAATTTTATCTGGTGGCTGCAGATTTCCTGTAACCCATGGGCACTTACCCCTGGCTAAAGGAACCCCATTCAGCAGGCTAAAGCTTCAGAAACTGACAGGCTCAACATATCTCAGATCGAAATTAAAAGTGGACAAAAGCAAAATGAAAAAGAAAACCAGGCAATATGTTCTCTAGGAATAAGTTATAAACATGGGTGCAAAACTCTCCACTAGTGTTTTCCAACCTTGGCAGCTTCCAGGTGTGTAGACTTCGACTCCCAGGATTCTCATGCTGGCTGTGGAATTCTGGGATTTGGAGTCCACATGTCTGGATATTGCCCAGGTTGGGAAATAGTGCTCTAGATTAAAGTGAAATGAGGCAATCTAGTTTGTGCAGAAATAATAATGATGAAATAATAACGCATGCAACTCCTTTTTCAAGTGATTCAAGAAGAAAATCACCCATGTCAAAACTCTCCATGAAAAAAAAGTCTAAGATCTCAAATAAGTTCCAAGGAAATAAATGCTAGACCTTGAGTTGCTCCGGCTCCTCCTTTCTGGCATAGCTGCGGGCAAACTCATCCAGAAGAGACTGGAAAAGATTCAAGACCAGTTTCACATCCTTCTCTTCTCTCTGTCTGGCCATGTTGACCACGAGGAGTTGGTAGTTCTCCATCAGGTCTCGGTAGCCAACATGAATCTGCCCATCCTGTGGAAAGGTGGCGAACATAAGAAGGGATACTGAGCAGGGATACACCAACAGTATGGGGAACAGGATGGTTCCTCTTCTATGCTGCAAGGTGCTCAACCGTAAGCAGAGCACATGGATTCCGTATTCAGAGATGTTACGGAATCTCCAGCATCACAGCTTTTGAAACTTAGCCAAACTCAAACCTTTTCAGCAGTAAAGTCAGGCAGTAAATTCAGGACAGAAAAATACTTTATAAAATGTATAATTAATTTATGAAGCTTAGGATGACACGTAAGGAAGATCAGAGGTTAAACAGCTTTAAAGGAGGATCAAATAACTCCATGAAGGAGTAGAAGGAGGTTTATAACAGTTAAGTCTTGGATATTAAACAAAACCTCCCTGTTCAAAGGCAATCTATCTCTGATATATCTGTTTATGGGAGCAACAGGGAAGGATTGTTACCTTCATTCTCTACTTCTGGGCATTTCACTGAGATATGTAGTGGATTGTTGCATTACATTAAATTTAGATCTGATCCATCAGGGCTGCATTAATGAATTTGTGATCTAAAATGCTCGGGAGCTGTTAAAGAAGTTAGTTATAGGTTAAGCAATTTAGCAACTCAGAAAGTCAGTGTGATATAAAAGAAAAGGTGTCGTATTAGGATGAAGCTGTTGTGCTAAGATGGGGAGACCCAGGTTCATGTCTGACACTGTCACTGAAGCTCACTGGGCTACTTGAAAAGGTGCCATATACACTCACCTAAAGCTTCTGGAGGAAAAGTGGGATATAATCAAGATGAATAACTAAATAGGAAGATATTGTTGTGTTTATAACTGAAAGAATGGAATTCCAATGTAGATTTAATGTAAGTCTTGTTTTCATGAAGCAGAATTTACAAACTGAAGGCCTAGCTATTGAACACATAATCATTGTTAATACAGATTCCAGACAATGTTAAAATTTCTCCACATGCCAATGAAGTTATTCTACTGGGTATTTCCCAGCTATCAATGACTTCTGCAACCATTTAATAGAGAATTTTGTCTTAAAGTTGTTCTCCTTCATTTAACTCAGTGGTCCTCCATTTTGACATTCCCTCACAAGCTACTTACAGGAGCGGAATACATAGTTTTGATATTCCCACGGAACTTCTCAGTGGCTTCAAAAAACAAGCATTCAATGGCTGACTTCTGAGACTGAAGATCATTTATCTAAAGAAAAGCAGTAACAATGCAAGTCAGGGGAGGAATGTATTATAATCTTCCCTTTAAAAAGGCTCACACTGTGTCTTCAGCCCTCTTCCCCTCTGCACTGATAATCCTGCTATTCGGATAATTTATATGAAGGTGTGTAAGATGTTAATTTGTGCATGTTCAAATTTTGAGGCAGGAAAAAAAAGGTACTGGAAAGAAAAAAAAGTGTCATAAGTATGGATGGTGAGCAGGAGGGCGCCCCTATCCAGGAGGGAAAACGCATGCATAGTTTAGAGACTTTGAGCTGTCATTCAAAGAAACCCAGAAGAGACCTGCCTTGACTTTTGGGGTTTATCTGTCTGGGTTTTCCCACGCTTCTTCAGTTTGGTAGGATTTTCTGTCTACAATAGCAGTAACAAAACGCTAGAGACTTCTTCCTTGTCTCGGTGTGGTTCTTGCTTAGTCAGGACAAAAAGGTCCTCAATGCAACATGTTTGAGGTTGCCTTGGAGATGGCCAGAAAGCTAATCTGATACAAAATGGGGCAGCCAGAATTCTGACAGGACAACTCCATCAGGTTAAAATAAACTGATCCTCAGGTTGCTGCACTGGTTGCTAGTAGGATTCTGGGCCCAATTCAAAGTGCTGGTTATTAAAACCTTTACAGTGTAGCAGTGGGATGTGTCAGGCAACACCTTGCGTGAACTGAAGTAGATGTCCATCTAGTCTAGTCATCAAATGAGGGCTTGTTGTGGATCCCCCCTCTTCAAGAGAGACATGATCAGGCCCATTCTATGGAACACTCTCCCCTAAGAGGTAGGGAAGGTCCCTGCCGATCGGTGTTTCATAAACTAGCTAAAGCAGTATTGTTTTAGTGGGTATTTGGCTCTTAGGTAGTTTAAGCTATTGGGCACTTACGTGGTTTTTAATTAATTAATTAATTAATCAATCAATCAAATTTGTCACCGCCCATCTCCTCCGACCAGAGGGACTCTGGGCGGTTTACAATACAGAATAAATATACAATAAAATTCAAATAAATATACAATAAAATTCAAATAAAATCCCATTAAAACTAAAACTAAAACAATTTCTTAACCACCCCAGCTCATAAAATCCAGATGGCTATGATCTCTTCAATCATTACGTAGGAGGGGCACTTTAAGGCACTATCCAACCCCAAGTATGTTGATTGCTTAATGGACTTCTAAATATTTGTATGCTGTTGTTTTTTTTATTATTTATTTATGATTTTGTTGACCCTATCCAGGGTCCTTGGTAACTGTCGCACACCATAAATATCGTGAATAAACAAACAGAATGGTTGGGAATCCCTGGGCAAGACTATGTATTCCTGAGTTAGAGTACAACTTACCAAGAAAGTCAACTACACATTCTGTGTATCCTGTTTTCATTTCCTAAAAGGGTGCCCGATCTGGTTCTCAGACCCAACTCCCATCTCTCACCTTGTTCAGAAGGAATTCATCCAAATATTTCAGTTCACTAGCGTTTGCAATCTCCCTTAGAAACGGCGCCTTCCATTTCTCTGGTGCTCTTTTGGCTTTGCTGATTTTAATGGTACGGTTCCTCTTAGCTTTGCCAAGTTCTTTTGCCTGGCGTTCCTCCAACTGGGGGTGATTTGGAGGCCCAGAGGGAGCTGGAAATGGGGGGAAACAGACGCAGGCTTAAGAGCTGTCCTTCCTTTTCTTCACAGTCAACCGTTGGTCTCAGATATTATCATTCAGGCAGGTACACAGTTTCTGATTATCATCCACATTAGAGCTGGGAAGCCTTTTTAAATTTGGGGGAATCATACTTGGGGAAATCATACTTGGGGAAATATAATCCTTTTTTTTTTTCTGCTACTCCTCATCCCTCCCACCTCTCTTCCCCAAAATCCTGCTCCACTGATGTGACAAGGAGGCTTAGAAAAATGTTCAGTTTGTACAATGGAGAACTTGGGGTGTTTCTGTTTGTAATTTGTAGTAAGAGACTTGGGGGTTGTGGCTGCCTACTCCAACCCACATAAATAGTCCTTCCAGGGCAGGGTCTCTCAACCGTGGGGACTTTAAGATGCGTGGACTTCAACATGGCTGGCTGGAGAATTTTGGGAGTCGCAGTCCACGCACCTTAAAGTCCCCACGGTTGAGAGACCCTGTTCCAAGGTATTAGAGAACAAGGTGCTCTTCTGGCGATGCTGCTACAAGAACAGAAGACCGGCATCAAAGAAGACAACCTTGTTTTATTTCACTGCAGTTTATTATCATATTCAGCAGGTGTCGACACTTACCTTCTACCGCCTTCTGCTCCACAGGCAGCACACAGGAGAAGAATGGAATAGTCTCACTGCCATCCTCAAGTGCTTCAGGATACTCTTTGATGCTCTTCTTGTCCGTCCTTTTTGCCAAGAGTCTCCGCAACGGACTCTTGAAGGCAGGCCTGACAAAAATAGAAAACGGTTAGCAGGAATGGAAAGGTAGCTGAAGATTCATGAAAAAAAAAAAAGGAGGCTGGAATTTGGGCTAGGAAGAACAAATTGCTCCTTCTATTAGGCGGCTGATCAGGTGGCTCAGAACAGGTTTTGCACTAAAGCGGCCCAAGGAACAATACAAGCTGAAGTTCAGCACGTGCAGCTGAGAAGAAGGTAGCTGTGGCCTGCAAGAAGTAAGAAGCAAAGTGTGTGTCTGTCTAAGGGAGCTACTGGAATAGTGATTGGCCGAGCTATTAATTAATTAATTAATTAATTAATTAATTAATTAATTATTAGATTTATATTACTGCCCCTCTCCCCCAGTGGGAGGCTCAGGGACTCTTTATGCCCTTCCCCAGCCCCCAAACCACGTATGACTGCTTAACCTGGATACTTTTGCCATTATCACTCCTCTGACACTCCTAGTTGGCCACAGGGCACACCTACTTGGCATCCATCTGTTGGCTGGATACTGAGGTGAGGCCCGCTGCACTTAGGGTAGTAGGTGGCTCCTCAGGTTTCTTAGGTGTGGCCTTCTTCTGGGTGTTTCCGTCACGTTCTACTGTGTCCAGAGATGGCTGCAGACGTGAAGAAAAATATGAAAACCTGCCTTAGACCATGTCACTTTGCTTATTACATTCATTAAACTGAAAAGTAACAATTTCTGGAAGTGTGAGGATGCACAACTGGAAGCACAAGAACATACAAAACTGCCTTATGCCAAATTAGACCATTAATCTACCAAGCTCCCAGTCCTCTATTTGGCAGTGGTTTTCCAACTATTCATGTAAAAAGAGGCCTTTCTAAGTTCCATTATCTGCACTCCTTTGAGCTACAAATATTGAAGCCCAAACAAGGGATTTTTCTATGCATAAAACCTAAGTTTCATCCAATATATTTATAGATTCCTCACTGACCCATAGAAATCTGCTTGGGTATTACTCTAAAATCCATTGGAAAGACCTTTCAGTCAATTCTGCCAAAATGAAAGTCTCTTCTTTCAATGATATACTCCAGTTTTTCAGTTTTCCTTCAATTATCAAACCAAAAGTATTTGAATTTTAATCAAACCCATTAAGCTGATTTGTCTTTTAGTGTGATTTTCAAACTGGCTGGTGCAGTTTTACATGTTGACAATTGATGTTTTATGTAAACTGTTTTCCCATGTCCCCACCAACCATTTGGTTAGCTTTATTGTTTCAACATCTTGCTATGAATTGCTCTGAATACTATCCTAGGAAAAAATGGGATATACATTGATGCTGTCATGCAGGCTGCTCAGCCTTTTCAGCCTCTTTTGGCACAAAGCAACTCTTCAGGAGAACAGTTACTTTTTTATTTAAAACCTTTTTAATGAAGGTAAAGGTGGCGGGGTTTGAACCAGGGGTATTCTGTAGAAAAAGCCATGGGCTGTCCAACTGTATTACAGCATCTAATCACCTCCCAAATAAGGCTGGTATGAGAAGCTAACTTGTACAGTCTGATTGATCACTGCTTTGAATATCCACGATGTATGGAAAACAAAAAAAGTCTGTCCTTCTGCCCAAAAATGTGTCAAGTATGCACTTCAATCTCCCAGCTGTAGATTTTCCTCCAGACATACAAAGCTTTCTTAAAAGAATGGTTCATTTCTTCTCCTATTAGCAACACCCCATATTCCAAGAAAAAAAAAGTCTTTTCTCAGATTTAATCCATTGCATCTGTTATCTCCTGCATACAAGCATTTGACTGTAAGTTGGGACAGCAAAATTGGTGTCAGTCTCCTGTAGCAAACTAGGCATCTATTGGTTTGGTTAAGGTTCTTTTCCTGGTGCTGTTCTTTTTTGCTCAAACTACCGTGAGCTGTTCTCTCTTGCACAATGCTCCTTGTGGCCGGGCCTAGTTATAAGGCTCATAAAATGAACAGATCTAGTTGAGCAGCAGTACCTGGCTTGTGGAAGCGGAAACAGTGACATTGGGGATGTCCAAGGAAGAAGCCGTTTCTTTCTTTCTGTAAGGGGAAAAAAGACATTTCAAAATGAAACTACTGTGCTTTAGAGGGGTCTTGTTAGAGGCCAATAACACTCAAGTTGTTATTCTATTATTATTATTTTCAGAATTCATCAGAATCAAGGAAGACAGGCTACACAAAAAGCAGGGGAGAATCACATGCTTCCTCCTATGCAGCTTTAAAAGGGATCCGATCAACTCATTTCAGTTCTCCATGTCTACTACCATCAATCCTCCTCTGAATCTTTGACAGATGACAAGGGAGAACTGTTGCCTTCAAGTGCTCCTCTTGAGCTTCCTTGGAGTCAACTCATTAGCAGTGGTCGAAAACAGAATGCTGAATTTGAGGGCAGATCCAGCACATTAGTTCAACTGAAATAGTTTCAAGTTAGAACTTACTGATAAAGACAGGCGATTCAAGCTGATATAAATTGTTGTTTTCAAAGAAAGCCAAGACCCATTTGCAGTAAATATTATCTGGGTGGAAAGCAACATCCAGATCAGTGAGAATCCAAGGTACAAGCCCCCTACCAGCGTTTCTATGACCATCTGTACCACCTTTTTCTTGCTCCTAACACTTGCCCTCTGCCTCCTGGATCTCCTTATGTCACTGCATGTAAATACGGAAGTCCATAATCTAAAACAATTCAGTCAACATGAAGAAACTGCAACAGCCTCAACAATGGAAATACAGAAGCCAATTAGAATAATCAAAGAGCAGAGGATCAGTGGTGAAGAGTAAGGAGCCAGGATGCAAAAGCTTAGGCAACCTTCTCCAACTTGGCAGATCATGACTGGAGAAGGCAGTATTGCTAGTTGTGTACTGCACGACAGGTTATAAAAAGAAGGTCTAAGGCAACCAGAAGGAATAATTTGGTTCTTCCCTTGTTTTACTTGGGCAGTAAAAAGGGCTGCAGCTCTAACAAAATGGATACCCGCTCAACTTTATCAATAAGTGCCTCACCACCCAACCTACTACAACCCAACTAACAGAAGCTATGAAAAGGATAACACTGCCATACATCAGAAACATCTCAGAAACCACCAACAGACTGTTACAACCACATGGCATCACCGTAGCACATAAACAGGAGCTATTTATAACATACAATGCAAAGACTGTAATGGCCACTATGTAGGACAGACAGGCAGAAGACTAGCAGAGCACATCCACGAACACCAACTAGCAGTCAGAAGACACGATGAGAACTCCTTAATCTCACAACACATGGACAGACTCAACCATTGTTTCAACTGGGAAACAGTGAGCATCCTAAACAAATCCAAATCCAAAAACGCCAGAGAATTCCTGGAAGCCCGGCACTCAGACAAAGCAGCCGTCAAGAGACACATAGAGGTAAACAACATTTACATACCATTCAAAAGAGACAACAGAAAAGCCAAAAGACCAGTACACTCCCTTGCCAGCAATCAACACCCAGATATGCAAAAATCAACACTAGGATTAACACCAGATGAACCATCAAACAGCACAATACACCCTAATCAAGGAACTATTAACTCAGGCAATCAACCAAGCAGCAAACAACAGCCGAATCAAAGAACTCCCAAGGAGAGAACAATACCCCTCCCAACACAAGCTGGATAAACCAAGGTATATAAACTGAGAGCAAGGCCCACTCCCTCTTTGCACTGAAGATGTTGCCTAGTCTGGCAATGAAACATCTGCAAGAAAACAACAAGGCTCAGAGAGCACCAAGGACTCCCCAGGTCAACCCTGAGCTACAAATATTTGCTTCAATTGATTTCTCAGTTCCCTTGCTTTTTATCATCCTTTCTCTTTTGCTCTGCATGGCCTCATTTAGATTAAGCTTCCGGGGGCAAAGGGAGATGTTTCTTTTTGCTACTGAAGCACTACATGATGTATGTAGAGTGCTTTAGAAAACCATTAGTGATTGTATAAGAAAGCACAGCTTTGGGAAAAAGAAGTTTTGCAGGAAACCCAATTCAAACTGGCACTCAAGATCTACCTGTCCCAATTTTTCTCTCTCCTTCTTTTTCAGGCTTAAAGAGCTGATGCTGGAGTCTTACGTTAACTGGGTGGGTGAAGACTCGGCAGGGCCGCTCCTCTCCTCCAAAGGCTGGCTGAGCATGTTGCTCTGTCCGCTGACCAGCTGCCTCTTTCCTTGCCAACGCTCCCGCTTATCTCGGAGTTTGCTCGGGTCATCCTGGTACCGCTGGATTTGGAAAGAGGGGGGACTCCCTAAGTCCTTCGCGGCCTGCTTCTGGCTCTTCTCAGTGTGGCCTCGGAAGCTCCGGTTAGCCGCCAAATGGTTTGGCCGATTTAGGCCCAGCTCTGTGGGTCTCTCAGGGTACGTGAAGCTTTGGCTGGTCCGGATCTTGGGATTTTCCAGTCTTTCCTGCGCATTTGTATCCTCTTTGACCACCCTGCCTTCCAGTTTCAGTCCTGGGGTTGGACTGGGAACCAGGGCACCATCATCTGAAGGAAGGGGATAATTGTCGGTCCCTGGTGCTCCTTTCTCCTCAACATGTTTGGGGAGCCTTTCAGAAGAGGAAACTGCGTCCTCCTCTACAGGTTGCTTGGGCTTTTGAGCCTCTTCTTCCTCTTCTGTGTTGCAAGGTGGGCTCTCTTCCCCAAGAGGGACTTCAGCACCCCCCTCAAATGCTAAAGCAACTTGCTTGTTTTGCAGCTTGTTGTGCTCCAGCCCCCTTTGTCGGCGGTGCTCCCGTTTTTTACGGCTGTTCTTCTGAGGCAGAAGAGGAGACTGTTTTCCTGCTTGGTCATTTTTAGCTCCATCACCTTCTGCTGTCAGTCCAGATGTTTTATCCAGCTGTACATCCAGTTCTACCGCCATCTGGTCCGAGATGGGTTCCTTTGGCTGGAACTCGTTATCTTGTTTTATAAGTTCCTGTTTTATTTCCTCTTGTTTTTTATCTGCGATCATTTGATGAAACCTAAAGATTTAAGGGGGGGAAAAAAGAGCAATTTACTCAGGAAAGTGTGTGTGAGTGTGTGTGTGTTTGTGAGAGCCTTCAGTCAGTTTTGACTCCTGGCAAATGCCTTGGCAAGATTTTTGGAAGTGGTTTGCCATTGCCTGCTTCCTAGGGCTGAGAGAGAATGACTGGCCCAAGGTCACCCAGCTGGCTTTGTACCTAAGGTGGGACTAGAACTCACAATCTCCTGGTTTCTACACTGATCACTTCACCACTAGACCAAACTGGCTCTCTCAAGAAAGTTGCAGAGCCAAGAAAGAAAATGCCGAACTGGATACCCAGCACCCCTTTATTACCATCACTGCCCCTAACCCCAATCCTATGAGAAGGCAAAATGCAAAACATACTCTTCGGCTCTCCGAAGCACCTGTCTGGGACTTCTGAAAGCAAAATGTTGGACCTGATGGATCTCTGCTTTAATCTAGCAGGATTCTTCACATTTTATCGCTCTAGGTTCAAGAGAAATGTGTACAACCATGGATTGCTCACCTCTTGCGCTGCAGATATCCCCGTGCCAGAGCCTGAAGGAGACAAACCCTCTTCTTCTGCCGCTGGTATGCTTTCCTCTCCCGGGATCCACGCCACACTGACTGGATATAAATAGCAGCATTTTCTTTCTCCAGTGCCCTCCGGACACAATAAGAACGCCAGCATGCCTGCAACCAAGGGATGCAGAGGAGGAACAGACCTTTATGGGAGGGGAAAGGTGGCTCACAAAAATGGGGGAAGATGGCCACAGCCACCAGGGCTTGTACCTGTAAGGTGATGGTTGCTTGCCGAGTCCGGAGGAAGCGCCTCCTCTCCAGCACCATTCGCAGCCAGCTCTGGAGGACAACAATCTTCCGGATGACCTCTTTGTGTAGAGTGTCCTGGAGCACCTGTCGTGTGGCCTCCTTCATGAATACCTGGAGGGCAGGAATGACCCCGCTCATTATTGAATGTTTTGAAACCGGCCCCTCACCTTTATTGCAACCAGGTATTTAAATAAAAAAAGAAACAGGACCAGGGAATTCCAGTCACAGGGGGAGACAATGAGAAGAGTGCACAGACACTGAATTATTACTGATAAGAGGACAGATTCTTGATCCAAGGCATACTAAAATTTGATGCAGGAAAGGTATACAAAGAAAAAGCAGCAAAAAGGTATTTAGTTTAATTGTACATAATTAGTTACAGAATGGTGTAAGATCTTAAAGGGCGGTTTCATGGAAAGATACTACAAATAAAAGTAGTTTATATTTATTGCACTAATTTTATCTCGTCCTGGGAGATTTGTACCGTTATAGATGTTGTACAGCTATAGAACAGTTACATCTAACTTTTCTTTCATTACGGACCCAGAGCAACTTACACAGTGTTCTATTCCATTGCCTACTCAAGTGTTAGCAAAATCCAAAGCATATTGGCTTTCCCAACCTATCTGCACAATACATCCTCCTTAGTGTGCATTCCAAAATTTGAAAATTCAGGAGGAAGGAATGGCAATGATCCCAAAGAGAATAGGATATAAAAAGAGTGTACTGATCAATATAAACAAGGCAAATTCATGTCGGATGTTTAGATTTGGCCTCATTCAGGTGGGCTGATTGAATGTATTTTGTTTTGGGATGTTAATTCAAACATACCTTGGTCTTTCCTATTTGATAGCTGTTAGTGTCCAGATTCAGCTTGTTTAACAGAGCATTAATCTCCTCCTTGGAGGCTTTGATGTTTTTGGGCAGCAGCACTTGAAACTGATCTATAAAATCCTGGGAAGGTAATGAGTAAACAAAGCAGATTTAGCTGAGAGCTCATTATCCCGCAATGAATTTGAACTTACGTTATATTGAACTCTAGAAGTCCTGTGTTTTTATGGAAGACCCTTCAGAGTCAAGTTGAAGATTTATTTCTTGCAACAAATGATCAAACCTCCTAACATGCACTTACATTATAAAACGCGAGCACTGGGCAGTCAATCCTAAATGACTCATATGTTTTTTTCCTCCAACTTCTAGGATATTTTACTATTTCCCCTAAATGTGTTGTTGTTGTCGTCATAATGATCAGAGGCCAAAAGATAATAAAATACACTGTAATTGGACAATATGTAGTTCCAAGATTTAAAACAGTAAAAGAAAACAACTTGCTATTGAGAGTGACAGACTGACAAACCTTAAGCAGTGTCATTAGTAACTATAGCTAACTTCAAGCTCGACACTTTCTAACTGCAACATGAATTGAACAGAGTTTAACAACTTTCATAGAAATAATTAAATTAAAATTTTTAACTAACAATTAAAAAAATAATTAAAACCCCACAATCTCAACATACCCCACCCCCTGGCATTTTGTAACAGGTCAGGGGGGATATTAAATCAGACTGCCAGATAGTATACAAAGGACAGTATAGCTAAACACGAACAATTGTTTCAACTGCCTCATCTAGGCCTAGGCTTTCCAGACTCCAGCATTTCCAGGAACAGGTCTAAAGAAAGAGATCCTTCTTGCTGTCTCCCTTCCTTTTTTCCTTTTCTGAGGTAGTGAATCCTGAGTCAGGGTAGACAAAATTGGACTACAGTAGGAGGAGGAGTCTGACCTCGTTTAAGGCAGGTTCCTGACTGTCTTCTGATAAATCAGACCTCATATAACTTTTCATCCCTTAAGCTAAAAAGCTTAATGTATTTGGCTTTCCGTGCAACTATTTAAAAAATAAAGAGGGAGGGAGGAAGATTGAGAAAAGAAGATGGCCAATGATTGTTTTCATGATGCTGGCGCATTGCCAGGTGATTCCTTCCATAAGGGGAGGAGAGACTATTTCTCAAACACTGCAAGAAGATCAGCGGAATTTTGAAGAAATAGTTTTGATCAATCTGGCTGCTCTTCCAGGATAAGGAAAGAAGGCAGATCCGGAGAACAAAAGTACCTGAAAGTTGAATTTAGCACTGTAGCCTGACTGTCGGATTCTCACTGTTTCCAGCATTCCCGTGTATCTCAGCTGCTGAAGTACCAGTCGTTCATCAAAGAGCAGCTCCCTCTGGGACAGGAAAAAAAGAAAGGAAGAAAGAAAAAGCAGAAGATCAAGAGCAATCTCTATGCAGCTGGCCTTCCCTGTCATAAAAAAGACCGTCTGTTCTCAGAAGCGGAGTTTCTATTCTCTGCTGCGTTTTTTAAAGGACAAGGAGTATTCTTTATTTGGCTCTAACATTTAGCCAATAAATATTAAACCGACTGAAGAGATTTAAAATTGTTTTGATTGATTGACTGATTATTTATTTATTTGATTTCTCTATCGCCCATCTCGCATACAATGACTCTGGGCAGCTTACAAATAATAAAAATGGCAAATTGCTAAAAACAATTCAATACACCTATAAATATAAATACACATAAATACAAATACAGAATATAAAATATAAAATTCAAGATGGGAAATAAGATCTTATCCTTCACACCCTCATGGGGCCAACCACCCCCATGAATAGCTGTCCCCGCTCCCATCCCAGGCCAGGGGGTATAACCATGTCTTTACTCCCTTCCGAAAGGCCGGGAGAGTGGGGGCCTGTCTTACCCCTGGGGGTAGCTTGTTCCAGAGGGCGGGGGCCTCAGCAGAGAAGGCCCTCCCCCTGGATCCTGCCAACTGACAATCCCTCATGGACAGGGTCCGTAGCATACCCGCTCTGCCTGACCGTGTGGGGCGGGTCAATGTGATGGGGACGAGACGGTCCCTCAGGTAGCCTGGCCCCATGCCACGTAGGGCGTTAAAGGTGATAACCAACACCTTGAATTGGACCCGGAAGCAAACCAGGACCCAATGCAGCTCGTGCAGCAACAGTGTTATATGTGCCCTTCTAGGGGCTCCCAAGACTTATGAAGGTGATTCTGAATAAATGGGTGACATACCTTTAAGACACTGTTAACTAATTTTAATAAAGTTGTCATGTAAATTAGGGAGCAATGCCACATTTCTCCTATACTTCTCTCCAAGGAATGATCTTTTTAAGAAGCTGCATCCAACAGTTTTCTTTTTTCTTTTCAAAGATACTGTTAAAAATTTACTCATGCAAATTGATGGAAAGAAAGCATTAATTAAAACAATGATAAAGAGTGCTTCAATTAACTCCCAAGCAAAATTAAGTAATTTTCTTTCTCAAAATTATTATACATTTATTCTAAAATTTATTCTGAAATAATAAAAATATAAAAGTATTGATATACATTAACACTGCCCCCCTCCCGAAAACATTGATTTTGCACAGTCTTAAAGTTCTGTACAAAGTTGCAAGAATCTTCTGTATAGGAAAATACCACATAAGAATGCAAGCGTGAGCTAGTTAGCTTGGACAGTTTTTACAGTTAAGAGTACAGTGTTTATTTTTGTTTTACTTTGAAACTAAAACTAAACAAATTAATTCAAGATTGGTAAAAACTCTTCAGAGGCAACTGTTGACAGAACAAGAAGGTAGGATTCCCTACATGTTATCTGTTTGAAGACAAGACTTTTATGCAAAGAATACTACTGGCAAGACCCAGAACACAAAGTTGTCTACCTACCTTCTCAGAATTGG
The DNA here is from genome assembly GCF_035149785.1 of Candoia aspera. Taxonomy (NCBI): domain Eukaryota; kingdom Metazoa; phylum Chordata; class Lepidosauria; order Squamata; family Candoiidae; genus Candoia; species Candoia aspera. The sequence goes on from NC_086153.1 coordinate 330,561,735, forward strand.
AGCGGATGCAGCGGATAAAGAAGGGCTCAGCTTTTCCCAAAGTTTCTAGGAGCTTGTTCAAAGAAGTCTGAAACAGTCACACAATAGGAATATATCAGCCAAACTTAGGGAAAGACCCATATAGGCCATCTAGCCTTCCAAGCTTTTTTGTGAGGGCCTTAAAGGAAAGAGGAGATACTAGAAATACTGTCATACGGCAGTATGGTTATGTTGCACTATGCACCACAAAAAATTGTATAGCATGCTTTGCTTGGCTAAGCAAGGGGTTCAATTTTCTGGACCCGTAAAAAACAGTGAATCATAAACTAACCAAATGAGCTTGGTTAACACAACATAGTAATCCACCAAAGTCACAAAATGAAATCAAATGAAATGAACATTAAAATTCACCACATTTAGCGTGCTGTGCAAATGCTGATGTTAGGCAAGTGATACAAACTCAGCCAATGCTTCAGGCAGTCACCCTTAAGAGACTACACTGGACAAAAACAGCAGAACAAATTGGCAACTGAAGATGCTAACCAATATACCAACACACTTCAGCCCAATACCTGAGGAAATAGGTATTTCCAGCTTCCTCTCCCGTGTATTAAGTTTTGCAGGAGGACAATGAGATGTTCTATGATTTCCAGTTTCCTAAGAACCTTCCATAGCTTGACATGTTGCCACAATCAACAGCCTTTCTATAGTCAACAAAAAATATTGATTTCTTGTTGGTGTTCTCTGGCTTTCTCAATTATCCAGCATGCATCAGCAATAATATCTTGTTGCTCAGTCTTTTCTAAAACCAATTTGAGTAACTGACATTTCCTTTTCATGTAGGGTACAAGTCTGCATTGGATGATCCTAAACACTATTTTGCTAGCATGTGAAATTAAAGATATTGTGTGATAGTTTACACACTTGTCTCCTTTCTTTGACATTGGTACTTAGACTGCCCTCTTCCAATCTGTTGGACACTGAGTCATTCTCCAGATTTGCTGGCATAGTTTGGTTAGAACTTTTATGGATTCTTCTGTCACTTGCAATATTTTTGTGGATATTCCACCAACAGATAATAAGATCCCAAGTCAGAAAGTTGATCTGAAAGTGATACCATGGCCAGAACAAAGCTACAAGAAGTCTGAACACTACTGATATCAGTACTGAATGTGATACTGTTGATCCCTCAACAACAGCCTCAGTGCTGATGACATTACCTAGTCAGGTAATGAAATGTCTGCAAGCAAACAACCAAGCTCAGAGAGCACCAAGGACTCCACGTATTGAAATCAGATGGACTATGAAACAGAAGATAGAGAAATGCAATTGAGTCAATCAGGACATTTCCAGGTGCAGTTGGTGGAACAAATAATTTATTATTTGTGTCGAATGTATGGATTAAATTTAGAAAATTAAAGAGAGTAGGTTGCCAACAAAATATGACCAGAAACCAAACAGACAAAATAAAGATAGTGAAAGGAACAGATTCAGTATGTTTAACTTATGGAATCTGATGAACTATAAGACTGAAGAAACATGGTGAAAACCAAAGCAGGAAAAAAAAATCCAGTATTTCAAGGTGGAAAAGATCCAAGTGGCTTTCTGAGCAAATTATGAAGCTAGCCATGGAAAGAGAGAGAATGAAAGCCTTGGGCAACAAGAAAGTTGTATGATGACTCAACATGCTGTCCAGTATTAAGCAAGAAAGGACAAAAAAAGATATCCCCAACAAAAAATAGAGGAACAAGAAAAGGAAAGTCAAAAAAAACCTTTTTGACAGGAGAAAATAATAGGAAAATTTATATTTAAGGTACAAATACTCAGCCTTAGCAGGTGACAGCAGGTTTTGTGTTGCTCCTGGTTAGTATTTGGATGGAAGACTCCCAGAGAGAACAGAAGACTATTGACCTAGACTGGACAGTTGAAAACCATCCAAAAAGGCGGCAGTGGCAAACCACTTCCATACTGTTGCTGAGGAAACTGAATGGACATGCCCATGAAATCATCAGAAGTAAACCTAGACTTGAAAAAGACTTAGTTTTTACTTAGTAATACCCAAGAGCAATGGCAGAAGAAATCTAAAGTCTTTATAAATGAATTATACAGAACAGACACATTTGCAAAGATACAATATATTCAGAAGTTGATCCCACTAGAAAATGATGTACCAGAGACAGTAAACCAGCTATCATACAGGAAAACACGTATTTGAAATACCCATAGAAATATTAAAGATGCAGAAGAGTCTGTGAGTGTCTGGATAGGGTGAAACAAGTTCAGACTAAATCCTAGCAAGAGAGAATTGCTGTTCATCAAAAAACAGCTAAGAAACCCAATACCATCAGTCCCACTAGTTAACTCTTGATAGGATCAGGCTCTTCCTGAAGATGTGGTTTGTGACTTGGGGACTTCCCTGGACTCTCAGCTTCTACTAAAATAGCAGGTGAAAGTTTTGGTCAGGAGAGCCTTTACCCAGCTTTGGCTAATTTGCCAGCTATGACTCTACTTGGACTGTCTTGGTGATAGTAACTTACACCTTGATCACCACTCAATTGGACTACTGTAACACTTGGTGTGTGTGTGTGGGGGTGCTATTGGAGTCAACCTGGAACTACAGCTGCTGCAGAATATGGCACCTAAACTATTGGCAGGAGTACCTTGCCAGTGCAGAATACCACCAATCCTTAAATTGCCACATTGCTTACCAGTATGCTTTCAGGCTCAAATCAAAGTGCTAATTACTAAAGCCCTGTATGACACAGCACTGGAATATATCAGGCTGTGCCTTGTTAGACTAGAATCTGCTTATAGGTCCTGAACATCTAGAGGGGGCCTGTTGAGAATCATCCTCCCTGTGAGGTTCTTGGGGCCACACATGTTCATGGACAGGCCTTCTCAGAGGTGGTCCCCATTCTTTGGAATATCCACCCCTAGAGATATGGACCAACAAGCGAAAGCCATTCAGTTTGAGCTTGCTTTTGCTTAAGTGTTCTGTTTTACATATCTGGTTTTGTATTGTGTATTTTATTCCACTGCTACCCACCCGGAGTCCATTAAGATTGAGGAGAACTTTAACATTGGGAAGGATATAGTTGAAAGACTTCCAAGTAAAACTAGAGCCCTGAATCCCTGAACATAACCTTCACCTCTAAAATTCTACCATCCTTTTGCTTGAAGAGGGAAAATCCTGAAAGAATCATCCTTATGATCTGAAAAACAATTGGTACTACTCTGTGGACTCCTGACCAGTGTGTTTTCATACTGCTTAATCATCACGGTAGAACAGAAGGCCACTGTTTCTCATATGAATGAGGTTCAAGAGAAGACGAAGAGATTTAGGATCAGGAATCTATTACCATTCCCAGTTCAATTGATTCATTCTCCTTACAGAAGAAAACATGACAGTTATTGCCATAAGTTTTGGCACTTGATGATATTTGCACAAAGAGAGCTTGTTTCTAGCATTGCTGGAAATGCAAAGCTAACAGAAATGAAAGAAAGTACAAGAGAAGGGAAAAGGTGACTTTAAAAGAAAATAACAGAAGAAAGGCCTAATTCGCGTTCCCTGAAAAAGCTATGCTTTTTGCTGAAACAATGAAAAATAGCTGCAACAATGAAAAGAAACTGAGAAGATATACACCATGTCCCCCTCTGCTTGTGTCATGAAGCGAGCTTCCTGCCCAAACACATATAACTCCAGATATTTTGTACTTTAACCTGCACAGATCCCAACCCTATGGGTATGATTATGGAAAACGTTTAGCATCAGGGGAGCACCTATGGTGATTCTCCACTATATGCCCTCTTACCTGGAATTGAGCACTGATGCTAGGTGGCTTCTTCTTCTTATGCAAATGCAGGAGTGATTTTGTGGTTCGGTCATGCAATGTCATGCTCATGATGAGCTTCAAAGACTTTGAGTCCAGCAAATTCTGCAGCCAAGGAATATGCCATTGTTACAATCACAATTCCATGGAGGCAGGCACAATAATTCCAGCACTGAAACTACACCATTTGGTGGGATGGGTGTGTTAAACTGCACTTCATTTATGCTCTTCCTCTGTGACCAGCCATAGAAATGGAGACACACAGGAAATTATGGAGAAGAGTCAAGCACTAAATGCTCCAACAGCTTATGGCCTTCATCAGAGCCCCTTCTTTTGGTTACACGAGTATTTTTCATCCTTCTCCTAATAGCTAGGAATTCCAATTTCACTATACAGGTGGTCCTCGCTTAATGACAATTGGGACAGGCATTTGTTGTTAAGTGAAACAGTCATGAAGTGAATCCAACCTGATTTTACGACCTTTTTTGTGGCAGTTGTTAAGTGAATCACAGCAGTCATTAAGCAAATCACATGGTTCCCCACTGATTTTGCTTGCCAGAAACCAGCCTGGAAGGTCGAAAATGGTGACCACATGACCACGGGACGCTGCGAGGGTCATAAATGCAAACCGGTTGCCAAGTGCCCAAATCGTGATCACATGGCTGAGGGGATGCTGCGATGGTCGTAAGCGGGAGGACTGGCTGCAAGTAGGTTTTTCAGCACCATCATAAGTCCGAACCATCACTAAATGAATGGTTGTTAAGTGAGGACCACCTTTATATGAAAACAGGGATTCTCATGTACCTGAGCTCTGCTCAGCAATTTATAAAATATAGATACACACAGTGCATATCTAGTTAGTGTATATTATCCTGTTGCATGTTTTTGAGCAGAATTCACACAGTGTGCACATACTTTGCAGGATATGAAATAGCTGACACAAAAATGTCCCCCCCTTCCCCCCCCAACATACTCGAATCTTAAAAGATACTGAAGCTCACCTTTGGGATGATCTGCTTTTGTTTAATACCTCTGCTCTTCCTGTTAAAATATTAGGAATTATTGAAGTGATAAAATATTATCAAATTTGCAATTCGGTTAGTTCAGCAAAGCCACATCTTGCGAATTAAACCAAGCAAAGCAGACAAGAACAAAATGATGGCTAAGCAGTTCTAAAGAGATGGTGGAATTGAGCTATGATGAGACTACTGATGAGAGACATAAAATGTTTCGGTTAAATTAATTCTACATTGCTAACCGCTGAGATTTTGTCAAGTGCTGAGGGTGGGGTGAAGGGGATGAGGTCAGCCTTAAAAAAATGCACAATGGCATGAACTAGCTTATCCTGTGACAGAACAGGACTCTGTATTCTTCCATCAGTCTAAAGGAAGAACATTTTTAAAAAGACAAACAGCTGCTCCTGCAAATAAGCTATGATCTCAGCAAAAGTTGACACTCATATTTAAAAGTAGTTAACAAAACAGGAGCAATAGAGATTCATTATCTTCTGTTTAAATGTACCTCACTACTCTCTCATATGGCTATGCTTCCAAGGATACCATTTGGATAATCTATATTTAAAAACGATTGCAAGAGGCGTTAGATAACAGTTTTCCATGCTGAAACTCCCAGGTTCAACCCCTGGCATTCTAGGTGAAAACACTCTCTCTTCCTAAAACCTGGGCAAGCTACTGACTGTCAGAGGAGGCAATACTAGACTAGTAGATGAACAGTCTGACTCAGGACAAAGCAGCTTCATATTTTCCTGTGGGCGTAAATCCAGAGGGCATTTGGTGAAAGCATCCACCACTAGGCTAAGGTGAAGCTGTGTTTTGGGAACTACAGAAAGAATAGCACGTCCAACTGCCTCTTGCCATGGGATTGAAGGACTACAGGAAATAATAGGGATGCCTTTAACAAAAGGATTAAGGCTTTCTCTGTGTGTGAGATGTTCTGTTCCTTATAACCTGCCTTGAAAATTACTTGATGAAAAGGGTTACAAAGTTTTAAAATAAAATATGCTGTGAAAGAATGACAGGAATTTACTAAGTTGTGGTAGGAAATTTCTTTCCTTCCTCAAACCACAATGCAAAGAGGCCTCCTGTTTCCAAACTCTCCTCTGTCCGTATTACAGGTAGTCCTCGCTTAGTGACTGACCCGTTTAGTGACTGTTCAGAGTTACAACAGTGCTGAAAATGTAACTTTGTGACCAGTCCTTGCATTTATGACCTCTGCAGGTCTGTAAAGAAAAGGAAAGCTGACGTAAGGTCATAAGCACAGTTGTGATTTCACTTAGCAACTGCTTCACTTAACAACTGAGTTGCCAGTCTCAAATGTGGTTGCTAAACAAGGACCACCTGTATAGGGCTCAGAAGGATAATAAGGTTTTCACTTGTGTATATCCAGAATCTGAAGCAGAACCCAGAAGAGATTTTTTTTCTTTTGCTGAAACGTGATTGAAGAATCTATCCAAGCTTCTGGGGCTTTCCATGTTGGAGATCCTTGGAAAAGGGGTGGGTGGGATTGATGGTAATAAATAACTTACTCAAATTAGCAAGTCAAGACTTGCCTGCCTCTGAATACATAGCACTTGCTGAAAGCCAAAATATGCAGCTTTATGTGTACCAACTGAGAAGTCCACCACAGCATTTCTGCATTTCCTGCACATGAAATAAACCCAAATTCTACAAGACTGAGACAAGAGAACCCTCAGTGATTTCCCCAAAATGCAAGCTTAAGATTTGCACATGTCTGCTTGTGTACGCTGCACCACATCACCCTGCAAAGCGAGAAACACTGAGCTTTCCCCCCCTCCACATCCTTTTCCCACAAACTCACAGGAAATGGCAGTGGGGCTGTTGGTACCGGCTGAGTGACTGCAGGAGCCTGCGGGGATCTTCACCCTGCCACGGCAATCCCTTTATACTCCTAACTATTTGTTCATGCAAGTCCCTAAGACACGATGGACACACACCCAACACAAGGCAGACAAGACATATGAACACACATGAGAGAGGGGTGTGAAAGAGAAGCACCAGGAATTAAACAAAGGAGTCTCTATCCCACTATTGTCTCACGTGCTCTGAAAATGTCAGAAAGGAGGTTTTCCCCTGAGCTGACCTCATCTTAAACATCTTCATCTTAGATATAAAATAGGGATGGGTACCCTTAATTTGTATATTTGGAACATATGATAGAATATCGCAGACTGCTATTTTGGAGATGTCTCTAGCTATTCACAATTTGGATTGTGGGGGAAGATTTTATCAGTTGCAAACAGCTATTCATAAGGATGTATTTTGTATCAGACACTGTGCCAAATAAGGATGGGTGTCAGATTAAAAAAAAACCAGTTTGGTGATTTACTTACTCATTGGCTATGGTATTTTCAGACATGTTTTATGACCCACTGGTTGAAAGGTGCAAGGATTCCCCACAAATAAAGAGTAAACCTCACAGACAAAAGTACACTCCCGGACTGAACTATGAATATTGAAACTAGTTTTCCAGGTAGATTGTTCTGTAGCAGAAAAAAAAAATCTTAATTCAGGTTTCTAGGTTTCTAAGGCGCGCGTTCTCTGAGGAAGATTGCACACAAATTGCAAATGAACTCCGCTCCATGTTTAGTTCCTATGGTCAGCCTGGAAAGTTCCCCAGGAAATGAGTGGTTATCATCAGCCTTCCAATCATGCAGCATGCTTGTGGACAGCCTTATTCAACACAAAAACTTACCTTTGCCACTCTCCAGAGAGGCACAAATTGAAAAGGAAGAAAGAAAACCAAGAAAGGAAGCCAAGAAAAAAAGAAAGAGAAAAAGGGTGACAGGAGAAGTATAAAAGGTCATTCCTGGGCAGAAGAACAGTCTTCATTCTTCTGAAACACACTGATGTTCAACTGGCCTTCCACTTTTTATAAGTTGCCCCATTCCTCTCTATATTTTAAATTTAAAGTACAATTGCAGTATTCCTCTTCAGCATTAAAAAGGGATACAATCCATTATATCTGCAGTATTTTGGGTTGCCTGAGAATACCCAACTGACTTCTGGGGTATTTCAGTGACTTCTGGAATGAAGTTGCAGGAGAAGACTGTGACTTTTTATCCCTGGTTTTCTGCACCTGTCAATCTCAGAAGGTCTGTCTGCCCAGGATCATGCTTCCTTGCCACCAGTGGCAAGCTCCTCCACCTTTACCCACTTACTTCTTGCTTTCATATGAAGCAATGATGTCTTCAAAAGCGTATATATCAAAATCCTCAGAGCAATCAAATGAGAAATCAAGCACTGAACAGCTGCAAAAAGGGGAACATGCAACGATGCTCAATAAACAAAGTAATAAAGCAGGCAGAAAGGCAAAGCATCGGGGTAAGTCGGTCAGACATGCCCCCCACCCAGTTTTATCTTCTGCACTTGTAAGTCTTCCCCAAGGAAAACAACAACAACAACTACAAGCAACTGTTTTGGTATGCCAGAGAACTGATGAACATCATCAGGAAACCCACAGCATGTTAAAAGGAAATAAAAGAATGAGGAAGAATCAGTTATGTTCTCTTGTGTTTTTAGTATTTGGCATCTTACTTGCTGCAAACTTGAACTGATGAATTGATTAAAAAAAAGTTAATAGGGTAAAAAGATATCCCTTAAATTGCCCATGGGTATATCTCAGCTAGCATTATCTACAACCTAAAGAGTGTTATTTATTCAAAGAACACACACGCAGACACACATCTGATTATCAATTTAAAACTGATCTCATTAATTAGATATTTTTAATGGTCATAACGCTAAGCTGCATGAAAATTCTAGTCCGCTAACAACCTATGCTAAATGTGGCTGTTATACAACACTTTGGTTGGGAAAAGCTGAGTGTATGCACTCGCGTGTTTGTACAGGCCTCCAACTCTAAACAGAATTAAGAGGGAAGCCTGTCGGTTCAAATGTGAGCTCTTTAAAACATATGGTGCCAACCTAGGAACCCAGTGCCTCTCCAAGTAGCTGAAATTATGGTACTCAAACCACAAGGATCTCCAGAGGGGTTGGAATCCATTATCTTTAGTCAACTTAGCCACAAAATTTTAGAATATTAATTAGAGTGGTGATATGAGCAGGGATGGGGGACTGTAGATTTCACTCAGACCCTACTTCTACCAAAATTCAAGCACTGGTGGGAAAGAAAACTTACGAATGTAAAAATAGCTGTGCTCCATCAAGCAACAGATATCTTGGTCTAACGTTTTGTTTCTTTCCTGCCTTGTTTGCCTGCAACTGGTATTTGGCAGCCCCAACCTGGAGGTATCATGAGTGTGTAAGACAATCAGACTTGATAGACCTATCCTCCATGAATCTGTCCAACCCTTTTAAGTCATCCAAGTCAGTACTACTATTATGTCTTATGGTAATTAATTCCACAGGTTACTAATGCATTATGTGAATAAGTACTTTCTTTTGTCTGTTCTAAATCTCTTTTAATACCCTCTAGTCCTGCCGTTCTGAGAGAAGGAAAAGCTTTTCCTTGTCCACTTTCTTCTTGCCATGCGTGATTTTATATACCGTGATCATATTCCTCCTCATCTGCCTTTTTTTGGGGAGTTAGCACTCCAACCAATCTAGCCTTTTTTCAGATTTCTGAACCCCCAATCCTTTTGATAACTCTTTACGTTGCAGTTTTTTTCATTCTTATATCCTTCTTCAAAGAAGAAGCCCCTCTTTTGGGGGAGATGGGCAGTGACGTAATTTGATTGATAAATACATACATACATACATACTGCACTAGTATTCCAGATGGAGACATCACATATTTGTAAAGGGAACTTATAATGTTGATCGAAAATAAATTTCCTAAGGAACCTAGCATGGCATTTGTCTTTTTCACAGCTATCATACATTAAGAGAAAAAAAAACACATGTGAATTCAAAGTCATTACTGTACAATAAAGTGGAATTATTTTCTCTCTTTAAACTGCAGAGGCCAACTTTGTAGGATCCAGGATTACCTAAATAAGAAGCCCTCAAAGTGGGAAAGGAAAGAAGCCAATACCCGATTAAGAAGTGCTAATAGCAAAGATGCCAAGCTAATTTTGCAAAGCACTGAGTTCCTCATCAGGCTGAGTTCCTCAGTAAGAGCTCTTCAGTCCCTTGTGAGAAGCAGAGAATCTTTATCGCTTATCATCTCCTCTTCACATGTTTTTTCCAGAGCAATTGCAAATTTATCTATAATTCTGTATAAGTTAAACAAAACAAATAAACAAACATCTAGGAGCTACTGTAGTAAAACAAAAAACAAGATCAGGAAGCAGTGTAGTACAAGGAATCTTTCTTTGTCAGAAGGAACCAGGACAAGGATAGAAATGTAACAGTAATAATAAAACCCAATTAAATGTGCTTCTTACCGATAAACTCTCTCAGTTTGTGTGTTACTCTGCTGTAGTTCCCCAAGAGGAATCCTGGGTCCATGGCGTACTACCCCTAGCGAAAAAGGGAAAAAAATCCATATTGGCATGAACAGCCAGCCTAACCTTCATAGCTTTTGCCAGTCACTAAAAATAAATTACTTTTTTATAAATGTGATTCTTTGAGTGGCCATCTTGAACTAGATCCTGCATGTGTGCAAAGTTAATTCAGAATCTTTTACAGCTTAAGAGACTGGCCCCGGTCTTACTGCATATTAAAGAACTTAATAACTCCCACTCACCCCCCAGTTCCTGATTCAGCAGACCATGAAACCAAAAACCAGCAAGATAATCTAGTAGAGAGGGAATAATGTGAATACTCAGATGATCGTTTGAACTACTATAGTTACAGGTAAGCAAGCAGATTTTTTATATATATATCTATAATGGTCTCACAATGTGGATAAGTAGTAAGAAGTAAGTCATTTTCATGGTTGGTTTGTACATTTATATGTTGCTTTTTTAAAAGGAACTCAACACAGCATACCTACTTCTCCCTCCTCCCATTTTTCCCCACAACAACCACCCAGTGGGATAAGTTGGGCTCAGGGAGAGAGTGGTGTCAGATGCATAATCATGATGCAGTGGACGATGGGAGTGTTTTGCCAAAGGCTACATCCCACCCTGCCCACAAGTCCATCTTGCAGTGCTTAGCAAAACTGGAAGTCTACACTGCAGCCCATCATAATTGCTTCAAGGGCACATGCTTCAGAAAAGAAGTTAAATTAGCCATCACCCCAACAGAATGCCATCTAATAGATGATGGCTGCTTTGTAGTTTATAAAAAAGCCTCACTGTTGCAGTGATCCATTTGGAATATTGTGGAAGGTAATTTAATTTTTTTGCACGTGCCATCAAATATAGGAAGAGACGAGGATCGTTTTAGAATGGAGCCACTTAGTGCAATAGAAGGCTGCCACCAATATTCTCTGGGAAGAAAGGAAAAGACAAGTTGCCCTGTTGGGCAAAGTAAGTGGGAAAATTCTCCTGAGGGTCTCACAGTGGACCAGTAAGATTGTCTCCTATGAAAGTAACTGGTCATGAGGTTATATAAATGAAGAGAACCCAAAGAGGGGGAAAACACCCCAATCACAAAAGTAAACAAACAAACAAACAAAACCAACAGGAGACAGGCAAGAAAATGAACAATAAAAGCATGAAAATGAATTTGAGCAAGGTCCAGAAAAATCACTCTGGAAAAAAGCACTTCAGCAAACTCCTATCACAGTGATTTAAAAGAACTGAGGGATCAGCAGGAGCCACACCCACAGATGCAGTGAAAATGGAGGGCAAGGCCTAAGCTCTGGAAGTTTCCAAATAAACTCTGCACAGTATCCATTGGTGTGAATCACAGAGACCACTAGGAAGGAACTGAGGTTTGCTTGGTTCCTCTTTGGATTATTATTCATTCAGAAAGACTCTTAAACAGTGGCAAGAGGTATGGAGGAGAACATTTATAATTACTTAAGTATTTATTTCCTTTTTAAAATCAAAATTGACCCCTAGCTGGCTTTCAATAACCAGAAATACAAATTTTAAATATAATAGACAACATCAGTACTGTTAGATAAACTATAAACTACTAGATATCGCTAGATATCACATGTGTAAAACAATTCGACGAGCAGATTGTGTGAAACTTGGGAAGCCACCTTATTCCAGGTTCAACTATTTTATATTCATCCTAGTATTGCTTCCAACTTTTCAGATAATCAGGCAACAAAGTTCTGTTATCATCTCCTAAGTTTCCTTTAACTGGAGTTGCTGGGGAATGAATCTGAAATACACTACCTGAAGACCACTAAACTACTAAGACTACTAAAATATGGACGTCGAGATTACTTCTTCTGTGCTCAGGCTTACCTGCTGTTTTCTGAGCTCTTTGGCGACCAGCTTCTGCAAAAACAGCCATGGCGTGGATTGCTGCACGGAGGATAGCCCACCGGAAAACAGCCACTGGATCCATTCCAATCAGCTCACGGACATAAGCGCTGTCACTGCTCCGCAGCAAGGCAACAATATCCGGCCGCATATAATCCATGTTCTTCTCACGGAAATCCTGCAAGGAAGGCAGGCCACAGAAGCCAAGGCATTGGATGTCCATACAGGTAGTCCTCAAGTTATGACTACAGTTGGGACCAGGATTGCCGTTGCTAAGCAATGCAGTCGTAAAGCGTGACATCATGTGACTGCATCACTTAAGTGACGGCAATCCAGGCAGTCCTGGTTGGCACTTGGGTAACCCAAGATGTGCTGTTCGTTAAGCACGTAAGGAGTGCAGGGGTGCTGCAGGGGGGTGAGGGAGGCCCTGGGAGGCCCAGCGCAGGATGCACGCAAGCCAGGGGAGTGGGTGCTTTGTGCGGCGCAAGCTCAGAAAGGCCGGGGAAAGAGGGCATAGGGTTGTGTGTGTGCAAGCACAGGGAGACCAAGGAAAGAGGGCACGGGGTATGTGCGAGCAAAGGGGGGAAGGAGGGTGGGGTGCGTGTGTGCGAAGAAAGGCTGGGGAGAGGCGGAGGGGTGAGACATACCCCAGCGACTTGCAACCTTCCTTGCCAGCTTCCCATTGACTTTGCTTGGGAGAAGCCAGCAGGGAAGGTCACAAATGGTGATCACATGACCACAGGATTCTGCAACTGGTTGTAAGTGTGAACTGGTTGCCAGGCACCCCAATTTTGTTCACGTGACTGTGAGGGCACTGCAACAATTAGAATTTCAAGTACCGGTAGTAAGTCCCTTTGTTCAGCACCACTGTAACTTTGAACGGTTGCTGAACGAATGGCCGTAACTCGAGGACTACCTGTTTTCATTTGAACAACATTCCTATTACATGAACTTTGATAGCTGGGCAATGGCAATGGATTCTCTGTGCCCTTATTGTCAAGCAACTAGTCCTTCAACTTTGGAAAGAAAAACTTAGGGCCTCAATTACTCACTGAAGACTTCATGTTCCTGCAACTTATGACTGAATTGCTTACAGACATAATGATGTATGGATGATTAAGAAAAATGGTTATATTTTATCAAAACTGTCGTAAGACTTTGCATACATATACAAAATGTGTAGGTGAATATACGTATGCTGCTGCTGCTGCTATGCTAAGCTATGTCAGTTTTAAGAAAAACTGACAAGCTCAGATATTTTTTAAAAGTAGGATGTGTTTTCGCCTCTTCCAACTAGCAAGGACCTTCTTACGACAGTTTCGGTCAGACTTTGCTGGTTAAGCCACAAGCAAATCCTTGACTCTCTGCACTTGGAATCACATTCCGTACCTTTATCTGGTATTTCACTTTGCCGGCAAAGTGTTGAATGATGAAAGCGGGTTCCAGGACAGGGGTTCCAATGAAGAACTTGCTGTCCTCGTGCTGCTGCTTGAACTTTGCAAGAAGTGTCTCGCTGGTGGCATGTGGAAAACTGCAAGCGACAAAAGAGGAAGCCGCAGGCAGAAGAAATTACCATTATCAGCAGAGCTTAAACTTGGCAAGCTGGGGAGGGGGTGATATCAGAAGTCCCCCGTTACTTCCCAGATGGAGAAAGGAGCTCTGTAGGTAAGAAGGTTGGCGGTACTCAATTCACATTTACTGATACTCTTTAATAAGCGGTTTTGACATGCATGCTGCTGCTTCTTGCTGGGAAATCCTTATAAGGTCCAGCAGCCGAAATATGACTGTGACTGTGGGAATGTCCCGCAAACTTTACATCACGTCGCGATGGGATGTCCCCTCAGAAGGTTTCCTGGCTCCCCGCAATGACCACATCATCTCGAGGGCGCTGCTGTCCAATGGCTAAATGATCTAGATATCCGGCCATAGGCTCAGTCGCTCTAGCAACTGCTCATACGTAACTTACTTTATTCATAATGTTACTCATCATTTGTACTGCGGGTTTTTAAAGTAATTTATTATCCCGATGTCTTATATTTTATACACTTTTATATATTGTTTTTGTGATTTTTGTGCAACAATGCTGCATTCTGCTATGCCATGCGAAATAAATAAATAAATAGCAAGCGGTTTTTATCACATCGCTGTTGTTACATCTTTAAAAGTATCTATCCTTTGTCCTAAGAATTTTTAAAAATTGAGAGGACTTAGTTAAAAAATAATCACAAAACTTCTTCACAGTTTCTAAGCGCTTCCCAGACTAAAAATTTAGAAGTTCTACATCCTGGCAATTCACAACCTGTCTAAAGCAGAGATTCTAAATTCTACTCAATTCATACACATTTCTTTAACGGTCACTTTACAGAAGCTTTGCATTTTTATTTGGTATGTATAATTATAGTTGTAGAACTGTAAATAGCACTGGACAGTGACTGCAATAAAGGCTCTCCCTCCCTCCCTCCCTTGTTGCATAATTGATTTCACCTCCACTATTAATGGTAAGGAGACCTTATGCCTTCCCAAACAGATAGTGATCAGACTCAGATCTGCTTAATTTCACAAATCATACACTTTAAACGTTCAATAGCAAGTCCTGGGCCTTATCTATATCCTCTTGTTCATCTTTACCAGAAGATAGTACTGTATATCTCATTAACAAAGAAAAAAAACCCGGAATAAATCCAGTATCGTTAACCACAGAATCATCAGTTTGAAACGTCGTGTAGCCCAACTCTCTTCCCAGGCTGGGGATCATCAGACCATTCCAGAAAAATGGCTCTCCAATCTTTGTTTGAAAATCCCCAGGGCACCCATGATTCCAGAAACCAGGCCATTCTACTGCTTAACAGTTATCGCAGTCAGGAAATTACTCTTTATTTCAAGTACGGCTCTCTCTCTGTATTGTTACCACCTGCTGGTTTTTGTCTTACTTTCAGGTGCAAAGGAAAATAAACCCACACCTCTTCCCTGTGATAGCCCTTCAGGTTTCAGAAGATGGCTATTGTGTTTCCCCTTCGCCTTCTCTTCTTTAAGTTAAACATACCCATACCCTTCTCTGCATTCGCTCTAGTTCCTCAGCATCTTTCTTGTATTGTGGCAACCAAAACTGGACACAGAACTCCAGGTATGGTCTGACCAGTGCAGCATAGAGAAGAACTACCTTTTCCTGTGATCTTGACATTATATCTCTGTTCATGTACCCCAAGACTGCATCGAATTTTTGGCAGCTGAAGTACATTGCTGGCTCATGCTTAATCTGTGGTCTACCAAAATACCCAGATCTTTCTCACATGTACTACTGAGCTAGGTACCACCCATCTTGTACCTATACATCTGATTTTTCCTATCTATCTGCAGGACTCTACATTTCTCACCACTGAACTTCCACGGTGGCTCAGTGGTTAAGACGCTGAGTCAGGGGACCATTAAGGTCGGCAGCTCGGCAGTTTGAAACCCGAGAGCATGAGCCGCGTGATGGAGTGAGCTCCTGTCAACTTGTCCCAGCTCCTGCTAACCTAGCAGTTCGAAAGCATGCAAATGCAAGTAGATGAATAGGTACCACTTCGGTGGGAAAATAACAGGGACATGAAAGGAGCCCCCTTGGGCATCCCCCGGGCAACAGTGATGTCACTGGAAAATCCTTTCAATACAGAAGCGCCTTGGTAGGTGCTTCTGACATGGAAAAATATAAAAATAAAAATGTCCTGAGCCCTCCACCATATGCCTCTCTTCATGTAGACATAAATCCATTATGGACCACACGTTGGCATGATTATTCAACCACCAACTATGAACCCATCTGGTAGTGGAACCATCTATCCCACATTGTTCCATTTTATCAAGGAGGTAGCTAGATTTAATTATATTAAATGCCTTACTGAAGCCTAGGTTCATTATATCCACAGTCATAAAATTCAACAGAAGAATATGACTAAAAGCAAGCTGCAAAACAGAAAGCAATCCACAAACCTGTCTTGGAGGTCTCTAGAAAAAAACACGACAGAATCTTCCAGGACTATCTTCAGCTGAAGAGACTCTCCCACAAGGTTGGGCTAGATTTACAAGTCCTTCCTTCTCTCCCTCATATGCTTAACTCATCTGTTTCTACTCCCCCTCATCTGTTTCTTCCCCCACTACCTTTATTCCCAGGACTGTTCTGTTCCAAGTGATTTAATATCTAGTTTTTGGGGAATTTATGCCTAAATGTGCCTTTCTTCCTTTTACTTTCATATACCTTATATTTTATATCAGACTTATTAAGCTGTACATTTGTGGACAGATCCTCCTCTTCCTCCTCCCCCCACATTTATTTAGGCAACTTCACAATAAATTTATACTTCTTCTTCCTCACTTTTCATTGTAGATTTTCTCCTAGTCCCACAGCCAGCTATGCTTACTTGCTTTCTTCATCTAGCAGGTAGAAGAGGCCAGTTGGTTTCTTGCCAATTAAATGGATGCAGGCCACGTTGTCTGTATAGTCAATGTTGTGCCATGTAATCCCTTCACTCTGATATTCCTCCTGCAACAAATAAATGTGGGAAGTCATGCACAGAGAGCTTTCCTTTACCTGCCATAATATGAGAAATGAGGTCATCTGACCGGCAGTTGAGGACAGAAAAATAAATTAACTCTTTGTGTACTGCGTGATTTAGGGAATCTACCATAATGTGACAATCATCTGCTTAGGTGGCTTTGTTGGAAGAGAAAGAGGTATCTATTGGCTACTGTGGATGAACAAAATCTCTAGGGTTGTTCTGATCATATTCTGGTTCTGAGTTTCCCAGCATTACCTGCTGGCCAGCCACTACAGAAAACAGAATGAGGATCAAATGGACACAGTTTGATCCACCGCAAGGCTCTTACAGTCTTAAAGCAAGAATATCATCCCTTCCCAATCAGTTCACAAGATCTTCTCTAAAAAAGAAAGTCACATGTCAGCAATACTTTCAGCCAGCAATTCTTCAGCTCCTTTCAATTATAAACTTAACAATGGCTTTCTTGTAAGTGCCCGTTTTCAGAAGTAATATGAGGGAAGCAATCATGCTATCTCCCAGAATTCATGATTGCATCTCCGGCACTCTGGGAAAAGGAGGTTTTAGTGAAGGTTGGCCTCTTGATGTACGAACCTTTGACGAGACATTGCTTTTCAGCCTAATGACCTTGAGGAATGGCTATTAAAACATTCCACGAACATATTCCAATCTATAGTGAGTCCCGGTTCCTTTATAGACTTTAGGAAGACCAGGTAGCTGCACAGTCCCAGGGAAAAAATATTTGAGACAAGGAGGCCCTGACAGCTGGGAGTATGTTTGTTGCACCCTGTCTCTGCTTTTGGAATGGCCATGCTGATACTGCTCATGACCCCCGCAAACACTATTTTCATCTTGGACCTGAATAGCTTCATATCTGTACTGTTTAATCTATTTTTCATGGTTGGATTTCCATCTTTAAAGAGAGATTGTAAAATGTTTTATGTTGGAAAGTAATTTATCAACACCATACTTGAGTAAAAATAAGAAATCGCGGAGTTTTGCAAACCGGGATCTGTCAGCAAAATCTCAAATCCCAAATCAACATTTATACGTCATTCCAAGGGTTTTATACACATTATCTTGCTGTAAAGTTAAAACCTTGCGTTTAATCGGCAAAATAAAGAGCGCAACCCCCTACGGTTTCCTCTGTTGCTTACCTGTTCAAGCTTGAAAATATGCTGATTGAAGTAATACTGCAACTGCTCGTTTGCATAGTTTATGCAGAACTGTTCAAAACTGTTTGTTTTGAAGTCTTCAAAACCAAAGATGTCGAGTACCCCAATGGACAAGCACTATGCATGGGAAGGGATGGGAACAGAATCAAGAGGCTGGCAAGCTCTGGGTAATACCCATGCGCTCAAAATTGAATGCAAATGGCCTTTACCTTTTTGAGAGAGAAAAGGTCCCTTCCCAAATCAGACCCTCCTTATCCATTTAAAAGACTAGCCTGGTGACAGGCAGTTCCACAAGAAGCAAGGACCATCTGTTTCCTGGAAACATACCGTAACAGACTCTTCCATGTCCTTCTTGTTGAGAAGAGCATGGTTAATTCGCAGAACTATCCAGTCAAAGAGGGCGCTGTACAGAGACTTAGCCATAGAGTCACGAGCTGTGATGGCCTACAAATTAAAGCACAAAGAAAGCCTCATATCGCTTTGCTTTTCTCCTTTATCGTTCTTGAGCCTTTTTGAACAACCTGAAGAAATGGCTAAGTACTGCTAGCATTTTACTCATCCATCTCCACGAAATCGTCACCCCGCTCATATAATCTGTATTCTCCTTTTCAGGCTCCCTGATCCCACTGCCTCTCATCATTGCAAGAAACCTACTGTCTTTTAGGTATAAGCCAGGAAGAAATCAAGGTTGCAGAGGGCTTACAATTGGTGGGGAGACCAATTATCTTTTTAAAAATCTGCTACTTAAGATTTAAGCAATAGCCTCTGGCAACTGGAGTTCTGCATTTTGATGATGCAGTATAGATTTACTTCCTTTCAGTGTTACTGAATTTTAATAGCTTTATTGCTTCCTGGGATATAGGCTCTCAGAATTATTTCAAGATATCCTATAACCATTATAAATGAAAAAATGAAGTTGTCCTTGCAATCTGAGCCCTCTGTAATTTCTCTTCTTTTTTTTTACTTTTAATAACCCCAACCTACCATTAGGAACTCACCTCATTGAGGCTATATGGAAGAATCAGTTTGTCATTCACTGTCACTGTTTTTCTTTTTGTCAATACTTCCACTAAGGTTTCACGTTTCACCTGGGAGAAGAAGAGCTGAAATCAACAGCTGACATGCAAATCCAGGACAGAAATGATCTGCAATTATTCCATTATCTCTGAAAACCAAAATTCCTATAGGTCCTGCTTAACTAGTCCTTAAAAAGTTACTGCAGAAAATGGGGAATCCTCCCTGCTGGTTTTAATCCCAAGGTTTGAAGCAAGGTAGTGCAGATGACAAAATATAAAGCTTTTAAAGTGCTCTGGTGGTCTAGAAAGGGAGATTCAACTGGTAACACAACAGCTTTTGTGTTACAAAACATCTCACATATTTTCACTCACTTATATTTTCACTATTTTCACTCACTTATATTTTCACTATATTCTCACAATTTTTCACTAGCACAGCACCATCTGGATCAGTTGCATGCAAATATTTACAGGCAATAATTTGCCTGTTGTTTTCCATTTATTTTCTAATAGCCTTGATTCACATGCTTGATCTGCAATCTACCCTGAAATGGGACTGGACTGGGGCATGACTACTTAAAAGACTGCCTTTTCTTGTATATTAATGTTCAGATTGCACTCAGTCCTGCTCCAAATGCATTCACAGACCCACAGATGCCATGTACCTGTTAGGATCAGGGTTCAATAATGGCAACAATTTCATGAAATATTTTCTCCAAGGAATACTATCTAGGCTCAGCCCTATGTGCCTTCAGACTCTTGCAGAAGGCAGGAAAGTTAAAAGTGATTTTTCTCTTCCTCTGATCATTAATTTATTTAGCTTGTTTTTTCTGGGGATGGTTGCTTTTTAAAACTGTTTTGCACTTGATTACGTGTCAAAACCTAAGTTGCTTGTTAATAAAAAAAACAGAACATACATTTTATCTATTCTGTATATTCCTTAGCACTTTTTCAATGTTAATTAAGAGGGATAAAGTTAAAAATATTTTCTGGACACATACACCAATGATGAGGAGTGTCTTCTTTGCACAAGACAGTACTGGCTTAGAGAGATGTGAGGTACCTTCAGAAGCTGTGAGAGAATGTCTAGCACTTCAGGGGGTCCCACTTCCAGCCCCTCATCTCGACCTGCTGCCTTCTTCTTATAAGTAACATTTCCCAGGTAGAGAATAGCAGAAAGCACTGAAAAAATTCTGCAAAAGTGAAAGATAGGATATTGTATTTTTCAGATGAAGAAAATGTTTGCTGAGTTTCACATACACTTATCCATTACAGTAGGCAAGTGTGATAAGTGTGTGCATATATGCATGAGTTAGGCATTATGTGCTTTAATATAATTTTCTGTCTTTTGATTAGTTTCATACAGCTTTGTTTGCACGTTAATGGGAAATGGAGTCCTATATGCAGTAGCCTCCTGTGCATGGTTAAAAGCTGGTAGAAGAGAGCTAAATATATATCTTACTGTTTTTTTGTTGCCGGAAGAAAACCAACCATTTCCATAGCTTGCTTTAACCGTTCAAAATCATGCTTGAGATCTTCTCCATCTTCAATTTTCAAGTTATGCTGTGAATAAATCCAAACTTACAAGTATGAGTATGAATATCTACAACATTTACTACTAATATAGTACAATTGTCGTTTGGTAATTCCTTCTTCAGCAATTCTGCTTGATTGCATCTGAAGGAGGGATTAATAGGGGAACTGATTTCCAGCTGCTGGAAGAAGACCAAATAATGGTACCATCAACAGAAAACTTGGCCCATGTCATGAAAAAGCAGAGCATATTGTCAAATATAATAGGACAGGATTGAACTCCTGCTGCATTCCCCCAATGTAAATCACCTGCCATGTCCGCTAAGAATTCTATACAATAAGCCAACTGTGGTCTTGCTATAGATTTGTAAAAGGGTATTATTATATCAACAGTTCTACTTTCAATCCCCTTCCTAATAATTTCAAGCAATTTGCCCATTTACAACAGCAAATTTTACAAAATGCTAATCAAATCTCCCTGGTCAAGCCAGATGGGCTACTAGGAGAAGCTCAGATGGTAAAAACAGGCTTGATGCAACACAATACATCTAGTACAGCACACAAAGTTAGAAAACACCAAAATCTTGGCTTACTTTTCTGTGCAAATAAATAAATTTCAGAAAGATTTAATACACTCTTCTGCTTATTAAAAATTTAACTTCCTAAAATGTGACTAAAAAGAAAAACATTTTTTTTTTTAAAAGGAGGCTTAAAATAATTAAGGGATATTCAGCTGGCTGACACAACTATGACATTTTACACAAGTCGTACAACCTCTGGTTCAAGCAAGATCTTCAGTATTTCATGGAGGAACAAAGGAGGCCTGTCTGGAGTTCCCCTCCCCTCCTGAGAGTGACAAACACAGCAGAGCCTTGCAGTTGTCAGCCAAACTCAGGACAAGAAAGCTTTTGTATACCTGGTTGAGGTAGAAATAATCTTTAGGCTGCTTGAGGTGGAATTCCTTGCGCTCTTCCTCGCTGACGCCAAGCAACAAATAGTAGAATACATGGTAGTTCCTACAGAAACAAACACACCAGCCTTCCATTAATGGCGCTTTGGTCTGATCCCCAGTCCCATTATTCTTACTTGGGCATCTCCAGTAAAATGACTAAGACCACCTAAAGTCAATATCAGAAACATTTGAAATCTATAAGGATCCTTCAACAGAAACACCTACCCAATTTTAATATCAGCCTTTGAGATCTTGCTTTCTGAAGCACCATCATGTTTGGGCAGTGACAAGGTGTGTAAGGGCCTTTTAGTTGATGGCATCAAGAGCATGGAACTCCCTCCAAGTGGAGAGCTACCTTTTATTCTATCTGATTTTTAATCTGCAGTGTTTTAATCTATAAACTCTTTTAAATTGTTGAAGTATTCAATATGCTCTTTATTAACATTCTGAACAAGAGGTAAGTAAGGGCAATGCCTTCAGACATCTTTCTTGATAAATCCATACTGTTCCTCATCTGACGTTTATTTACACATATGCATACACATATCTTCATAAAATTTTTAGTTAAAATAAAACTAAATAGGATACTTGCATTCTGTAAACTGACAGGGCTACTTAGCATTCTAAGGAAGTATATAAATGAATGCAATCCAGTGTTTTGTTTTGCAAATGTGCTCATCTGCCCAGAAATGCAAAGGTAAGCCAGACTTAGAGGGAGCATCATTTGGAGTTGGAAGCAACAGTAGGGAGCAACCTCTCCAATCTGTGTTCAGTTAAAGGGGTATTGTGTAACTCACCATGCCTAGCATATTATGAGAACAGGTAAGTTTGCCTGCATCAAACATTTTATGACAGTATCTGTAACGTGTTCTCTAAATCCGTTGGTGATGAGCTTCCAGACTAATAGGCTGTATTCTAATTATTCGGTATCCTGACGTTTCGCCAGCAACTGTGGCTGGCATCTTCAGAGGTGAAATTCCAAAGGAACTATTTTGGATGGTCTTTCTTCGAAACACGGTGCTGTTTATTATTTTTCAGGTGAGACTGCTGAAGGTTTTATATGCTGTTTGCTAATTAAGGGCTGTTTTATTTTGGTGTGATGTAAAGCTGGAAACCAGGCTTCAGACTCTCTTCTTTCTTGTTAAAGTTATTGGGATGTTTATAAATCTCAACAGCTTCTCTATGGAGTCGTGATGATGGTTTGACATGTTCGTTTTGAAACAGCAGCATGTTTCAAAGAAAGACCAATAAAAAATTAGCCTCTTGGGAATTTCTTCAAATCAGACCAACCAAATTCACCTGGATGAAGAACCAATCAGAAACTAGCTTTCCAGAATTCCAATGACATGGTCATTCGAATGTTAATATAAAACTCAATACAGTTATGAACAAAAACAACTAGTCCCCTTCTGCTTTCTTGTTTGGGATATATTGATACATTTTTTTAAATTGCAGAATGAATGTCACAGATTTATGCAGCCTGGATGAAGCAGAAATGAAGTCTCTGTTATGTATTCCACAGCCTCTTACCTTTCATTTTTTTCCTGAGACACCAAGCGAGATTTTTCAAGGAGATATTTTTCAACCACAGCCCTGGGATCCAAGAAAAGAAACAACAGGGCAAAAGCATACGTTATGAATCTATGAAAATTTCTTTCAAGCACTTTTCAAAATAGAGCACAGCACACTGCTCAGATAATTGCTAATGAATATGAATAATGCAGGAGACTATTTTTTCCTTTGAACTCGACTGCCCACCACCAGAAGTACAACTTGATAGAGCAGTGAAAACATTTATACCTCAGAGAGCACATGCACAGCACTCACCCCCGGACAATGCCATTCTCCAAATAGTTGACCTGAATGAATTTCCCAAAACGACTGGAGTTGTTATTGTGGGCTGTCTTTGCATTGCCAAAGGCCTGAAATGAAGCAAAATGACTTTTTATTTCCAGTGATTTTGATACAGTACTGGCTGTTCTGGCTGGTAACTTTCCAATGTTTAAGGCTCAACTCTTGCTGGTAAGTCTGTAGTCAGAAATCCTGTAACTGAAGATGGCGCAAGTCAGATGCTTTACCATGGGCTGTGCTTCCATACAGTAATTATAATCTGCCTTACACTTAACTAAGATATGGGTTTATCTAGCCCTGTGTTGTCTAACTGCTTATAGCTCTCTGAATTTTCTCTGAGTCCTAGCGATGCCAAGAATGAACCAAACATGTCGCAAACCCAATGCATGTGCTCTGCTACTTGAGTACAGCTTCTACCATTGGATGACTTCAATTTTTATTTTTTAGCCATTAGCCCCCACAGAATGTCACAACAGGCAGAAGCATTAGTTATTTATTGTCAAAGACCGAAAGGAAAACGATACTGCAGTATTATAATCATACAGGAAAGATAGCTGTGCTGTCTCCTTTTCCACCAATAAAGCCAATATTGATGAGTATGACCTTCACATGACACCAAGTTCTGCATATTACAGTCTCCCATAATGCATGCACTATGACAACAACTATGCAAATCTTATTTGCAATTTTATTCTGTCTTGTTCAGATTATTCAAAGAATTTTCACCCACACCCCCACAACAATCAATAATAATATATGTTCTCATGCTGGCGAGTTTAAAATACATAGCATAATATGCAAGGGGGTTGGGAAGGAAGAGAAAAAGAGGAAAAACCTCTGAAGTTAAGCATTACAAAAGGGATAATATAATTTTCATTTATTTCCTTTTGAGATGCTTACAGCACCAAGAATTAGCAAGCCATGCAAGGTAACCGGACTAAGTTCTGGCAGCTTCTCTCTCATTGAAATCATTTGCTGAGTCCAGATGGAAATGATTTTGAATTCCTAATCTTGTAGTCTAGATACCTAAGACCTACTGTATGTTCAGGTTTCACATTACCCTTACTTATACAAAATAGCATAGATATTTATTTTTAACCTTATGAGAAATATTTTGTCCAATAAAAATCAGTCCTTGCTTCTGAAAGATTCTACACATGGTTAGAGCTTTTTCCTATCCATGTTTATGCAGAACAGAGTCTCATTTCATTCAATGAGTTTGCGATCAAACAAATATAGTTCATTTGCCTAGCCTTTACTTTCTAGTAATGATCTTCCTAGTATTCTCATGTTTCCGTTTCCTGAGAATTCTATAGAATTCAACAGTGTATTCAGAGCTACATGTTAATTGACTGAGTTCTGGTCTTACTGTATACAGCAGCCTTTCTCAATCTTTTGATCCTGGAGGAACCACTGAAATATTTTCCAGGCCTCGGGAAACCCCTGCACATTCAGGCTCAAATATAAGCCAGAAGTTACAAAAATATTATATTCATTTCACATGTAGGCCTATATGTATGCATTAACAGTGTTCTTAAACTAAAGAATGAAAATTATCTCTTTAATGTGAAGTTGCCTGAATTGGAAATAATTTTTTAAATAAATTGTGATCTCCCAGGGAACCCCTAGTGGCCTCTTGTGGAATCCTAGGATTCCATGGAACCCTGGTTGAGAAACCCTGGTATACAGTATTGCATACAGAAAGAATGTGCAAATTCTATCAACTCTGAGGGTTGCATTAGGCTGCACTCTAAAAGTAGGTGGGCCCAATGTTGGGTGGGGTGTTAGAGGTTTTAAAGGGTAAACTGGGTGTCTTAAACCTTGCAGTTAGCTTTTCTTCTGCTCCAAATTTCAAAACTAAGGGAAAATCCCAAAATCCTAAGGGGGAGAGGGATGGCTCCAAGAATGAAAAAGGGGTGCTGCAAACCATACCTTTTGCACTCTTTCTGGTTGCTCACATAAACTGCCTTTGATGTGAAAACGTTAAAAGAATGAGATGACCTCATGTATTTAAACAAAGAATAAATTCTCCAAAGCTGATTTTTTTTAAAATCCAAGGTAGAGTGCTATTAGCTATCAAACTAATATGGCAAATGTTACTTGGTTATTTTTTAAGGTAATAGGAAAAAACTACAACTGTCACTGCCAGGGAGAATTTCTGTGATAAAAATGAATGTTTTGCCTAAAATGATGTTTTTGTTTCAGACAATACCTGTTTTGACAACTGATGCACCATTTAAACAGTGGCAGAAGGATATATCTAAATTTCCGTGGCAGGGGGAAAAAAGCACAAGTTAAATATAAGGTGTTACAAGATGCAATGAAAAGAGGAGAATTGGGTCTATCTGATTTGAAACTGTATTTTGCAGCTTGCTGTTTGGTTTGGATGAAGTGGGCGCTGCTGAAAAATAGAAGGCTCCTAGAGTTAGAAGGATACAACCTGAGATTTGAGTGGCATGGATATTGTGGTATGATAAAGTCAAGGTTAATGTGGATTTAAAAAATCATGTTAGATGTGCCATACTGAGAATATGGAATAGATACAAATCCAGGTTGTATCCGAAAACACCTTTCTGGCTCTCAGCACAAGAAGCATTTTGTAGATGAGAAATAACAGGCAAACACAAATGGCTAACTTATCATGAGATACTAGAATTTTGTCAAGGGGAGAGAAGATCAAGAGAACTGGTGGCAGAGGGGTACAGTTGTCAATGGTTTTCTTATTTACAATTATTAGAAAGATTTAAAGAAGACAAAAGAGTTCACGGTTTTGAACATTGTAACACTGAGTTTGAAATAGAACTGTGTACCAATCATGAACATGTAATTGCTAAAACGTATAAACTTTTACTGAAATTCGAAACAGAAGAACAAGTGAAAGAATGTACGATAAAGTGGGCTAAAATTTTTGTTATAGTATACAGATGGAACTGTAACAGGAACAGTGGGAAAATATGTAGCTGAAAGGATTGAAATGTAATTATATTATAACCATAAAGAGAATTTTAATAAAATGATGTACCATTGGTATATGTCACCAGAGAAATTGTCTAGAATGTTTAAAGGCACTTCAAATTTATGTTGGAAATGTAAACAAGAAGGGACATTTTATCCTGTTTGTAAAAAAGCTAGAAAATTCTGGATCCAAACACACCCACTGATTCAGAGGATTTTAAAGATTAATATACAATTGAGACTAGAGAGTTTTCTTTTGGGATTGATGGACAGTTGGAAAAAAATCATGGAACTTTATTTTTGTATATGATAACTTCAGTGAAATTATTGTATGCACAAAGATGGAAAGACTTGGCAATACCCACAATAAGAGGAATGGTTGGTGAAGATGATGGAACTTGCTGAGATGGCTAAATTGACTTCTTTGATCAGAGAAAAGGCAGTATCTACATTTATTGTTGACTGGAAAATTGTTGACTTTTTGTATGAAACAAAAAAAATTAACTTATGGTTTATGGTTTTGATATTAGACAGAATAGAGTATAAAAAGAAGACAGTTATGTCCTAACTACAGAGTAAGATGTAAATTTATAATTGTACTTATAACTGCTGAAAAGATTGGAATCTACTTTGTATACTTTTTCTTTCTTCTCTATTTTTTACTTTTTTTCCTTTCTTGCACTTTTAGCTTTCTGTCTGATTTCTTTCTTCTTTTCTTTTTCTCACTTTATATTTGTATTAATTTTTATCTTTTAAAAAAAATCTTTAATAAAATTATACAAAAGAAAAAGAAACTTCCCTCCCTCATGCAAAGCTAGTTGATGAAATTCTCCAAAATGCAATGGATAGTGGTAGAATAGGATAAATGCCATGAATCTCCCTATCCTTCTTTAATTCACCAAGTTTTATCTACCAGGATCTATCTATCTATCTTCCTGCCACAATCTAAACAGAGTCTCAGTGGCTTAAAACAAGGAATTGAAAATACAGTATCTAACATGCTGAAAATGCTGAAAAACCCATTAACAATAATTAGCAAGTGTCATGTCCCAAATGCCCCCTGGAAGAGCTCTGTCTTCAGTTTTTTCTGGAAAGCAGATCATGTTGGAACTAATAAAAACTCCAACAGGAGGCCATTCCAGAGGGCCAGCCCAACCATGGAAAAGCAGTGCTTCTGAGTTGTGGCCCCTTGACTTTCTTCCCAAAATGAAGAACAACCCAGTGCAGAGATGTGGTCCTGCAAATATCTTGGAGTCAGCTATAAAGGATGTCATAGGTTAAAACCGATACCGGGAAGCTAATAGGGAGCCAATGCAGACCTCACAATACATGTGTAATATGATCTCACCAAAACTACCAGTGAGCACTCAGGCCCTACATTTTGCATCAGTGGAAGCTTCCAGGTGCTATTTAAAGGCAGCCTTTAAAGACATGTTGCAGTAGTCTAAAAAGGTGGTGATGAGGGCATAAGCCATTGTAGCAAGGTTCTCACGTCCCAGGTAAGGCCACAACTGGTGCACCAGATGAGGCTGGGCAAAGGTCTCACCTGTTCACAGCTTCCACCTGCTGATCCAGCAGGAGCCATGAGTCCAGGGGGATCCTCATGTCATAGACCTGTTCCTTCAAGGGTAATGCAATCCCATTCATAGTCATCATTGGGACTGTAGAGAAACTCTGGTGTATAGAAAGCAGTTCCATCTTGCTAGGGTTTGTTTGTTTTCCCCCATCTGGACTCTCACAGCCCCCAGAACAACAATTTGATAGCATCTCAAGTACAGCCTGGGGTCATGATGTAAAACTGGGTATCATCAGCATACTGATGATAGCAGACCACAATGGTGGGAGAGAACTGACCCCTGAAATACCCCACAAGGGAGTAACCATCATGCTGATCTCTCCTCCCCTAACACCACCAACTAGAACCATCCCAGAAAAAAGTGGAACTATTGCAGAACAGTCCCCTACCCCTACAGATGGTCCAGAAGGATACTATGGCCAATGGTATTGAATGTCACTGAGAGATCCTTCCAGATCCAGGGAATTACCCTCTCTCTAGCTCCCAAATGAACCCAAAGGGGCAAGGATCCAGCCCGCAGGTAGCAAGGACATCCTAGAGATCACCCTATCCACTTACTTAGAATTTACAGGGCAAAAAGAATCCCAGGTAACACAACAAGACGATGCCCCAGTGACCACACAACTGGAGTTCAAATCTGAGCAAAATGCTTTGCTAATTGATCACTGTGGCCAGATGGTAATTCTTATTCAGAAAGGAATTAGTCCCCACAAAAGGGCAGCTGGACAACAACCTCCTGATGTAATAAGAAAGGAGCAGTAAGAACCCTCTGACTCTCTTAGTGCCATGGAGTAGGCCTGAACTTGGCATATATCCATGCAGTATTCAGTCAGGTTCACACTACATTGTTCTCTACCTGCATTTCAGACATTGCTTCTGCAGCTTCATTTCCTGGAGGTCCTCTGAAAACCAAGAAGCCACCCAGATGAGCTGCAGAGAAAAGCCATTCAGCAATTATTCATTAAGGGCCAGAGATGTTGTCTTTTACCAGGGACAATTAAGGCCCTTGACTGATTCATCCACCACAATGTCAGGGAAATCTCCAAGCACCCATTAGAAACCAATCAGATCCAAACAGTGCCAGGGAAATGGCTATAAAAATTTTTCATCTCCTTGATTCCTGGAGACAATCTTGGCAAAAAGCCTGCCCCCAGGATTGTCAAAGCCTACCCTGTATTACAACGAAAACTCCTGCTTTTGATCAGCCATGCAGAATATGGTCAGCTATCGATAGAGTGCGCACTAATCATGGCAGGTGTGCAGATTCCCTATATAAACGGGGTAAGATACCATCTCCAAGGTGTGACTGCGGGGCTGACAGGCAAACTGTTAAACACGTAATACAAGAATGTAAGACTAGAGCCTATGACAGGAACTTTGCTGATTTCCTGATGGCAATTGATGCTGCAAAAGACTATATTGTAATCTTAATGTTTGTTTTTAGTTATAATTGCCCTATGACCAATGTATATTTTCTACATGCCTTTTTATACTCCCAATTTTTTTAATATAATATATTTATAATATGCATGATATGCTGCCATATGGTAAATAAATAAATAGTGCCTGGGGCAGAATATTTGAATGGGTCTAGCCCTGTGGAGGGAACAGGTAGCAGTCAATCACATCTAGACCAAGAAGTGATCTGACTACGATAAAGGTAAGATGGAAATACCCTTCATATCCAGGTCACATAACAGCAGCTACAAGGTAAAAACAAGGTCTAATATGCAACTGAAGACCAGTACACTCCTTCTATCTGGGATGGTCGTCCTCTTCTACTGAGGGTGCAGCTTTGGGAGGGACGCCCATGGAGTGGTGAGGGAGGAAGGAGAGACCTGCCTAGCCAGCCAGATCACCTGAATTAACCCTGGCAATCAATGGGGTGACAGATTGCCCTCACATCCTGTCTAATATGTGATTGCCTATGTGTTGGAGATGAGATTACCTGGGACAAGTCTGCAGTTGCATGGAAACCATGTACCCCTGGGCTGTACTGGATCTAGTCCCTCCCACATGGAGGTTGAAATTCCCCAGTACCAACAGGTGGGTAGAGGTGTCTACCACCAGGCCAGGACCAAAGAGTCCAGAAGGGATCCCAAAGGGCATCAGGGCAGCTGATACACCAAAAGGACCCTTACTTGTCCTTACAGTGCATACTAATACATAAGCACTCATACCCTGTGTCAGACTCCACAATCAAATGATTGCTGAATCGTCTGATTGTGTTCGTCTGCCATGTTGAGTCAAGGTGTGTCAAGAAAAGGATGGGGGGGGGGGAATTGCAAGGAGTGTGAATCTCTCATGTTTGGGCTGGAAGGGGGGAGTCAAGGTCATCCTGCCAGAGACATCTGCAGCTGGTATGGCTGATGGTTAGAGGTTGGGTGAGAAAGAGATAGGAGGGGGGAGCGGGGTGCTGGAAAATTTTAATGAGTTTAGGCAGGAATCTTTCAATCGCAGCTTTCTTCTGCTCTGTACACTTGTTTTCAATAAACCTGAATTCTGCATATTCTAATTGTGTATGAGTTGGGTCCATGTCGGAACAAATTGTGTCAGTTCTTACACCCTGCCACCTCAGAATAGTGATCTTGGACACAAACAAGAACTCATAACAGATCAATATGACTCCAGCCCTAGAATCAAGGTTGGTACAGGACCTGAAACCTGACTGGGCAGATTTCTGAGAAGGCAACATTCCCTGAGTTTCATTAATTATGTCAAATCTGCCTGTGGATCCACCATCAAATCATGAATGGATATGGTCTTTATAGAGAGACCTGGTGCTAACCAGCAACAACTTGAGGCCATGTTTCCTGATAATCAGACCAAGATCCCCTCAATGGAACAGCTGGGTTGGAAGAGGAGATTGTCACCAAATTGGAGTCCTCCCTTCCCTTGAAACAGCTACCTGGCATCCCAACCTACCAGCAATATTATAGGATAGCCATGCTCCGCCTACCACCACTTCAAGCTCCATACCCTCCTAATATGGGAGATGGTTTTCATTCCCCTATCCCTCCCAAACACACCACACACCACACAGCACCATTCCATCCATCAGTGGAATCAGCAATCTGGTAAAAAAAGGCAGTATTCTCCCCCCAGAGATGAAGTCGGCCTCATTACTCCTGAGCTTTCGAATGTCCCTCAAGACCTGGTTATGCCACCAGGCCTGGGGACCCCAAGGGATGGGTGATCTAGTGAGGTGGCTCCATTATTAACATTCCTTCACCTTTAATTCTCTTTTCTGTTTTAGTTCTGTTTTTATAGCCTTTAATGTTTTTTATTATTATTATATAATGATTTTAAGTATATATTGTATATTTATTGTTTTATTGTATTGTTGTAACCTGCCCAAAATCACTCTCGTGAGATGGGTGGCCATATAAATTTGACAAACAAACAAACAAATAACCTTTCATGCCAGCTCCACTCAATGGGGACCAACTACCTAGAACACTTAACCTCTTCCTAACCTTCTCGTTGTTCCCCAAAACCCACAAAATTAATGTGGAGGCAAAAATACTACCCTGAGTCTCTCCCACTGGTCCTGGATATGGAAATTCAGCCCCCCAGCCCACACTTTCACCGCAGACCAGGCCATCCTTACACCTCTGGTCTCTCACACAGGGGCCACCCAACCCTAGGCAGGTCAAGTTCCAGCTTCCAATCCTAGCAACTCCAGATAGGAAAGAAGGACCAAGTAGATGGTATGGCACGAGGAAGCTTCCTATATTCCTAATATATATTTTAAAATTCAGCAACTGAGAATACTTGAGCCAGATTTTTATTTTTAACCATGGTATCTCAGTTCTGGGTGTGGACATCTGATAAGCTTGCCCTTAAGTTAATACATGTGCACATATTATGACCATAGATAGATCTCAACCTGCTCTCCCCAACCCCCAGCTCTCAATTATTAGTAGCATCTGGTATTCTCTAGTTAGCAGATCCAAAAGGGGCTTCTTCAGAGTAGCCTTCCTGTTTTGGGTAAGAACCACAAGTGAAGTCTTCAAAAGTCAGCAAGGTTTTGAGAATTCAACTTCTGCTTTCTGTGGAACTACTGGAATAGACAGATACATGTAGGCATTCTAAACCATTTTGCCCATTCTAAGAGCACAGAAAGCTTTCATAAATTGAAAGAGAAAAAGAAAAATATCTAACAGCTTGCTCTATTTGTAAATTGCTGAGAAGCACAGGTCTAAGAGAAGAGGGCTATAGTACTGTGAAAAAGAACTTGTGGATCAGGAAGTCTGATATGAATTCAGCCTTACCAAGAACACACAAAGACCATGACTGTGAAAGACTCTGAACAACAACTTCATTCAAGTTCACTATTTATAACCATCAGTTTTCACAATGTAGTTATAAGTGAAGTTATAACTGAAGGTTGTTACTTCAGTTTCCAGTTACAAAAGATGACAATGCTGGCATAAAGAATCTAAACTGTACTCACGTAATACACTACCCTATATTCTGATTTGAATTACTTGGTTTTTGTGCTACCTGTTATATCTTTCTCTGTGCTGGTTTTCAATATACTGTTATAGTTTTTACAGAATATTAACTGATTAAACATACAGAACTGCTGTTAGATGCGATCACAAAATACAGTGTACAAATACAATGTAAGTTATTCCTCTGGTCTATTAGCCTGAGAAAAAAGGCTGAAGATCAAGAAACACAAAAAAGCAGGGTCAAAACAGAAGCCTACAATAAAAAGAGCATGAGACATACTGACTTGCAGATGCCATTGCACTAAAGCTTCCAGCATCCTTAGCATGCACAACTAATGGCAAGAGATTCTGGGAGTTGTAGTCAGCACATCTCAAGGGCCTACCCTTGATCTACAAGGTGAGGGCTGTTATGCTCTGAGGAAAAAGTTCGCTGTATGAACTTAAGCTGTCTTTTTCCTGATTCAGTGGAACTTAGCAATGAGGCTGGGTTCAGACTTACAAGGCAATTAGCGTCCAGCCCCCAAGCCTTGCTTCTTTATCTTCAGTTGTAAAAACTAACACAGCCAAATATGACTAAATAAGGCAAGATCGTTGAAAGCCAACACAGGCATTTATAAAATTAAAAAAAAAATTGGAAGGAAAAAAATGTGAGGAGGAAGCTGTTTTGGAAAGGTTTAGGAGAGTCTTGTGCAGGAAAAAGAGCCCAGCCAGAGACGGAAGAAAAGGTTTCATTTGAAAGCTTCCTTCCACAGAGAAGTCCAAAACTTCAAAACATTGTGAAACTTTAACACACATTGAAGCCATATCTAATTATCTTAGTTAAGAAAGTATTTACAATATATCTATATGTATATATGTGTGTGTGTTCGCGCATGCTCATGTGTGTATATATACATTTTTTTTTTACCTCCAGCACTGGTCCAGCTCCCAAAATAGTTCTCTCCACTCCACTAGCATAACCCTTTTGACTCAGGGCAGTGAGGCAGTGGATCAAGAAGTTCGTGCTTTGGGTTTTTCCTGATCCGCTCTCACCAGAAATAACAATGCACTGATTCGTATGTTTCTTCAGCATAGCATGATAGGCTACATCAGCAATGGCAAAGATGTGGGGCTCCAGCTTCCCAAGCTGGTGGTTCTCATACATCTGGACGTACTTGGGGTTATAGATGGGCAGAAATTTGAAGGGATTGATGGCAATGAGGATGCTGCCCACGTAGGTATAAATCTTCTGTTTCAGGAAACGCCGCTTGAGGTTTTCCAGCAGTGTGGTCTCTGTCAAGTTGGGGAGGTTGCACATGTCATTGAAATCCTCCTGCTGCCAAGGAAGGAAGCCCCTTTCAACCAGTCGCCGGGCTTCCTCCTGGTTCTCTTCTTCACAGGTCTGCTGCATGTGGACATATTTGATAGTCCCATCAGCATTCCTCTCTTGTAAAAGGAAATAGTAACCATCTTCCTGAGGATGGTCATCCTGGGCCCGGCGGGGCCAAAGCAGGACCCTATGGACAGGAGAGTCATTCCCATCTAATACCCATTCCTCTCCCCCTGACTCCTTCACCTCCACAAGTACATAATGCTTAGATATGTCCAAACTCAAGGAGCTGATAACATCCTTAATGACCTCGGTGGCTGTGGCATCCTTAGTTGCTGTTACCCTGCAACAGGAACTGTGTTCTGTTGAGAGCTGGGGATAAATATGAAGGATATAGGTTACATTCTCTGGACAAGCTGCACTGCTGACATCTTTTACACTCATCCTGGCACATGCCCTGCCTCGGCATGCCGCCCTGGCTTGATGCACTGGGCCAGTTATCTGAAAACAAGGAAGGAGAGTATCAGAAATATATCCCAACTGAGATGCTGTCACAGCAGACACAGAACAGCAAAGGTCCTAACCATATTGCAGTAGGGTCAGGAGTTTGTGGTTGGTAGCATTAATACAAGGTAAGAATGAAAAGATAGTAAGATAAGTTCAATAAAAATAGCTGAGATTGTAAAGAGTAATGACTACAGGAAAGGTATAAGGTGAAACAAGGAAGAAAACATTGTCAGCACCTATAAATACATTTCTAAAATTATGGATTACAACACTGATTGGGTAAAAAAAATAGATGCAAATTCCACACCTCTGGATTCCTAGCTTGGGTTTCATATTTTAGCAATAATAATGGGAATGGAAGCACTCTAAAAGTGCAGTCCAATCATAGGATTCCTCTCTTCCAAGTATACAAGGAGTTTTTGCTGAAGTCCCATTTTCCTGCCATCCCCACAAAAGCAATCCCTTTGCAACAACACACATCAGCCAATCAGTAGGACAAAACAACTGTTGAGCAGTCATCTCACTTTTTATCAATACTCATCCATCCTGTTGCAAATAGCTTGACAAGTCTCTCCCATTCAATTTTAATTAGTAAGAACCTCCAGTATATTTCCCAACACAATCCCTGCCCTAATGCTAATTACAAAGCAGGTAAGAAATATTTGCTTCTTCTCTAAACCTTCTCTAACTTCTATTCAGTCTCAAGATTTACTGTTTATTCTGGCTGCTTTGAAAAAAATCCCTCATATTAGAGAAAGTTGCAGATTGGCCATTTTGTGTCATACCCCAAAATCTGACAGTGTTGGTGCAATTTTGTCCATTTCCCATTCAGACATGCCTATCTAGAATTTCCATTAATTGAGAAGGTAACTTAATGACAAAATTTAAGCCCTAAAGGGGAATAGAGTTCCCCAAAGTAAAATGGATTACAAGGAAACCTATAAAACTTTCAAAAGTAGGAAAATCAGCATTAGCTTGTCTCCTGTATTTAGAAAAACATATATGTGTATGCTTGTCTGGAAAAGATTTTATCTCATAAGAGACCAAGAGAAAAGAACTAATGTGCAAGCTCACAAGAAAACTACAGAAGTCAATCAGTAGCTCATAATAAATAAATCAATATACATCTTACTGACACAGCTCTATGTACTTGCTGAAATCTGTAATTAGCAGAATAACACTGTTCTAAATAAAAACCTATTTTAGTCATTACTGCCAAGAATCAGAAGCAACATGTCATTTCAATTGCCCAGATACCAGTGGCTAAAAGGAGTACACCAAACTAGAGTTACCCATCTGTTTCTATCCAAATCTTACTAGCTCCAGAGGGTAGAATTCATTATGGGATTTACTGCCATAGGAGGCAGTGAGAGCCCCAAGCCTAAATGGCTTTAGGAGATAATTAGATATATTTGTTAGATCTATATCCTGCCTGTCCTCCAAGAACTCCAAATGGCTTACACTGGATTTTATCCCCATAGCAGCAACTCTAGAGGTAGATTGGACTGAGAGTGTGTGCCTGAAGTCACTCACTGAGTTTCCATGGCTAAAGTTAGACTTGCGCCTGCTACTCCACAGTCCTAGACCAACACCTTCACCACTGCACTGTATCATAGACAAGGCTCCATCTATATGTGGCTATTAGCTTTGACGGATGTAATTCAAGCAACATTTTCTAAATAGCAAATACTGGGGACATATGCCTTTGGGAGGACAATTTCTTTTGGCTTTATTGGAGACATTGGGGCTCTGGCTGCTGGAAACAGGATACTAGATTTATTTCAGCCAGACTCTTCTTTTAAATATTTTAGCATCCACCTTGTATGTATGTATGTATGTCTAATGAAACCTCCTCCTGGAACCTCTATGAATTTACTGAAAGAAAGAAAAGCAGAAAGAGAACAAAGAAAGATATCAGGACTATGTAGAGCAGTCTTTACTAATTATGCTCTTCATACGTGCTGGACTATAAAACTCATTATTTTCCTGTCAAGAAACATCCTAAATCAAATCTCTTCCAGTTTAGGAAAACTTTGGATGGAGAGGATTCAAACCAAATAAAAAAGAACCAATATTAAGTCCCCTGTAGATATTGATGTCATGTTGAATAGAAAGCGACTGCCAGTTTGACAAAGGAGAAGAGAAGTGAGTGATCTAGGGGGATAATTTTCCAATATACCATAATAAAAGCATATAAAACAAAGTACATAGCTGGAATAAATATACCAATCAAAACTAAAATGTAATTGCAATTAACTTTTAAAGGTGATTATTTTTAAGTAGCACAAACTTATGTACGCAATGCTTTAAACATCATACCATTGGGGAATTTAGTAATTTTTAATCCCTTCCTTTATTCTTAAAAGTTACATAATATAAGGGAACTATATGTTAGTGGATTGCCATTAAATATATGCATGTGTTTCAGCAACAATGATGGAAAGTTTCTAAATACTATTTTGATCCTAACATTTAACCAGGGGTGGGCAGAAGTTATCCATATTTCAATTGTCTATTTCACTGGATGATTTGCAACAGGTACCAAGGACTTCTGCTTGAAAGGGACGCGGTGGCGCTGTGGGTTAAACAACTGATCTGCTGAGCTTGCCAATCGGAAGGTTGGCGGTTCAAATCCACGTGACAGGGTGAGCTCC
Organism: Candoia aspera; assembly: GCF_035149785.1. Classification (NCBI taxonomy): domain Eukaryota; kingdom Metazoa; phylum Chordata; class Lepidosauria; order Squamata; family Candoiidae; genus Candoia; species Candoia aspera. The sequence continues at coordinate 330,598,387 of NC_086153.1, forward strand.
CATTGCTAGTCCCAGTTCCTGCCAACCTAGCAGTTCGGAAACATGCCAATGTGAGTCGATTACTAGGTACCGCTTTGGTGGGCAGGTAACGGCGTTTCGTGTAGTCATGCTGGCCACATGACCACGGAAGTGTCTACGGACAAACGCCGGCTCTTCAGCTTTGAAACGGAGATGAGCACCGCCACCTAGAGTCCGACACGACTGGACTTAATGTCAAGGGAAACCTTTAGCTTTACTACCAAGGACTTCTGCTTCCAAAAAATATTGCTGAAACAATGTATCCTATAACCAGAATTGGAATTTTGAGCAGAAGAATATCCTCTCCTCTCCTATTCTGTTGATGGGTTTTAGAAAGCTAATGAAAATGGTTATTGCAGGGATGAAATTTGTCTATAGATACAGTCTCCTCTGGATGGAGCTCACTGAGAGATCCATGTAATTTTCTTGGCAACAAAACAGAAGTGATTTGTTACCAATTTCCTTGGGGATATTTTTTTATTTCTAAGTGTAGCTAGCAATCCTAGTATTTTCTGATGGTCTCCTATACAAGTATTAACCCGGTCTGACCACTTGGCTATAGATCAGTCAAGGTCAGCTAGGTGCTGCCTACTCCTGACTTAAATCGCACTGGCCTTCTTTATTTTAGAAATTGATAAGGCTGCCCAACTCTACAATGACTCTGGGAGGCGTACAGCAAAAAACAATCATATAACACAATTAAACCAAAAGAACACCCAAACATGAGAAGAAAAGCAACCATTAAAAGACAATCAAATATGCAAGACCCATTTTAATCCAAGGCTTGGAGAAAAAGCCAGGTTTTCAGCGCTCTTTGAACACAGACAGGGTGAGGACCAGACATATCTCAGGGGAAATGGTGTTCCAGAGGGCAGACATTGTAAGAGAGAAGGCACACTTCTTAGGTCCCATCAGGTGACACTGCTTAGTGGATGGGACCTGGAGCATGCCAACTCTGCCCAATTGTATAGGCTGGGCAGAAGCCAGGGAAGACAGACAATTCTTTAGCTAACCAGGCTGTATGCCACAAAGAGCTTTATAGATAATAACCAGCACCTCTTCCATGAGATATTTCCATAATTGCCTGAACCACCACATTCTAGACCAGCTGCAGATTCCAAATAATTTCCAAAGGATTTGCACAAAGGTTTTCTTAGCCACAGCTGGCACTTGATCCTCTTTGGCTATTAGAAAATATTCACAGATGTAAGCAAGCATGTATCTACTGACCAACTAAAGCTTCTATGCCACACAATTCCTGAAAGTTCTCAGTGGCTTAACCCAACAATAACATAAGATTAAAAACATAATAATCATTAGAATATAACAATAGACATCTATCAGATGTGCCCCACAACAAGATAGGTTAATCCTTATTGTCCCCAAATGCTTTCCTGAAGAGCCATGTCTTCAAAGCTCTTCAAAGCCCAATAGGGAGGGAATGGTTCAGATATCAGGGGCAGGAGATATCTGGGCATCACTGAAAAGGCTTAACTATAGTGTCTTTATAGATGGCAGACCCTCAGTGGAGGGACCCTTAATAAGCCTTCTCTCCAAACTCTTACTGGAGAGGAAGGTGCAACTCTGAGAAGGTGCTCTTGAGGCCCTGAATCACATGGAAACTAATAGTACAGCTGTGCGAGCAAAACTAGGTTCACCACAACTACTTGAACTGTCACATACTTTACTAGCTGAAGCTTCCACCTGGTCTTCAAGGACAGCCCCATTTAGAGTAAGCTGCAATAGTCTAGCCATGAATTGACAAGAGTGAGAGTGACTATGCATACCACCTTCTGTTTTAGGGATGGCTGTAACTGGTGTATAAGATGTAACTGTGCAAAAGCTCTCCTGCTATAGCCTCCAACTGCTGTTCAAGCTGAAGCTGGGAGTCCAGAAGGACTCCCAAGTTATGAGCCAACTCCACTCAGAGCTAAAAATGGGCTTGGATTTGGTAGGATTTTAAATGCACAGCTTCTCAGTCTTGCTAAAGTTCAGCCTGAGCCTGTTTTTTCCCATCCAAACTCTAACACCTCCAAGCATTAGTTAGGATCTCCACCTTAGTTTTTGTCCAGTCTGGGGTATTGATGTAGACCTGGTATCATCTGCATGTTGATATCTTACCCTGTGCCAGTGAATGTTTTCTCCTTGTGGTTTCATCTATATTAAACAGCAGGTGGGTAAAGGCTGAGCCCTGCAGCACCCCACACTGGAGCAGTTGAGTACTCAACCTTTCCCTTCTCCCTGATTGGAATTAGCCACTTATGAAGAGGAAATATTGTAACACAGTTGCTCCCATTCCCAGTCATTGCAGCTAATCCAGAAGAGTACCATGTCAATAGTTTTTAAAGTCCCTGAGAGATCCACCATGAGGAGGAGGATCATATTCCCCCAACCCAGTCCCACCAAAGGTCATAAACCAAAGCAACCAGTACAGTTTCCATCCATATCCAGGCCTAAATTTTGTCTGATAAATGTCCAGATAATCTGTTTCTCTCTGTAGTTGTAGGCCAAATGCCTTCCCAACAACTGTCCCTAGAAAAAGAAGGCTAGAAACAGGATAGTATTTGTTTGAAATAGCTGGGTCAATTAATAGCTTCTTAAGGAAGGGGAAGAGCACTTCTTTCAGGGTAGGAAGCAGGGTACTCCTTCTTCAAGAATGCATTCACCACTGCCCAAACCCAGCCTCTAATCGCCTCCCTGGCAGCTTTCACTAGACAGGTAGGGGTGGAATATAATCCGCAGATGGCTGGACTAATAGCAGAAAGAACCTTGTCCATTTTGTTAGGATTTACGGGTAAATATGGAAGACTTGTCATCTCAGTGGACTTGCTCAGTTAGTGCTCAATTCTGAATGAATGTGACCAGTTTCATCTTCCAGATACTGCATAACTTTTTGCAATGACCCAGCAAAAGATCAGCCTGGAGAGACCAAGTTAATTTAACCAAGACTGCTTTCTATATTCACAGATATAGAAAGTGTTGGAATTATCAGGGATCAACTCAGCATTGTCTCATAAGCATAAGGGGGTCACTCTAGCAAATTGCATCTCTATTGTGCTTGTGGGATGTCACATGGGTCACCTGACTTCCTCCTTCTTCTTGGGCTTGGGGATTAACAGTCTCCATTACCTCGTGGGCAGACACGCAAGCAGGGGGGCTGCAGAATACAGCTCCTTGCCCTTTCTATTCCACATAGAAAGTGTCTACAAAGAACCAGTGATGATTAAGTGCTTTCTACTATGAACCTACCTGTATCCAGATCTACTGAATAAAAGTAAGCTATCTCTATTTTTCTTCATCTAACTACTGTGTGAAGACTGAATTTATTTCTGAATGTAATTAAGCTTAATGTGCAAGTTCTCTTTTGGTTCACACTTCTACTCTGCAAAATTGCTGTTAGCTGCTTGGAGTTCTTTTATTAACCTTTAAAAACTCCATCAGAAAGAACAGAGAAGCAAGCCCACTCCACTACTCCTATTGTTATGGTGTAGGCTCAAATTTCAGCTCTTACTGTTGCTGATCACATTAGTTCTTCGTTTTAACCCAGTGTCACTCTAGGTGCCTCTTCTATTACTTCAGAGGATACTCAGGAACAATCCTATTAAGGGTCACCATCAACTGCTTGTTCCAGTGATCAACTGGGCACTCAACAGAACTGCCTGCCAGAGCTGTGGGAAATTCTCCAAGCACTCTCTTTAAACCCAGAGGATCTTTAGGCATCTGGGACAGACTAACTAAAGAAGGGTCTCCTCACTGCAGAGTTATAACACTGGAAAACTCCAAGACCAGAGAGTGTTCTGACCATGACAAAAGACTGATGGCAATGTCCTCTATCTTCCAGCCATGTCTCATCTGTTGCAAGACAAAAACCAAGTATAATATGTACATTCACATACTGCTCACTGTGAAGGAAACTATATAAAGTTTTAGTCATGTCTACTCTGCAAAGATAGGAACAAATCCAAATTAAGAGAGATTTCTGATCATCTACAACAAGAAGATAATGAATGTGACTTGTAGTGGAGATATCATACTACGTATTTGAGGTGGTACTATCACAAACTCTAGCAGTAATTAGATATGGTTGAAAAGTTAATAGAAATACATGGTAAACACCAGGCAAAGGCAAGAAAATTCTAACAAGATGGACTCAAACCTAGAATGCAGAAGCATGTGTAGCTATAGTATTCATCTGATGTATTGACAGTCTTGTTTAACAGACCCAGACTGATTTGATTTCTTTTACAAGGAACACATAAAACCCAATCAATCTACAAATACATCAAACCAACCAAACAGTTCGAGCCAATGCGGTGTAGATACAGAAAGCATGAGCTCTTGGCCAGAAAGCTCAAACAATGAAATCTCATCTTAGAAATTCACAATTGGGAAGCCACTATTTTCTTAATTGTAAACTGCAATAAGGAGACGTAAGCAATTTCCATCTATGGATCCTACTTGCTAGTTTCCTGGAGATATTTGGCTAATCACCAAGCTACAGGCAAACTCAGAGGCTAGATTAATACTGTCTCAACAGTTCTGTCTGGGCAAGACTGGGTCAAAAGTCTACAGATCCACAGTAGACTGAGTAGGACAACCCCAAAACAAAGGAGAGCAGGCTTACTATGTCTTGAAGCAAGTGAAATAATTTACATCAACATCTGAGGAGTCTTTCCTTCAGCAAGACCACTAAGCACCTAGCCTCTCTGCGTTACTTTCCTCAGACAGTAAGAGGAATTTTAGAGAGGAATTTTAGCAATGGCCAAACTTGAGGAAACTGCCTGTTATTAATATTTTCATTGAGGAACTACTATATTCTGCAGAATACAGTTTGAAAAAATAATTTTCTATCGGAAATGAAAGTTTCCTACAGGATGCAGCAGCAACTTTTTAAAATGCACTATCAAGTAACTGGCTTACAAATAAATAATACTCAAATTGTCATGGCTGCTGCACTCTATGCTCAGAACCTCTTACTTTCAGTTTATCAGGAGGGAGTACTTGCCCTAAAGGATATTCTTAGCAGAGAAGGAAATGCAGAAAAATTGATAACTAGGGCTACTATGCATGAAGACACTGGTATGCAGCAATATCTTAACCAAGGAATTAACCAAGGATTTTTAATTTTTCTCTGTTTTCTGAAGACCGGGAAAATGCAGATGACATTTTCAAATATGTGCATTTGAAAAATGAAAAAGAAATAGTAAGATAACTTGTATACCTTATACATTTTAATGGGCTCAATAAAGGTTGCAGCTTATCATTATAATATAGTTTTAATTCAGCAAGTTGAGCCCTTTTCAACTAGTTCATTTTAATTTCAACCACATGAAACAGATTCAGCTGAAAGACACAATCTTCTCACATCTCCTGTTCTCGAAGAGGAAATGACTTTGCCTACATACAAGGTGGTGGTTGTTCTTCTGAGCATGACTATGAAGCTGGATCCAAATCCAATCTGTGCTGCTAACTACACTGCAAAACAGGCTATGAAAAAACCGTAACTGAAGCTCAGAAATGTTTGGGCAGGGGAGAAAAACTAACTCTAAAAAGCCTCCCTAAATACTGGTCAGCCCCATCCAATGAGTTGAACCATCTTCTGGAGAAAACTGGTGGAGGAGGAAATGCATATAAAAAGGGAAGGCTTCCTCAAATGTACTAGCAAAGTGAGTAACATAAAAATAGCATATAAGAAAGTTGTTTATTCCGTATCTGAAAAGACTGAAAATGACTGATATAAGGACATGCTAACAGAAATGAATACTACCAATATTATAAGCAGGGTTTACAGAAAAGGATTTTCGAATATTCTTCCATCTCAAAAGCACTCTTGTGCCCTAAGCTGGGAAAAGGTTATCTAGAATTTAAATTAAACTGCTGGGAAAGGTTATCTAGAATTTTGAAGTTTGGTACTATCAGGATGCTGACAACATCGAACCACAGGTGTGCATAACAAGCCGTGATGATCTCAGAATAAAAACTCACATTTTATGTTATCATATAAATGGTGTGGTTTATGTGATTGCATAATGATATCTGACACAATTATGCAAATTACAACATTTGCATGATGATGTTGCGATGTGCATGTCATAATTTGTCCTCATCCCACCCTATCTTTACATCAGAATTTTAAATCATGGTGTGATTTGATGGATAGGATGAGAGCAAAAAAAAAAAAAAATCTAACCAAAGAAAATACAGAAAATACAGTTTTCACTGAGTTGAAAGAGAAATCAGGGAAGAGATTCAACCCCACACTGAATAGGATTATTCTTCCTTTTGAATACTCAGGTACACAGTTCAAATATATTCCTGAACTGGGATGTCCACACTTCAGTGTGACCAGAAAGGTTTCTGTATAACTAAAATCAGTATCTCAACCGTACTTTTTCTTAGATATGCCAGATGTAGCCATGGAACACATGCCTCAATTATATTCTACTGGGACTACTGTAATATATCCTGTGGGGCTGTCTGGTTCTGATCATAGAACACATCTGATTCCCTTGTTTTAAAGCTTCCTCAGCTACTTATCTCTTATCGGGCATAATTTAACATGGACATAGTTTAATATATTGCATTTTCCTTTACAAATCTGCCTAGAATTTAAGAACTTTGGAAGACACCCATTTCACTGTCTTACCATTATGAAGGCATGTTTAGTAAGAATGTAAACTAGCCTTCCAAGTGAGTACTTGGAGGCTTTGAAACTTCTTGCCAAGGTCAGATTCATTTTCTCTCCATTATCCTGGTACTGATAGACAAAAATGTTTCTAATCAGGCCAGTTAAACAGTGGCTGTAATTGGGTGTTGTATCTGTTTTACTATATTCTTAATTAGATTTTAACTGCATGTGTACACACACACACACGTTTTATATTCATTTAGCCACTTTAAGAAACAGTTTTAGCAGAAAGTCATTATAGATGAAGTATTTATATCAGTAAGAAATATTTGTAACTTAAATAGTACTCCTTTCACTTGTCAGAACATCAGGTAGTCTCTCACCATCCAACCCTCTGAGGAACTGCAGATTAAGGCTATATGAGAAGTCCAACTATAGGAAAGTATACTGACACAGTACAGAGAAGAATGCAACTATATTAAGAACCTCACTATAAATTCATTTACCAAACTGGCTACTTAAAAGAGAGATCAAAACAGAAAAGGCTTTGTGTTTCCTGGCTGTAGGCTTTGGCGGAACGAACTGGCTGCAGCACGATTGCTAAACAGATCTATTTAAGGAAAAATTAAGAATGAAGCAAGCTGTCTATGCATATCCAAGGGGAAGAGTCAGTTTTCAAGGCAGAAAAAGTCATTCCTTATTTCCTAGGGAATACATGACACATGCAGGTTTGATTATATCTCCTTTTAGTTAACCCATGCTACTACCCCAGAGGGAAGCTATGGAATTTTTCCTTTAGATGAAACCTCAAAAGGAAGCAACACTTTCAATACCAACGCCCTCTCTCAGGCTGAATGTGTATGTAGGCAAGAATAAATGTGACAATTCCAATTTGGAACAAGCAAACATTCTTCTGCCAAGGGCAAACCATACAGTCAAGGGGAGTATGAGAGAAAACTTAACAAGAAGAAGTCTATCTGTGACTTAGAGAATATTCTGCAGTATACTTTTATTGAATTCTTCACGCAAACCGATTTTTAAAGGTTAAAAACCAATGCCAGACCAGTTCTTGTGTGGGCTCATGTCCTAACCTGTTTCAGTCAGCTGATCTAAGAGTTTTAGTGTCTCCCATAGAATTTATAAAGCACAAGAGAATCCTTAAATTGTAGATCTTATGGCTACAACAAAACTTGGTAGAGCATATTCCCCCAGTCCACCCAAAGCAGTGGTTTGGTCTGCAGAAACCCATAATTTTAAATTGCATGCTTAACTAGTGAATCATGCCAATGCTAAAAGGGGAAAGCTAACATTACAACAAAGTAGTGCAGGAAGGAAGAAAAAGAAAAGAGTATGGCCATTTCAGCTGCTCAAGAATCCTTCATTTTTATATAGGCATTTTAGGATCCTAACACAGGCTAGACTCCTAGCAGAAATGAGGGACTTCTGAGAATTGTAGTTAGCATAGTAAGAGATAAAAAAAGGTAAAAGATAATAAAAACCCAAGGTGCAGAAAAAATGCAAAGAGGCTGGAATAGTTCTGAAATGGGGAAATACTGGAAGATGCAGCTTTTTATAGCATAGGGGATAAAGAAAGAGAAGACCTGATAGAAGAGTACAAAATAATTATAACATGGAGAATGTTTTCCTTATGCTCTTATAATAATAGAGCCCAAAGTCATCCAGTTAACTGAATGGTGGGAGAGTCAGGACAGGTAAAAATACTTGTTCAGAGCTATGGAATTCACTATTAAAAGATATTATGAGACACATCAAAATGGATGGTTTCAAAAGACTTTGAAAGGATATTAAAGGATAACGAAAACAATCTATTTGCCCTAGTAACAGAGGCATTCAGCCGCCCAAAACCAGTTCTGTGGAAAACAAATAGGAGTGTTCTACTGCTTTAAATGACAGGATTGTAGCCTTAATGATTGCTCCCTATTATTTGGATATTTATTTATAATACTTATAATATTTCTGTTACCTGTAAGCAATTTGGAAGGTCACCATGGGTATAAATATGTAGGCAAAATTTAGTTTGCAGTAAAGCATCAAAATATATTCAGTACACTCCCCCCCCCCATATCATAAGAAACTGTCTTTTCAAAAACAGACTTGGTTCAGTTGTGATGGAATCTATATAATTATAATACAGTATTAGATACATATATACAGTGTTAACTTACACGCATAGCAATATTTAAGAAGCTTTCCTTTAAAACACTGCATGCCATTTCTATCTAAAATCTGTAGTGTGCTACTTGTCAGAATGCTTGCATGATGATTACAAGGGTTTATTAAATCTGCCTCTATCCATGCTTCATTTCACCACCAAAGTAACATTTTAAAGTTTAGAGAACTTCACATACTTAGAAGAGAAGAGATCATGGACATGAAGGGAAGCCAAAAACAAACGAGGATCTGTTAATCCTTGTGCAAATACTTCTCCATCAATGCCAAGGACATCATGTTGTGTACACAAGGATACACAAAAGCATCCTATGTTTATTATCCTAGACACAGCATCTGCCCAGATTAAGTTTGAACATACATGTACATGTGTTATACCCTGAAAACTGCTCTTACTCAGTTTCTAGATGTTTCACTAAAAACTTCATCCTTTGACAGAACTGAACTAAGCAAGATAATCCTTTCCTCTTTTAATCTGGAACCTGAATAGATGCTTTAGGACTGGCTATTAAGTAGCTCATCCTCCTTCATAGCAGGCTAAAACTTTCTCTCTTCTTAATCCTTCCAAGGACCATATTAAAAACTCTCTTGCTTCATTTCTTCAAGTTTACCACTACAGGGAAAACTGTCAGATTGGTTGAGAGTTCAATTCTAGAGACAGTCACAAACAGATACCCAACAGTAACAGGAATGGTTTCAAAAGCTATTTGCACCCTAAAATCATTGCTTATATATTCAAGAGCTGCATTCTCTTAAATGTATGTCCAATAAAAGAGCAAACAAGCCTTTTTGTTGTTTATTCATTTAGTCACTTCCGACTCTTCGTGACTTCATGGACCAGCCCACGCCAGAGCTTCCTGTCGGTCGTCAACACCCCCAGCTCCCCCAGGGACGAGTCCGTCACCTCTAGAATATCATCCATCCATCTTGCCCTTGGTCAGCCCCTCTTCCTTTTGCCCTCCACTCTCCCTAGCATCAGCATCTTCTCCAGGGTGCCCTGTCTTCTCATTGTGTGGCCAAAGTATTTCAGTTTTGCCTTGAATATCATTCCCTCAAGTGAGCAGTCTGGCTTTATTTCCTGGAGGATGGACTGGTTGGATCTTCTTGCAGTCCAAGGCACTCTCAGAATTTTCCTCCAACACCACAGTTCAAAAGCATCGATCTTCCTTCTCTCAGCCTTCCTTATGGTCCAGCTCTCGCAGCCATATGTTACTACGGGGAACACCATTGCTTTAACTATGCGGACCTTTGTTGTCAGTGTGATGTCTCTGCTCTTAACTATTTTATCGAGATTTGTCATTGCTCTTCTCCCCAGGATTAAGCGTCTTTTGATTTCCTGACTGCAGTCAGCATCTGCAGTAATCTTTGCACCTAGGAATACAAAGACTTTCACTGCTTCTACATTTTCTCCCTCTATTTGCCAGTTATCAATCAAGCTGGTTGCCATAATCTTGGTTTTTTTGAGGTTTAGCTGCAAGCCAACTTTTGCACTTTCTTCTTTCACCTTCATCATAAGGCTCCTCAGTTCCTCTTCGCTTTCAGCCATCAAAGTGGTATCATCTGCATATCTGGGATTGTTAATGTTTCTTCCAGCGATTTTAACTCCAGCCTTGGATTCCTCAAGCCCAGCATGTCGCATGATGTGTTCTGCGTACAAGTTGAGTAGGTAGGGTGAGAGTATACAGCCCTGCCATACTCCTTTCCCAATCTTAAACCAGTCCCTTGTTCCGTGGTCTGTTCTTACTGTTGCTACTTGGTCGTTATACAGATTCTTCAGGAGGCAGACAAGATGACTTGGTATCCCCATACCACTAAGAACTTGCCACAATTTGTTATGGTCCACACAGTCCAAGGCTTTAGAATAGTCAATAAAACAGAAATAGGTGTTTTTCTGAAACTCCCTGGCTTTTTCCATTATCCAGCGGATATTGGCAATTTGGTCCCTAGTTCCTCTGCCTTTTCTAAACCCAGCTTGTCCATCTGGCAATTCTCGCTCCATGAATTGCTGAAGTCTACCTTGCAGGATCTTGAGCATTACCTTACTGGCATGTGAAATGAGTGCCACTGTTCGATAGTTTGAACATTCTTTAGTGTTTCCCTTTTTTGGTATGAGGATATAAGTTGATTTTTTCCAGTCTGATGGCCATTCTTGTGTTTTCCAAATTTGCTTGACAGCATCATCTTGCAAGAAAACAAGCCTTTACCATCTATCGGTATTCAATTATAGCTTACAATAAAAGGATGGTTACGAGATACATAAACATCCAAGTCAAAAGGTTTATTCATACGTCTGATTATTCAGTTAGTCTCATTTATGAATCACTCTTTATCAGAAAACCAAGACTACTTAAAGTTTCAGCCAACACATATGTATCTTTTTCATTTTTTATCAGGTAGCTTTTAATTCTCTTTATATTTTTCAGCTAGACTTTTTTTTTTTGGGTTCCATGGCAGGATTTGAATAAAACCTAGGAATCTGACAGCCATATCTTACAGCTCAGGAATCTAACATGGTGCAGATGTTAGTTTGGGAGCTGAGTTGCTTGACACAGAAAAAGAACTGAGTCAATCTCTGGGGGAAAAAAGATCTCTTTGTTTAGTCAGCCAGTCATCCTCGAGACTCAGTGTAAAACGCATGGTTCAGTTTGGAACAGAGAGGAAGTTATCAAGAACATCTGCAGACAAGCAATGCTGGGTGGGCAGGCAGATTGCTCTAGCTTATGGAGTAGGAAACAATAAAGGTCCCCAAATAAGAAGTTGAGGGGCCTACTTCAAGTTTAGAGGGTAGGAAGAAGGGGGACTCACATGCAAAGAGAATAGTGCTCATGATCTATCCCCTTCTATCTACAGACAAAACAGTATCTGGAATTCAAAAGCAGAAGAAAGAACTTGGTGAAACCAGGAAGGTACTTAAACAGGAGACAAGATTCAGACAAATTCCTTTTTAAAAAGTGCATATTAGATGAACACTCACTTCTGGCTGGAACAGCTTATAGCTCCTGTGTTGTCTTTTCCCCACATAAACACAAAAGCAAATGTGCACTTTTCATTGCTTAACGCATCAACATACACATGTCCTCAAACTAGTACAGATCAAATAATATTCGTTTTACTTACATGCCAACTCTGGTGTGATTAGTTAGAATACAGAAACTTCCTGGCTGTGGGGAAATGATACAAATTTAAACCCAGTTCTAACCATGTTAGTCTAATGTTCATGCTAACTGTCCTTACTGTTGTGCTGACAGGGCAGAGGGGTCTATCATGGATTTCACTGGCAGTAACTTTAATTAGCCAGGATGTTTTAAAAATGTTACCCTTTTTTAAATAATGGAAATTCAAATGCTTGGCTGGTTATTTAAGAATCCCTATAGGTTGTAGGAGTAAAAAACATTAATAATTAGCTGCAAAGATGAAAACTCAACAATTGTCCAAACCACACGGGTGTGAATGTTCCTATACTTCATGAAATGCAGAGTTGCCTTCTAATGTAAACTTGGGACATGTAACTTCACCAGAAGTTTTAGCCACAGCCTGTTTTCTAAACACAGTCAAGTGAATTTCAAACACAAAGAACAGAAACAACCAGTTCTAAAAAGGCCTGTTAATTAAAATTTTCTGTTGGAAAATCAGACATAACTACTGTAAGTTTCCTGCTACCACTATAACAAGTCTCCAGACATGTCAAACTCCCAAATGGGCCCGTCTGATTAGTAATGTGTCTGGTAAGCAAGCTGATGTAAGAAGACACAGTCTTCTTTGGAAATGCTCTTCAAAAACATGAGCATGTCAAGCATGATTTGAGGTTGGTGGGCAAAAGAGCTCAACCACTAACCCATAGTCTTAATTGCAGGGAAGCAAGCAGAAAGCTCCCTGAAGGGGTGGGGCACATTTCTTAGCTCAAGTAAGTACAGCACCAGAAAATTACAGAAAGTAGATCCCTTTGGCATTAACAGTCCTAACCAACTAACATTCACCACATGCACTGAAAAAGCATTTAACAGTGCATCAAATAATAGTCAGACTACCCACACAAACTAAAAAATATATATTTAAACTTTAAATATACAACTCTTCATTCTTCTTCTGTTTCTACTGTCTGGTCTTCCCAATAACCTATTCAGTGGAAGGACAGATAAAGATGGAGCCATCAGCTCTCAACTTCCTTTCCCCATCTAAAACAGGATCAACAAGGCTCACCTCACAGGTTCATTCTTCAAAGTACTAAGAAAATATTTTAAATGCTCCTCATTCTTGAAAAGTGTAACAATACTTAACAACTTGTAAATCTACTCTACAGTCCACAAATCAACCACCACTTCCTGACCCATATACTGTCTCACCCTAAGACTGCTAGCATATGCTCAGTATGACTTCTGTAACTTCTCTGTCAACAGTCTCTTCCATTTACATTTACTTGCAGGGCCCAGATAAATTATCTTCTGGTCCCACATGCACACACTATCAATAAATCTCTGAACCCCTCCATCCTCAATTGCATCCTTCCTCACTCCCACACAAATTCTGACTGACTACTCAGGAAAGTCAAACTTGCTCATTTAATCCACCCCGCAGAATATCTGAGATTTCACAATTCTTCAAACCTCAGATGCTTTTTCTCCTTTAATATTTCCCCCATTCCAAGGTATCCCAAGAAAAAAGTCATTATGCACAAGCCACTCCTAAGCAATCCCATCCTTCAAGAATCCTTTCATCCATACTCCCAGCCTTCACACCTATCCAATCAACTCTGCATTTCAAACATGCATCACTCTCTCAAGCTTTCTGTTCACTTACCATGAAAAAAAAAATCTCACCAACTTCAGAGGTACAAACACCCTTCTGCCTTTCGCTCAACTTTATCAATCTCCCCCAATGACACACAAATTGCCATCTTCAGAACTCAGGGAATCTCCGCCTCTGACCTGTAATGCACCTGGGATAGGGAGGAACTTTCCCTAGAAGTTACAACTTCTCTCAGGATACCTCTTTCTAATCTCAATTCTCCTCTCTAAAAATTTCCCTCTCTGCTATATGTCTCTCTCTATATATATGTCTATGCTATGCTATGTCTGTAGGACATGATGTACTGTGCCACAAACCATCCAACTACATTTTGGCCTACCATATTGTGCAAACCACAGTCTATGTGGTTAGGATATAAAGGAAACACAGGAAATTGTGTTAACTAGATAAATAATGGTTAAATTAACCCTGGGCTAAGAGGGTCCAGCAAGCACAGCCACGGTCTGCGTTCACACGCGCACAACGAACTATCGAACGCCAGCTGGCGGTTCAGGTGTCCCGTGCAAACGCTGGAACCCAGGTTACGTTAATCATGCCGTGCGATCACACGATTTCAAAGCTCTGTCACTGCAGGGAACAAGACCGGCTCCACACCACCTCCCTCGAACCCCCAGCCGTGAACTCCCATCCCCCCAAGAAGAGACTCCCCACCCCCACGCCCATTTTAGGAGAGCTCCTCTCAAGCTACCTCCCTGGCACAGCCAACATCCCTCCCGCCCAACGTCTTTCCCAACCAACCGCCCGCTGACCCCTCCCCCCCAAGTCCCCTCAGCTCACGAAAGAGAGCGCCCAGACCCATTTTCCCTTCACCCCTACCTGAGGCAGAGCGCGGCCAAGGCAGGCAGCGGCTCCCCTTGCCGACTCCCTCGCCGTCAGCCAGAACAGCCTCGGCGACGGAGCCGCCTCCGCCTCCGCCTCCTCTCCCGCTCGACCGCAAGCTGAGGCGGCGTGAGGCACTTCCGGGTTGGGGGGAAGAGAGAATATCCCCCCGGCGCACGCGCACCCAGCAGAAGTTGGGGGAGGAGGAAGCGAGCAATTGGGAGCGGAAGAGTGCAAGCGCCCTCTTGCCTAAAACGGCTCAGGGTTGAGTGTGGTTCGTGTGGCGCTGCGTGGCGTTCTCAGTCCGTCCTTGTATGTTGGGAGCCCTGGTCTCCAGCATCTCCGAAAAGGGCTCGGAAGAGGAGAAACGTGAAACCTGGAGGACCTGTGTTGATCGAGCTAGATGCATCAGTGCTTTGATTTAGGAGAACCAGTTTCAGGTCATAACGCAGACTCCTAATCTCTCAGCTCCAAGAGAGTGTATTAAACAATTAAGGTTTTTGGCTTTGGGGAACCCAGGTTCAACTGCTTCTTTAACTATGAAGATTACGGGATGACTTTGGCCAGTTATTCTGGCAGCCTAACCTATCCTAGAGTTAAAATAAGGAGAGAACCCAGATAAGCCACACTGAACTCCCAGAAGAGAGATGGAAAATAAATGCAATTAACATTAAAGTTTGAAAATATTCTACTGTCTTCCAACAAGCAAACAATTACACTTGGCATCCTTTCAATTCACTGAGCAATAGATTTGTACGATTCTAAGAATAAATCATAAAACCAATCAGCACATGGAAGTAGGCACTTCCTTTATTTATCCTTTAGATGTGATTTTTTTTCCTGCATGGCCCAAAGCGGAAAATGTAGCTCCTTTCCCCCTCTGATACTATAATTTCATATATATGTACTTACACCATTATGTATAGTCAGAATTAGGAGATAGGATATTGTGTACATTAGTTGTGTATTGGGAGGACCCTAGGCCCTTTCAAAGTCATGCTCTGCTGCCTCATTGTGATGGGAATGTTCCTGGGATGGAGGAGTAAAGAATATCGGGAGTGTATTATATATATTCCCAGCAGAGGCACCTAGGTGTGAAGGTCATCCGATGCCCAACTGAAGCGAATGGGGAGCTGTATCAGGCACTACAGGAAAATGCTGGAGGAGGATCACTTTAATGGCCAAGGTGTCAATTCATACTGCACTGGAAAAGGCAATGGTAAACTACTTCTGTATTTTACCAAGAAAACTTCATGGATAGATAATATAAAGGGATGGGCAGTACAGTGTGGGATGATAGCCTCTCAGGCTACATGACTCTCAACAAGCTACTGAGGAAGACCTGAGGATCTTTCAGAATACTAATGGTATTTATGTGGCTAGTTTAAAGCCTTTGAGGTATCAAGCTGCTGATATTGCCATGCAAGAAAAGAGAATCCAAAGTTGTAAAGCTAGAATTACACTGGGAAGATGGAATGCAAGAAGCATGAAGATGAAAAGCTCAGCACAGTGAAAGATGAAATTAATCAACTACACATTGAGAACTTAGGCATCAGTAAATTGAAATTGACTGGAATTGGAAACTTTCAGTCAGGTCATACTGTTCACTACTCAGGACATGAAAAGCAAAGAAGGGACAGTGTTGCTTTCCTAGGAAGGACATAGCAAATATACTACTCAGGTACAGTGCAGTCAATGATTGAGTAATATTAATTAATTTCACAGACAACCATTTAATGTGATTTATCCAAGTTTATGCTCCAACCACTGACACAGAAGAGGTTGATGAGTTTTATGGTCAAATTTATCCTGAAATTGACCCAACATGCAAGCAGAATGTGCTGTTTGTGGTTGAAGACTAGAATGCCAAAAATAATGAAAACATACTCTATGGCATAAGAAACTGAAATGAAGCAGAATGACATCTCCGTTTCTGCGAATCCAATGATTTCTTCACTGTTAAAACATCCTTCAACCAACCAAAATGATGCTTATATACATAGACATCACTAGATGGAGCACACAGATACCAAATTCACTGTATTATTGATACAAGGAAGTGAAAGAGTTCAGTTACGAAAGCAAAGACCTGGTCAGGGGTTGACTGTGGAACTGATCACAAATTTCTCATGTGCAATTTCCAAGTCAAGCTGAAGCAAAAAGCAAAGGCAAACAGTTTCTACAACATGATCTAGAGCATATACCCACTATTTTCAAGGAGAACATCAAGAATTGTTTTGAAATCCTGGACCTCATTGATAGGGAACCAGAGGAACTGTGGAATGAAATCAAGGAAGTTATTAAGGATGAAAGTGAAAAAGTTACCACCAAAGACCAAGAAACAGAAAAAAAAAAAAAGCTAAACTAGATGTCAGAACAGTGGAAATTGCCAAGAAGCAGAAGCCAAGAAAGACAAATATCTCAGGATGGAATTTAACAAAAGAATTTCAAAGAACTGTTAGAAGAGACAAGAGGCAGTATTACAATGTCATTACAAGGAAAGTTTTCCCATCTTCAAATTCAGGCTACCAACCTTAGATTGGTAGCTAAAGGATGCCAGTAGACAGAAAGTAACTGATTCACAGAATATCAATGATATATAGTGAAATTCTGTAGAGTAGATATATCAACATCCAATGTACTGAAGAAAATGCTTCCTACTTACAAGAACCTCTAGTGCTATAAGATGAAGTTAGATCAGCACTCTGATCAGAAAGCTACAGAAATTGATGGTGTATCTACAGAAATAGGGCATGCAACGAAAGAATCAGTCATCATACATCTTTGTTGTTGCTCAAGGCTTTCATTCTGCCTCTTTCCATGACTACCTTAATAGCTTGTTTAGAAAGCCACTTGGATCTTTTCTACCTTGAAATACTCTGCTTTGGTTTTCACAATGTTTCTTCATTCTTACAATTCCTCAGATTCCATTAAGTTAAATTCTTTCTGTCTTTCTAGACGTATTTTATTGTCAAGTTAAACCTACTTTACCTTTCTAAATTTAATGCATATATTTGACACAAATAATTATCTGTTCCAATCTGCACCTGGAAATGTCCTGGCTCCATTGCATCCCTCTGTAATCTACTTCTTAGCCCATCTGATTTCAGTGTCCATCTGCTGCTATCCATATGCAGTCTTGAAGCAAGGTGTTGGCAATAAAGAATTGTTTGGCAAAAGCACATATTTTTGTTACATCTTTTTTGAATATCATTGCCATTCCATTCTTTGATATAGATTTGCACCATATATATATATATATGTATGTATGTATGTATGTATGTATGTCATCTGAAGTAAAGCATCCCATTTCAGTTCATCCAGCTTATTCCTTAGGCATTCAGCATTACATGCTTTATTTTCACTTTCATAGCTTCAGGTTTTCCTTCATGTTTCTCACATACCAAATTCAGATTGTGTTCTTATAAAACAGGGAACTCTTCTTTCAATACTGATACCATTAGTGCTCAGACTTTGTTGTGGTTTTGTTCTGGCCACGTCATCTCTTTTCTATTCACAAAAATTTTACATCATTCTGTGCTAAGAGGACTTGGGATCTTATTATCTACTAATGGAATATCTACAGAAATATGCAAAGCAGAAGAACATCTAAAGGTTCTAATCAAACTTTGCCAGCAAATCTGGATAACAACAATGGCCAACAGAGTAGAAGAGTTCAGTCTACATAACAATACCATAGGAAGCAGACTTAACAGTGTGTGCAAACTATCACACAAAATTCTCAATTTCAGAAGCTAACATAATAATGTGTAGGATCATCTAATGTATATCAGAGCCCTACAGAGAAAGGGAGATGCCAGATTCTCAGGCTGGTTTTCAAAAAGGCTGAGGAACAAGAGATATTATTGCTAATGAAATCTGGATTTGTGAGAAAGCCTAAGAATATAAAAACATTAATATTGTTTATTGATTACAGAAAGGCTTTTGATTGTGCCAACCATGTCAAGCTGTGGAATGTGCTTAGGAAAATGAGAATCCCAGAACATCTCATTGTCCGCACATTAAACCTGTACATAGGACAGGAAGCCACAGTCCAGACAGAATATAGTGAAACAGATGGGCTCCAGACTGGCAAAAGAGCAAGGCCAGGCTGTATATTCTCCCCTTATTTATTCAACCTATATGCTTAATATATATTGAGGGCAGCTGGATTAGAAGATTAGCATATTTTTAAAATTCAACGTGAATAATTTGTGCTATTCTGATGACACTACTGTGGTAAGTAAAAATTCAAGTGATCTGTAAGTTCTAGCAGTGAAAGTCAAGGAGCACAGTGAATAAATACAATTAAGATTAAACATACAAGACCAAACAAATGACAACATATATCAGCCTTAGAATTGACAAGGAAGATAATGAAGTGGGAGATAGCTTCTACCTTTCAGGAACAACTATCAATAGTAAATAGACCAGCAGTCAAGACATACACCGCCACAGCCCCCCAAAATCAGACTATTACTCATGCTTGATCCACAATTACCCGCTTTTGTGTTTGTTTTGATTATTCTGTACACTATAGGCAAGGTATACGTTCATTTCTCAAATTATTTTGAAAATATTCCTTCAAAAGCTAACATTTGTATAATGTTACAGGGCAAGAAAGAACCCATTCCAATGAAGATTACTGTCACCAGATTTGCAATGAGAAAATTGTTTTAATACAAAAATGAAAGAATCCCAAAGTGCAAATGTGTCCTAGTTTCCATTAGCTGAAATGGCACCAAGAGGGATGAGGGGAAGAAAGTACATCTTGCACCTTCTTTTTTCTGTGCACTTTTCCGATTATATCCTGTTTTTCATGTCAGACAATCAAGTTTCTCTTTAAAATATCCTCCCCTCTCAACCAATTGTAACAAACAAGAGTAGAAAATGTTACCCCACCTGGTGTAACATATTTCAGTCCTTCTCCAATAGGAAAGTGAAAGAACAGAAGGACCAGCCTCCTGTTTCAGGGACGAACCCACCAAGAGCTATAGATTGGGTCTAACTAAAGTACAGTTGCTTCATGGTCTCCAGACCCAGGGAGTCTTCACACACTTTCTGATAATGGAGCGAGGCCTCCTTGCTCACATCAGCAGACAAGTCCACAACATGCGCAAAGGTCCTGTGGGGAGAAGAAGGGAAGGGAAAAAAAGTAGTTAAAGCAATTATATGAACAGACTTAAAATTTCTTCAAAAGAACCTGTGAAAGGAATTAAAACCTTAACAGCATAGGTTCAGGCAGCAAGTGCCTGGGGGCACCATTAAACCTCCAGATACTACAGCTGCGCCTCACAGGCTCCTTGCCCTGTCTTTAAAGGTTCTTTTTATCAATAACAAAAATTAAGTAGGAACTTGGCTTGATGCAACACAAAACATGAATTATTGTCTTCCAGTAAATGGGTGTTTTGTGACTCACCATGCCCACCCTGGGAACCATTATGAATAGGCAAATCTGCCATGTCAGCCATTTTGTGAGTACATCATCTTCTCTCAGATTTTCAAATGTATTCCCATTTCTCATTCCCATGAGAAAGCATCTCATAGCAACTATGAACTGATAAGTGCACTGGCAGGTGGCCATGGCTAAGCCGAGCAGTCTAGGAGGCCAATGGAAGGAGTGCAGGTGAAAGAGCCTGATCAGCCAATCTCTAATGACCACTAATGCTACCTTGGATTCCTACTTAAAACCCAAATGAAGACTTGAACTTGAAATTGTTTCAGTCTAAATTCTCATTTCAATCAATTGAAGGATCACTCTAACTTATCTTACGAAAAAGGCCTGTTTTAACTGAAACCATGGCAGAAAAAACATCCTAGGGAGCTAATGTAGTAAGGGGAGAAGACAATATAGAAGCTATTATTTGTCTTGTTCTTCAAACATTTCTATTCTCAATATAAAAGATGGGACTTATGAAACAAAATATGTTATCACCATGTAATCATCACGGCATGGAGATATTCTGCACTTTTTTTCAACATAGATTCTTCTACACCTTCCAAAGTACCTTGGTAGCTCTGCATCCAGCTTCAAGGATGCTTCCTCTAGCTCCTTCATGACATTCAGCACTTTGGCGTTTTCTTCAAAGTTCTGTAGCAGAGCTTCATTCAAAACCTTCTGAGTCATAGCCAAGCTCTTCCGCAAATCAGCTATCTCATAAAAGTCAAAAGATGCAGCTGTCAGCTCACACAACATAATCAAACTTGGCTGCCGTGTTTAAACGAGCTTGTAAAGGATGACTTTCCTACTCAATAAAATTTGCATCCATGTAATCCAGTGGGGAAATTTTTTTCTTTCAGGCCATTAAAATGTTTTGATTATTTGTCAAAATTCTGTAAAATATCTAAGATAACTCATAAGATAACTCATGTTATAACAACTATAGAATGAGAAAAAAAAAAAGTAATCATATTTTCACCCCAGATTTCACCCAGAGGGCCCAGAATAGTAAAACAAAAGCTTTGTTATATATCACCAAACTACAGTCTTTGCTTGCCACTCTTAATAGTGAAAGATAAATCAGAGTAATTTGTTTTGTCACGATGCGCTCCAACCCAATGCTCACTTAATCAGCACCACTGATTTCCTGACTAAAAGAAGCAGATAAAGGAAACTCCAACAGGGGCTTCTGAGGTAACGATTTTTACGATAAAACGAGCCATCACTGGAAAGGTTCTGTAACGCATACATATTTGCTACTGAGCACTTTTGCACGCAAAAGGCTCATCACCAGTGAAAAATACAAGAATTGAAGGTAAACTACTGAGAACCACTCTCTATATTCATATGCACATTAACGCATGATTTGATTAACCATGGGTATTCAAATTAACCCAACTGCCTAAGGCCATAGTACTCCCAAACCTCAACGTAACCACATTGGCTATGTTCACATAATATACTGAACCACAAGCTACCAAGCCACGTTTTAGTCCAAAGTGTTGCCAAATCTAGGAGCAAGATAAAAAATAATCTTAGTATAAAGCTGTTTCCTATGATTCATGCAGGTGGGCATGTAAGTGTGTAAAGCTATCTTGAAAGGTGCAATTTCAGTTATTTGAAAAGTCATAAGCAGTATCTACTGAGATTTCAAAAGACAGGAAACTTTGAGGGCAGGCTTACTGCCACAAAAATCTCTGTATTGACTAACGGAAACAGAATGACTTATGTGCATACATACTGTAAGACCTGATGGGTTGTATAAACTTTTATGAGAGCCGGTTTGATGTAGTGGTTAAGGCATCAGGCTAGAAACCAGGAGACTATGAGTTCTAGTCCCACCTTGGGCACAAAGCCAGCTGAGTGACCTTGGGCCAGTCACTCTCTCTCAGTCCTAGGAAGAAGGCAATGGCAAACCACTTCTGAAAAACCTTGCCAAGAAGACTGCAGGGATTTGTCCAGGCAGTCTCCGAGGATCAGACAAGATTGAAGGGATTAAAAAAAAAAAACTTTTCCAAAGTTTCATGTCCCTTTCTGCAAAATTGGATTATCAAGAGGCTCAACATTTCTGTCAGTGTGAGGTTTACTACCACCTTAGCAATAAATTCTGGTAAATCACTAATAGAATTCAAGATGCAGATGCATTCATACATGTACAGGACCCATCCAAAAACTTCCCCAATATAAAAGCATTTCTCAGCAGACCACCAGTCAGCTGCCCATCTATTTGCTAAGAGATATATCATTATGGCAATTCCGTACCTAGATATTGGCCCATGTTTTCTTCTATGTAGATATCCTTCAGGGGCAGTTCATGCCTTGTTGTGTCCAGGGCTGTGGCAAAGTGCTTATATTCCTCCCTAAACTGTGCACATTGTTCAGAAACAGGCCCAAGTATTTCAAGCTGGAAACCAAGTGTGTGGAGCAGGGAAGAAAGATAGATCATGCAAATTAGTCATAGGAGGCAAATGAAACTAGAACTAAATATAGTGCTCCACAATACATTTCAACAACAAATTTCACTACAACTGTACAGATAGTCCTCAACCTACAACTGTTCGTTCAGCGACAGTTCAAAGTTATAACGGCACTGAATGAATGGTGGTTACCACCAGTCCCCAGAGTTCTGGCTGTCCCAGCACCCCCACAGTCAGGTGATTATGACCTGGGCACTTGGCAACTGGTTTGCACTTAGGACTGGTTGCAGCACCCTGTGATCAGGTGTTCACCATTTGCAACTTTCCCCAGAAAGTCAATGGGGAAGCCAGCAGGGAAGGTCGCAAGTTGCTAGGGTAAGTCTCCCTCACCCGTGCACCCTCCCCCAGTCACTTTGTGCTCGCACTGTGGCCACTCATGCATCCTCCCTGACGCGTGCACCCTCCCCAACCCTCTTGCACACCCCCTTGCACAGCCTCCCCAACCTGCGCCTCTCATGCATCCCCTTGCATTCTTGCGCATCCTCCCCAACCGCACCTCATGCACCCCCTTGTGCACCCTTCCCAACCCATGCCTCTTGCGTACCCCCTCACACCCGACTCATAACTCTTGCAATTCCCTTGCACCCTCCCCAACCTGCATGTCTCGCCCACCCCCTTGCACCCTCCTTGACCCGTACCTCTCACGCGCCACCTCCCCAACCCCCTCACCCCCCCGTCATGCACCCTTCCAAACCTGTGCCTCTCACGCACCCTCTCACACCCTCCCCCACAACCCCTCGCTCCGTCCCCCACCTGTCAGCAGACACTTACCTGTACCACTTTGGGACGTGCAACTTCCTGCCAGCTTCCCCACTGACTTGGTTGTGGCAGGCTGGCAGGAAGCTGCCTTGCCAATGACTGTAGGATTTGGTTAACAGCAGCAACTGGGACTGCAGGAATTGCTGTCGCTAAGCGATGCAGTTGCACTTTACAACCGCAACTCTTAGCAATGAAAATTCTGGTCCCAATTGCCCTCCTCAATTGAGGACTATCTGTAATAGCAGGAAAAAATTACCTTGCCTATTGCTTCAGCAGCAAGAACATCTCCCTACTGAATGATACTAGTTTTCGTAATAGCTATGATTATGCTATGATGTGTAGTGTTTTCAGTTTACTGGAGAGAACATTTCCTGTTTAATCACTGCATTTGCTTGAATGAATCATAGAAACAGAGGTAGAACCAAGGTCATTTAGCTGAACTTACCACTGAGTGCAGGATCAGCAATGTAAAATGCTCCTTTAAGTACCCTGGCTCAACGTGCTCAGAGGCTGTTAAGTTGCTGCTCAAATACTTAGAGTAAACAGGGATTCTATCTCCCAAGTAGTAGTTCCACTGTCATGGAACATACCACTAGGGCAGCTTTCCCCAGTCTGATGCCCTCTCCAAAAGTATTAAACTTCAACTCCCATAATTCAGTTGGGATTATCTGTTATACGACAAAAAAATGGAGCTTGATTAAACCTGAGAGAGTATCTATCTATGTTTGAGCAGAAAATAACCTTTCTAAAAACACTGGGTATTTATTTACTACATGACTATGGGTCACCTTGATGAAAAAATTACACTAGAATGATCTGTTCATTTACAAACATGGCTAATGAAAGGAGTTGTGCCAGAAGAGAAAGACACTTCATTCCAAACCATCAAAGATGAGCATAGAATGGCAGGGAAGACAAAAGATCAAAATGATCAAAAGCCAAACCACTAATTCTGACGAAGGTATTATAGAATATTGTTATGTGAAGATACTGTTCTAGAATTCAAAACAAAACAAGTTGATCCAATGTCTCCCT
Organism: Candoia aspera; assembly: GCF_035149785.1. Taxonomy (NCBI): domain Eukaryota; kingdom Metazoa; phylum Chordata; class Lepidosauria; order Squamata; family Candoiidae; genus Candoia; species Candoia aspera. Next base: position 330,622,559 of record NC_086153.1, read on the forward strand.
TCCAAACAGGGAATAAAATGGTAATAATGTCTAGATAAGATTTATTAAAAATTGCTGATCAGAGTCCAGCACACTGTTTTGCCGAATAGTAAGTGTAAGGACCAAAAATGGATAATTCACTTCTTCATTCAGCTCCTTCTGCAACTTTCTCTTCAACCATATACTGTAGTCTTACTAACATCTTCTCATCAGTTTTTATCTCAACAGGTGAGAAGCATGACTGGTCAACAGTTCTTCCTACACTTGCACCTAGGAGCAAATTCCCATAGAGACTCTGCTATTTTAATCATTCTTAAGTAAGAACAATTAGAGACAAAATTCAGGATTATAAATCTAATTTTCTATTATGTGTATAACCTGTAACTGAACAAAAGCAATTACAAGTTGTGTTTTGCTGGTGTGAGATGCCTGAGTGAGAACTGGAAGACTGAACTATCCCAAAAAGGTGATTGAGCCAGAGATATGCATAAATTCTGGACATTAGGATCCAGAGATTGAGGATAATAAAATGCACCGGGGGTGGGGGTGAGACGTGGTTTGTGTCACAGCATCTACTGCACTTAGATATCAGTAGCGACTTGCATACCCGACTCTACAATTTAAACTACTTGGCAGAAGTAGTCTTGGGGCCTTCCCTCCTGTGGCAAATTGCATTCAACCAAGCACCTCAAGAGTAGGAACACTATGTGGAATAGAGGGGCACAAACGGATGGTGAGAGAGATTCAATAGTTCAGTTGCCATTCTGAGTTGACTTTCTGTGCTCAACCTTTCCTGTACTAACTTACAGTAACCTGAACAAACATCCTCTCTAGAACAAAAGGATAAGATATATTCCTAGTAGCCCCAATTAAGACATAGATACATTTTTACTCCAATGAGAAAGCAGAATAATCAGTTGTAGACATCTGAGCAGTTTGTGCTGGAACTGAGAGGTATATTAAAGGGGCAGTTATAGAATCTATAGGTCTACACAACTGTTATAGAAATGCACCCTGTTGCCTTCTGTGGTTAGTGTGGTTACTGGAGACAAAAACCTTAAACTGGCTTAGGGCAATGTCCGTGTCCCTACTGGCAGGGTAGGATGGGACCTGAAATCCAGCACATCTGGAGGTGTCCAGGATGAGAATGATTGAACTAATTTCTCTTAGTGCTTAGCCAAAAATCTGTTTTCATTCAGGTTTCATCTACTGGTTCACATGTAGCCTTCTGAAACAAAACAGAACATGACTGTTCCATCTTTTTCACGGTACCCTGCATGTCTTTCAAACCTGGGCAAAAACATTTGAAATAACATTTCTTCTTAAGCTACACATTTCTTCTTCATATCTTTCAATTGTTACTGTAAAACTGGGTTCCCTACTGATATATTTTATAACATAGTTTATTACTGTTACTTGCTGTGGTAAGGTATGTGGATTTCCATTTGTGCAAAGATGGTTTATAAATACAGTAACTGGCTGCACCTCCTTGGGTCCTATAATGGCCCATACTGCAACTCAGCTTGCTTGCAGAAGCCATGGACCGTCAGACTACAGAGTTCAGAAGAGCTAACTGTTTTTTCTCTCCTCATAAGAATACTTCAGCACAGCCCCACATTATTTAAAATCTATCCTATTCTTCAACTAAACTTACTCCAGTTTTTTCCTTCTACTCTGTCTCACAGGCCTATTTTTAGTTTTGTTCTAGATTTAGATCTCAACGACTTGTTCAGCAACCATTCGAACTTACAATGGCACTGAATGGATGGTAGTTACAACCAGTCCTCATACTTATGGCTGTTGCAGCATCCCGCAGTTATGCGATCGCAATTTGCAACCTTCGGACAAGTAAACTCAACGGGGAAGCCGGCAGGAAGTTGCAGGTTGCAGTCACAAAGGTCCCCGCTTAATGATGGCAATCAGAACTGCTGTTGCCAAGCGACATGGTCACATGGTTTTTCAACTTACGATGGTGTTGCTTAATGATGGAGTTTCTGGTCCCAATTAGTGTCATTAAGCAAGGACTACACATGTATTTATTTTGATTTACATATATCACCAAGTTAGTAAAAGCCCTCAAATAATGAAAAAACCTAAAAAACAATGAACTGACAGAAGTCGAAAACAGAAAAGAAGGGGGAGACACCTGTATTCATTATGCTTGCAGTACAATGCAAGGATGTATTATTTATCCATTTATAGAAAAGTCATTTGATTAGAAATGCTTTATATACTTCCCAAATCCAAGCTTTGCTTAGGAAGCTTTGGTAGACATTAATCTTGATGTTTTCAATCTATTCTGCATATATTATGTAAAACTAGGCAAACCTGTCTCTCTAGTGCTTCAGAGAGCTCTGTCTCTTTCTTCAGATGCTGCAGCTTATGCTTTTTTTCATGTGCGTTCCTCTGAAGTTTCCCCACTTCCTCACACAGCAGTAACAAGTTTCTTTCAGCTTTCCCCTCCAGAAGGGCAAGGTTCTTCTCCATCTGTTACAACAGAGCATCTCTAGATTCAAAACTATGTCAAGATGTTTCCAAAAAATGTGTTTATTCTTTAAAGTAGTCTTGTATTTAGGCTGTTGAACTATTACCTTTATGGAGGCATAAGTTAACAGCAGCATCTGAGAGTCCAGCATCCCAATCAGATCATCTAAATCAGAGGATACCTAATAAGGAAGCAGAGATATTCTTCGCAGTCTGTAGACAAAAAAGTGGTCACACAACAGGACTGTGACTATTTCCCAATGGCTCCAGAAAAGAAACTCAGGTTAACCCATGGTAGATATGCCATTACTGACTTTTCAGGAATAGGAAGACTATCAAAAGAGATTTCAGCCTAAGAAACCAACCTTTTCATACTGTTTCTCCTATTCTCCCTAACTGCTATATCACCTAATGTAGCACACCCTTGCTCATCTGGGTTCAATATCCCCCTTTAAAATGTGAGGATCTTGTTAGAGATATCTTGTTAGAGATACTGAATAATCATCCTTGGTTAGAATCTGGAGTTAATGTGTTCTTGGAAATATTACAATTTAATGGTGGAATGTATGCAAAACAGCCTAGATTTAATCCTTGGTATCTTTAGATAGGGCTGAAAAAATATCTCTGAAGAGCTCCTGCAAGTAAAGTATATGATGCTGAGCTGGATTAAGTACTCAGTTTATATGGCAAGAAAAAAAGGGCCGCTATGTTCCTAGCTCTCTTGGCTCAATTTTAACTCCATAGCCTGGTCTCCCTCCTTCTGCCTGTTACTCCTTGCAGGCATGCTCATCATAGAATGGTGCCTTGCAGGCACCATCACAGAGCATGGAGATGTGTCTGTTACCCAAAAATCAGTAAAATACTTTGGACATTATTGGTTGTTCTACAAAAATATATACTTCATTTGTTGTAGCAAATTTATACAGTCTTTAAGTGTATAACCTGAAATATGACATTAATTTTATTAAATCTTAGATATTTTTCCAGCAGTCAAAGCAACAATACTTAAATATTTAGAGAGATTATAAAATTCACAAAGCACAGTGAATGTAGCTTACATGTCTGTATTGATTCTTTTGATCAATATGGACATTGCAGTAATCATACTATTTAAAAAAGTAGTAAGTTTGATATAGTTCTCCTTGATAAAGATGCACCAGAGGTTTAAATATGTGGTGACCATTAAGATGGCCCTGCTGGGACACACCAAAGGCCTGTTCAGCCTAATAAGTGAATATCCCACCGCAGCTGGTTCTGGGAAGAGTACCACTATTGTTTATCAACATTATAACAAGTAGTGGCTTGTAGCCTCTATTAATTTGACACTTCCCCTTTTATTTATTAGATTCATAGGTTGCTTGACTCCATCATGATTCTGGGCAGTAAGCAATATGAAACAAGGTAAATCAGTGACATACAGAACTCAGAAAGGAAGGAACAACAACAGAAACAACAAAATCCAATAAACCAATCATCCCTTAACAGGTCTGCAATCCAAGTTTTAAGGACTCATTTGAATACGGTTGGGGTGGCGACCAAACAGCTCTCTGGGGGAATGTCATTCCAGAGGGGAGCCCGCATGACAGAGAAGGCCTGCTTCCTGTTATAGGTGATAACGAGCACTTTGACTTGCACATACTGATAACCAGTGCAGCTCACAAAACAGAGGTGTTACACAGGTATATTGTAGCATGTCCATAACTGCCCATGCTGCTACATTCTGAAGCAGTTGCAGCTTCCAAATGGTCTTCAAGACAGCACACTGCAATAGTCCAAACTCAACCAAGCATCTAGGTTAGTGGCCATCATGCACCTGCTACAGCAATATTTCTCATGAATTAGGCTGAATAAATTCCTCATGTGGCACTGAGTAACTGAAGGAGTCTCTAGAAGGAAGGCCAGTGTGAAAGATCTGCCATTATCACAAACACAGTGGAAATTAGATATAAAGGCAGTAGGCTGGCATATGAAAGCAGTGAGTCCCAAGAAAGAATTCTTCTGATTCCTGCACCAAGAGCTGCAATAGGAAGCCTCAAAATATGGTCCCCTATTGCTCAGAATTACTCACTCAAGGTTTACTTTGCAGCAAACAATTAAGTTGTTTTACTTACCGAGATCTGCTTCTTTTTGGAAGGGCCTTTAATACTGAGCTTTGAAACTGGTGTCTTATAGCGGCTTTTTTCTGAAAATAAAAAGGCAAACACAGATGGATAAAGGAATGAGGTCAATTACCTGTATAATATTTTTCAGCTACTTACTGAGAATCTATGGGTAGAAATGTTTGCTTTAAGAAGGTTGAAGACAAGGGTGGCCTATAGTAAACAGGATCTTTGGCATTTTAACAACATGGAGGGAATTCCAACAGGCACTCATATTTCATGCTGTATAGTAAGCTCTGCTTACAGAAACCTTTCTCCATACCTTGATTAAAAAGGCACAGGAACTATCAAATCTTTCAGAGAAAAGCAGGAAGTTAGAGATATATCTAAAAAGGAAGGATACTAACTGGATTCTATATTGCTAGTTGCAGTTAAAGGCAAAACTCAGACATGCAAAGTCATGTTAGTTTTACCAGCAGTCCCTCAGAGTGGCTAAGTAAGAAAAGCAAACATTAATTGATCCAAACAGCTCATTTAGATTTGATCTACGCAGCACCATTCTGCTTAAAGAATCTTGGTGCTACATCAAAACATGTCATCTTGAGTGCCTGTAATTCAATTTAAAAATAGATTTCTGCATGACTTTGGCAGTAAAATCATAAGCCTGCCTTATGTGCAACTATGCTTACATTCAAGTATACAGCTCAAGAGCACACGTACCGTTAATAGCTGAAACCTCCAGTTCGGGTCGAGAACTCTCATGGCTGTCCAGAAAAGTTGACTGTAATACACCGGGCGTAATTTCTGCAGAAAAAGGGATGAAGGATTTCCCCCCCCCCTCTGGGATTCTGATTAACTTAACTAGACCAAGGTAGGGAACCTATTTTTGACTAAAGGGTTGAACTGACTCCAAGAAAGTTGGGGGTCACCTCCCAGCAGTGGTTTGGCTATTGAGTCAAGTGGACATATGACTTTCAGTACATTTTTTCCCACATATCCCCACATTCTTTTTTTCCTCTCTCTCTCAGGCATGCATATCCATTAGTATGTTTTAATAGGGACTAGGGCAGGGTTTTTCAACCAGGGTTCCATGGAGCTCTAGGGTTCTGCGAGTGGTCCCTAGGGGTTCCCTGGGAGATCACGATTTATTTAAAAAATTATTTCCAATTCGGGCAACTTCACATTAAAGAGATAATTTTCATTCTTTATGTTTAGTTTAGGAACACTGTGAATGCATATATACAGGCCTACACATGAAACAAATATAATAAGTTTGTAACTTCTGGCCTATATTTGAGCCTGCAGGGGTTCCCCGAGCCCTTAAAAGGTTGAGAAAGGTTGGGGTTGACTATTTTAAAGCCTACTGCTGTGTGTATAAATTTCAAGGGGGGAGCTTAGCTGAGAAGGGACCATATACTCTTTCTACTAGTGCCTTCCATAAAAACATCCTGGAATTAAGCTTTAAAAGAAGCTCCACTGAAATTATGACATGGAAGGAGTAACTTTTCAAATAAGAATTGTAGAATTAGGTAGGGTCCCCACAACATTCCTCTCTAAAAACCACCATATATTGCAGTGAAGGTTTAGACTAGCTCCCACTGCCCACAATCAAAACTGCTTTAAATCCTAGCAGGTGAATACTTCCTCAGAGATAAGAGTACCCAGGGGCCTGGAAAAAGCATGAAGAGGTTCAGAAGTGCAATAGGTCCTTACTAGCTGCATGCAGGACAAAAAGAGAATCTCTGCAGGCTAAATTAAGCCTAAGGAAAGTGAGTCCAATGTCTACTGCAAATGAACAATTCTAAAGCATATTCAAAATGAATTCCAGGATTTTATATAACTCTTTACTGGGCAGACTCACTATCATGTTCATCATCCACTCTTGCCAAAATATTGCCAACAGGAGCTCCCCCCATACTTCCTTAGTCAAAAATAATAATGGCAGACAAGCTTTCCTAAAACATAGCCAACCCTGCTATAGAATTCTGAACTACTTTTGCATCTAGCACCTCCAGGGGAGTGTTGGGTATACACTCCGTATATGTAGCAATAGTTGAATTCAATCAACCCTAGTGAAATTCACAAAAAACCCTCTTAAGTCAGGGATGCATAACCTGTTGCATTAAGAGATCCCTATTTGGCCATTACACAGGTCGCCAAGCTGCAACCTCCCAGAAAGTGAGTAAGACCAGGGCCATACTAATTGATTTAGTATAATTTAAAAGTATCATTGGAAATAATCCTTTCTCATTCATCATATTGAATGTTATAATTTGACAATAACTTCTAGGAACTTACATCCAAGGCCAGAGGATAAGAGTTCTTCGGAATGCTTCTCTGAATATTCTGCAACTATCAAAACTAGAAAGCTCCCACTGTAGGCATTTGGTAAAAAAATGCAGACGACTTCTGGGCTGTATAAAGCCAAAACTTACCTACTGAAGCCTTGTATTTCTGAAATTGAACAGATGGTCTCTTTGGAGATCCAACATTTCCTAGACCTTTTGCAAGGGACAAATTGGTGTTTGAGGTACCCTGCCAGTTAAATACATACATGTTGAAACTAAACAATTCACTCTTATTTGATTGCTACTGTTTGGAGAGAAACAGTTGTTTTTACATTGCAGGTGGTTATCAAAACAAATCTGAGCCTTGTATTATAGTTATATTAATACATAAAACATACTTTGTATACATAAAACAAAACCAGCCCCTCAACTTTTTTTTTACTTTTGCATCCACCTTAACAGAGTTGTCCCTAAATTTTGCCTCTCTGAAGTAGCCATTTATTTTCTCGTATTATTTATGAATTCCCTGATATATTGTGTTGTATACAAATTAAAAAATAAACGTTTGCTCCTGCAGGCTCACAATCTAATAGACATGACAATAAAAGTCTTGCATTCATTCACTCAGATAACAATAATAAACAAAACCTGAAACCTGTTATCAGGTGATATTAGCACTGCAATAAAAAAAATAGCCCTTAAAATTTACAGGGCATTAGTTAGTAAAATGTTCCCTTAAAATAGAGAAGCAGCAACTTGAAATTCTATTTTTTTAAAAAATTAGCAGGCCAGAAACTAACATGACTCTCCTCTTATATTCCCCAAAAGCTATGGAGCAGCATTTTCATGCTGGCTGGGGAACTCTGGGAGTTGAAGCCCACACATCTTAAAGCTGCCAAGTTTGAAAAACACTGCTATAGAGCAAGGTGTTTCTAATGCAGTCCTCACCTTTCCAGTTGCTTTTTGATCATACTGCAGGTAACGGGATGGCACAATTCTTCCCCCTAACAGAGGAAAAATTGAAAGAGAAACAATGAGATGTAATTAGTATTTGTTCTATTACTAACCATGAGAGAAACAGCTTTTCCAGGGAACACTTTATGGGAGACGAAACCCAAGCCACTCTTGACTCCACAGAACGACTCCTGTGCAAAGCGATATAAATAATGTGTAAACACGTCGTGCAGCGGATCACGTGCTGGTTGTGGACCATGAAATCTACTCCCCAATGCCACTACTCACCTCTCTGTTTCGGTCGGGCACCCGTCTCCATTTCAGTCGTGCCAGGCCCCCTAGAAAGACAATGAACTTGGGTGAAAGGAAAGTCAAAACCCAAGCCTCCCCACTGCCGCCATCCATCCTTCTCTCCACTCCTCACCCGCCGACCGGAACCTTTCCCGCCATTTCCGTCGAACAAACTCACGACTTTCCCACCCATGAAACAAATAAACCCATGCGCATGCGCCCCGGCACTCGGTTGGAAGGGGCTGCCTGAGCCACCCGAAAGCCGGAAGCATCGAAGCTAGAGCGTCTCACTTTCAGGGAGTGTCTCGGGTAATTCATCTCTGTCACTTCATATCGCAGCAAGAAATTCTCACTTCCGGCTCACTCGGGTCGGCGGCAAGGCTTGGCGCATGCGCAGAACGCTGCTCTCTTTTAATTAACTTTTCCATTCGTTTTTCCAAGGTGAGGCAAGCAGCAGCGACTGGGTTAGAAGTTTTATTGCTAAACCCATTCTGTGTGTCCCTGTAGCCCTCCCACCGGGATCGAACCTACTTCCGCACGGCAGCTCGCACGCGTGACTCGCTCTTCCTTTCTAGCTCGCCGGCTGGCAGGTGGAGGTTCATGCCGGCGGATTCATTCTCCGCTTTCCTTTATTCTTTTTCATTTATTTATTTAGTTATTGAACAAATTTATATAGCCGCCCATCTCTCCAGAAGTGACTGCAAAGAAGCGCAACCCTCGACTAACCGGTGAGCAGCCACGGCAAAGGCTAAATTATTGGGAAAAGGGTTGAACCAAGCCCTCCTTGCGCTTCTCTGCCTTTGGTGAGGAGCCGTGCGGCGCCCGGGCTCAGTTTCGGGACATTTGGGCAAAGTCCACATTGGGATTAGTTCCAGAACTGTGGAGAGGGTGTCGCTGGCCACGTGCAGGTTCTTCTTCGTATGTGTATGTCTCCTCTCGCACAGTGGAAAAAGTCGTGCCTTTGGGCATGAGCAGAGTGCAGCCGGATGCTTGTGTCCCAAGACACCAAGTACGGGGCTTGTTCACAAAGGCACGACTGCCTTCCCCGTTATTGTCTATTGCAGTGTTTTTTAAACTTTTTTCTCTCAGGCCCCCTTCCCACTTTTAAAAATTACGGAGGACCCCAAAAGAGCTTTTGTTTGTACAGTATGGGTTATATTTATTGATATTTACGGTACTAAAAATTAAAATCAATGCATTTGCTGTTGCTACCACTTCTTGTGATTGTTTGATGAGATTTTAATACATTTTTCGACATAGGCAAATAATTTTGATTTTGTGGACCTCTGAAAGGCTTTTGGGGGACCCCCAGGGGTCCTAGAACCACACTTGGAGAAACACTGGTCTATTGGAATCCAAAATCTCCAGCAACAATTTAACAAGCACTTCAAAATCTGAAACAGTGTCCAGGAAGATCTATACATTTGTGATGATTGCCTTAATTCAAATAAAACGCTCAGACTCAAAATGACAATTCAGGTTCTGAGTTTATTTAGAAAAGGGTGCAAACAGGTAAAAAGCTGAGAATGAGAAAAGCGCGCCTAAACTCAAACTAAATAGCATCTTCCAAGCAGCAGCCCAGCCCCTCCCTCACATACAGTTTGCCCCACATTCCCAGGTGCTCCTAACGAGCTCTGCTGCTCAACGGGCAAAGAGACCTTGACATTTCAGAGATAGTCTAAACACATTCCTTCTGGCACAGACCAACACGTTCTCAGTACAAGGCTCGCAGCAGCACCCTCCCAGCCAGAACACGTATCAGCACCACGGCAAGCGAACCGTTACGATGCAGAAACATCGGAACAGTGAACATGACAACATTATAACAAGATTAGATTGCAACAGTTGAGCTAAACTTGAAAAGTATGATTCAAGACTGAATATCCTGGAAAGCACAGGTGAGTCCTTTCCTTGCTATACAGCAAGTGGGAGTTCAAGAGATGCTGCCCCTCCTGGCACCGCCCAGAAAAAAACTCTACGCGTTGGAATTGTGTACAGGTGTTAACAGCATACAGGTAGACCTTGTTTAGCGACCACAATCGGAATCGGCAACTCGGTCATTAAGCGAAGTGGTCGCTGAGTGAAACCACAACTGTGCTTGTGATCTTATTTTAGGTTTCCTTTGCTTTACAGACATGTGACGGTCATAAACGTGACAATTGCTTGCACGGTTACTTTTTCTTCACCGTTGTAACCGTGAGTGGTTGCTAAACAAGGATAGTAGTGCCTTTGGCATGGGAAGGAAATCAGTAGTCTTCAGGGAGCCTGCCATTAATCCTTTTACTCAGGACAGATCTATTTGGGGACTTAATTCAGGGAAAGATGCGTAGAATCATTTCAGGTGTGGAGCGAGTACGCAACAGATACAAATGTGCTTGGCCCTTAGAAACACGTTTTTCATTTTGCTTTCCTCTTGCATTCCCTCTCACCTCAGAGACTTGGCACCAGGAGAACAGCCATGCTTGCTCGTGGCAGGCAAATTTTCAGTGGCCTTTCTGTCTACTGGAAGCCTCTCTTCCAAGGCCGCCTCCTGCTGGTAACCAACACTGTCAGCTGTGGGGGGCTTCTAGCGGCAGGAGACACACTTCGTCAATCCTGGGAGATGAGGCGGGACCCTAAACAGAAATGGGATCGTGCCCGGACGGGTCAGTATATATTATGTTAACTGCTGTTTTTGACCTTTAAAGCCCTCCATGGCTCAACACTGAGATATCTCTAGGATATCTCCACTCGGTTTCAACCCGCTTGAATGAAGAGCTCCCCAGAAAATCTATTACTAGTCCCCATTTCCAGGAGTTGTAGGAGGATGGAGGCCTGAAACGTTTTTTCTGTAGTGGCAGTGCTGCTATGGAACTTACTGTCCCTTGAAATCTGCTGAGCTCCTACCTTGTTGGGTTTCGGGACATTTTTGTTTATTTATTTAATCTGTGTAGCCAGCCATCTCACGTTTGTGACTCTGGGTGGCTCGCATAGTTAAAAGCGACCGCAACAGACAATAAACAAACGAAACGAGAGCAAATAAGAACATTAAAACCAAATTAGAAACCATAAAACATAATCAGCGGGAAAGTACAAGTCATATGCCAGTCAATGCAGCCATCTAACAGGTTCCACACCACAACTGGACACGATGGCAAAAGCCTGTCCTCAGAGCCTTCTGAAAGGCAAGTAGGGTTGGGGCCAGTCTAGCCTCCAGGGGGATGATGTTCCAAAGGGTGGGTGCCACAGCAGAAAAGGCTCTCCTCCTGGGTCCTACCAGATGACATTCCTTAATATACAGGACCGTCACCTGCCTTTTCTGCTGGACCTGATGGGACGGGCAGATATAACCGGGGAGAAAACTGTTTAGGAGGGCCTTTGAGTTATAGATACCACCTTCTGCTTTTATTGCTTTTTGATTGGTGGTTTTATGATTTTATCCATGCAGAAATTACTTACGATGATGTAAAATTATTTATACCACGGATGTTTTATTGAGGCTGTAACTTGCTAAGAGTCTCTGTTTCAGCGTGTAAAAAGCAGAATAAATAAAGTGATTCTTCCAAATGTTGGAGAGGTTGTCACAAAAAAAAAAATCTTTCTTCCATTTGTGGTGGCCATGGGATAAAGCTACACCCTTTTGGTGTAAAATATTTGGGGAGATAAGTACCATTACTAAACAAAGGATTTAATTCTTATCAGAATTAGGCTGACTGCATTTATTTACAGGGCTGAATCTCAAGCTTAAAAATAAGGAACTTATTATCTATTTAATTTTAGCAGCTAAAGTTATAATTGCCCAACACTGGAAAACTCTAGATAATGTCATAATAAAGATGTGGGTTAATAACGCCTCTTCAGTTGTTACATTAGAATAAATCACAGAGTTAAAATAATTAAACATCAGAGGCAGGATCCACAATTCAAATTTGGATGGAATTTTATAGCTTATAAATTGTTTTAATTTATAGTTTTATAGTCAATAGTTCTAGTCTATAATATGGTAATATTTTAGATATGGTAAATTTGTAAATACCTGTCCCTTTACTTACTTTTTAGTAGATTTTTTTGTATTTTCTATATCTTATTTATGCATCATGGATTTTTGTTATTTAGTTACTTGATAATGTTTGTTAATTCTAATAAAATAAAATGATTTTCCTTCCTTCTGAACTATGCCTATATCCTCTTTTAACTATCCCTTTACAAGTCCACTTTGAGTTTTCATATTCAGTATGTGATAATGCTGTTGAGCACAGCCATTAAATCTTGAAAATAGAGTGGCCAGACATCTGGAGTTGTCCCAGACAGTCCAGATATTTTAAAGTTGCCCTCCAGCCAGCCCACTGTATGCCAGACTCACCTTTTGTCATTCATTTTTTGTTTGTTCTGCTTCTGTCTCCTCTCCCATAGAGCTACCATATCGAGGCTATAAAAGTGTACACAACCTCTAGATAGCAGCAACGAGTTCATTTTCTGTATCACTTGGCTGTCATCTAATGGTCTTACAGATTATTGCAACCTAAACCTCATAGTTTTATTTTGTCATGGGATGAGTTGATTGTTTTTGGTTTTTTAGCTGTATGGTGTTTTTATCTGTCATTAGAGTTGCTGTAGCAAGATGGAGAGCCATTTAAGTCTAAAATAAGAGGACACACAGGTTCTCCTCTCTTGTTTCTGTAGATATATTCCTTGTGTTTTGCTAATGGAGCAACTTTTATCCTTCAGCCCGAATGTTGACCATCGGCTGCAGCATGGGCCCAATGATGCACTACTGGTACCTGTGGCTAGACTGGGCCTTCCCTGCTGCTGGCTTCAGCGGCATCAGGACTGTCCTGAAAAAAGTTTTAATTGATCAGATTGTTGCCTCTCCAGTCTTTGGGGTTTGGTATTTCATAGGTAAGACTAAATTCCTAAAGCTACAAGGGAATTTCTATTCTACTGAGGGCAAAAATGAATTGGTCACAGATGGGAAAATATCTGGGGCTTTGCTACAGATCTTGTGTGTGGGTGGCAGAGACAGAGGGTGTGGTGTTTCTGTGGTAGCCTTCTGTGCTTGACTTCCTGTGAATAATTCACAGTTCCTTGAGTTCCCAGTAGCTAAGGCAGATGCCCCCATATTTCCACCTGCCTTTTTATTATCTGCAGGGACTGGATCTTTAGAAGGACAGACTCTGGAGCAAAGCTGGCATGAATTGGAGGACACCTTCTGGGAATTCTACAAGGTAAACATAGTTCTTGTCCCCTGCTTTCTGACCCAGAGTTTGCTGATGGAGCAGCTAACTTAGTTTTTTCTGTTTGCAGATGGACTGGTGTGTGTGGCCACCAACGCAGCTGATCAACTTCCTGTTCCTGCCACCCAAGTATCGAGTGATCTACATGGAGGTCATCACTCTAGGATGGGATACTTATCTGTCGTACCTTAAGTATCGTGTGAGTAGAGCTCACTAAAATGACTGGGGTGAGAAGTAATTCAGACTGAAACACAGGGTGGAATGTAAAGTTGTGCTGAGTAAGCACTCTTCTCTGACCTCTTTTTACCGTAGCTGCTAACAAGTGAATCTGAGCCTTTCTGTATTCAGATCCTCTGTTCTACCATTAAGCAACATCCTCAAAAGGAATAGGCATTAATGGTTATGTTGGGGCTGCCAATTAATGGAGCACAATTAGTCCTCCTCTGATAATCTCAGAAAGCAGCATTTTCCTCAGCTTCTCCACCCCTATTTTAGCAGCTGAGCTCATACATTAATGTGGTTTGTTTTAATTTTTTAATTAATTTATTTATTTACTATCCCGCCTTTATTACTTTTATAAATAACTCAAGGCGGCGAACATACCTAATACTCCTTCCTCCTATTTTCCCCACAACAACAACCCTGTGAGGTGAGTTGGGCTGAGAGAGCGCAACTGGCCCAAGGTCACCCAGCCGGCTTTCATGCCTAAGGTGGGACTAGAACTCTCATACCACGCCTGATTGGCTCTTGGGCTGAGCGCGCGCGACTGGCCCAAGGTCACCCAGCCGGCTTTCATGCCTAAGGCGGGACTAGAACTCACAGCCTCCTGGTTTCTAGCCCATTGGCTTATCATGTTGTGTGAACACAACTCTGGACATTGTTTTTAGTCAGAAACACGATTTCTAGCTTCATATGATATATACATTTTAGTCAGTAATGATTTATTCAACAAACTAACATTTAACCAAGTGGCTTGTGTGAACCCAGTCCCTGGGATTAATTCCTGCTAGACTATCTAGCAGTTTTCTCTGAAGGACTTGTTCATAGATCAAATATCAGAAGTCAAATTAAAAATGGAAAAAACTCGGTGGCTCTGATAACACTACAAGCTTGTAATTAATAAAAAGTATGCTATTTTTTCCCCCCTTCTGTTTAGAATAAAAAGCCACCACTCAGCCTGGATGAAGATTCTATTAAACCTTGCACCACTGACATCCAAACTACTGAGTGAAAAGAGTCAACAACCAAACTAGTTTGTTTTTTAAAACTCGAAGTAATCTGGCATCTTTTTTGAGAAATACTATTTGTGCTACACAGGAACTGGTGCTTGAATGAGATGCACTCTGTTTTCAAGGCTCGGAGCACTTTTCCTTTGGCAAAGTTGGTATGGCCACGGCATCCAGCAGAAGTGCTATCGCTTGTAATGTGTCGCTAAAAGTGCCAAATTATTATTTTTTCTGATTTATTTATTTATTAGCTTAATTTTGTGCCACCCCAATCTCATGGTTCTGGATGGCAGTACAAGAATCTCAACAGCAATCTTAAAAATCAGTCATGTCAATTTAAAAGTTGTGGACAAAGAAAATATGGCCATCTTCCTTCTCCACTAAGCCTCAGAGGAAGCTGGAAAGGGAAAGTTTTCCAGAGCTTCTTAAACGCCAAGAGTGAAGGTGTCAAGTGTATTTCCAAGGGTGGTATATTCCATAGAGGTGTGACCACACCTGAGAACTGTTGATTCTTACCAGATGGTTTGAATTAGCAACTGAGTTCATCCTTCGGAGGATGAATGCATCTGTTTTGGAAGGAATAACTATTTAGGTAACAGGAGAGTCAGACACACTAAGAAAGTACTGTGGTGCAAGGAAAAAAAAGGGAAATTCATCTTAGGATCTGTAAACCCAGAGCATCCTTTCTAGAACTTGCTGCCAGAGGGGATGAAGCTGGGCAGCCTATTCATTTAATAAATAAACTAAAAAATTAATGAACAAGCTTGAGAGCAACTTCACCCCGCAATTCTGTGTTGCAAGTTCAAATACGGAGAATCAGATCATGTTCTAATTGTTATTCTAATAAGCAGTGCTGCAAAAGGTAGAATAAAAAAGCTTAAAACCAAGAGAGAGGGTATGGCCTAGTGACTCTAAAGCAAAGGAATTTTTCAGTTCTCCATTTTTTTCTTCAGTGGATTAGAGGAATACATCAGGGAAATATTTGCTCAGTATATGCAGACTTCTATTGAACTTACTCATCTTCATCTTACCTGCTGCATTTGCTGTATAGATCAAACTGCCAGAGGAGATTGTTTGGAACACTGGAGTGGGTTGCAGTCGATATGCTGGTGATACCTAGTTCTCTTGTATTTTGCCACCCAACTTCAGAAAAATAGCATGGACCCTTGAAGATTGCTTAGTCCAATAGACTGGATGAGGGAGAACAAGTTGAAATTAAATGCAGACAAGGTGGATGTGCTGCTGGTCAATAGGAAATACTGGTACTGTGATTTAGACTGTGCTGGATGGTGCTGCACTCCTTCCTAAAACAGCAGGTCCACAGGTTACTTGTGATTCCCAGGAGATTCTCCAGAAAAATCAATGGCAAAAGGTGCATTTCCACACTCATGCTATGTGTGTCAATTACAATTAATTGTTGGCCAGCTGGATTTGACAACAGTTATCCACATTTTTGTTATGTCTCATCTGCTCTACTTGGAGGCCACCCTGAAAAGGCTGATAAGGATTTCAAAGATGATCTTGTAAATAGCCACCTGCAAGATCCTCTACTATCAGTGAAAAGAAAGTCTCTACCCTAATGTATTTGTGGATAAATTTATTCTAAATTGGTAATAGTTCAGTAGCTGAAATTACTGTACCTCTGTCTCTTTCCTCTCAATAAATCTTTTTAAAGAAAACTCACAATCTTACCTGTAAGAATTATTTTTAATTGAGCAACTGCCAAAGAACCTGGCACAGGGGTACTTCCAAAACCTCACTATTTTCACTCTCCAATTCCTCCAAAGCACTTTGAAACCAAACTGCAGTTTGCTTTGACAACCAGCAAAAATTGTAGGAAATATGCTGAGAAACCATAAATCAATCAGTACTTCCAACCAACCTATACTTTTGTTCCATCAATCAGTCACTTCCAGCTCTTGATGGACATCATTTTAGCAGACATTGAATATCCAACGGTATCATAAACACCAGTAATAATTGCATTTGCTCTCTGTGCTCTTCCCAAACCGCCCAGAGTCCTCTGATGGGAGGAGATGGGCGGGGATAAATTAGATAGATAGATAGATAGATAGATAGATAGATAGATAGATAGATAGATAGATAGATAGATAGATAGTTGGATACCTTCTGGGTGGTGGGGTGTCATCGTTCAGTATGTTAATTATAAATGTCCGTTTGGGGTATTTGGCAGAACAGTGGGCCTGCCATTTCTTTCTCCAGTAAATCTTTAGTGTGATCCTTCGCCAATGACCTGCCCATTGGGCAGCTTTTCTGGGAGTGTACACACTCGAAGGTGTAGTTCATGGCATCACAGGGATGTGTCAAGCCCTCTTCTACAAGGAAGTGACCCATGAAGGTTATAAGCTATAGGAGTGCAAAAATAAAATAATCCAATCAGAAACCTGTCCATGAGCAGCTGCAAATCCCAGAAAAAAAAATACAACTTTCCTTCTCCATTTAAAAGGAAAATAAAATGCTACAGTTCCTCCTCCTTCATCCCACATGTACACTGCTGGGAAGTTTTGTGAGGGGTTGTTTTCCATTCCTCTTCCATAGCTTGTGTGCAGTCACCAGGCTGTGAGAATCCCCCCTCCCCCTCAAATTGGCTTGAAATAGAATAGCTTACCGAAGGCTGGGTAGTGGGAGATGCAAAAGTATCTGCCAATGGGAAAAAAGAATACCCACAGCCTCCAACGTTGCAAAAGACTAGTTTTGCAAGACAATTCAGCTCTCAGAATGAGCCAATGCCACCTGAAGACACAGTTCCAGAGAATTCTGAGCTGGTGCAAAGTCCGTATGTAGAGTTGTCCCAAGATGCATCTCTTTTACTTAGCCCTTTACTGGTTAATAATTTTAATGATGTTAATTTTTGTATTTATTTGCTGTTAGTCACCATAAGATAGGATATTAATTAAACTGAAAATATATTTCAAGAGGATGATAAATTAGGAAAAAATAAAAGAGGAATTTTCCCTTTCCTTTAAACCTGCTGCCCTATAGTTCCCCGGTTATTGCACTCTGTTTCATTGAATTCAGGTGCAGGGGATTTGGCTTTCTAGCTTCATTGATTCTTTCAGTTTTAGTTCAAGAGTTTTCAAAATATTCTTGGCTGATACAACCCATTAATGGAATGAATGGGTCTGGAAAGTAATTTGTCAGCTGATCAAAGCAGTTCATACTGATTCAGTAAAGGAGATCTGCCTGGGGGAAAACTTTCTATGCATGTTTCACTTGTCAGATCAGACCCACATGTGGAATTTGGATATACCTTGAAATGTTGAGACTGTCTCCATGGCACACTTTGATAGGCAGTGAGTGCATAAGAACATTGTTGGATCAAGGGTCTATTCAGTTAATTATTAACAGATGCCTCTAGTAAGCTGGTGTTGGTCTCCCTATCAGCTGCCTCCGACCAAAATTAGTTTACACAGCCATTCTTAGATAACCCAGACTAACAGTAAAGAGGTTGAAACTATTAACTTGCTTCCAGCTGAGAATTAGATAAATTTCACATTGTGTGAAATACTTATCATGCATACAGGTAGTCCTCACTTAACAACCACAAATGGGACCGGCATTTTGGTTGCTAAGCAAAGCAGTCATTAAGTGAATCTGACCTGATTTTATGACCTTTTTCTGGTGGGCATTAAGCAAATCACTGGGCATTAAGCAAATCACACAGTTCACAATTGATTATGCTTGCCAGAAGCTGGCCAGGAAGGTAAAAAATGGTGATCATGTGACCATAGGATGCTGCAATGGTCATAAATGTGAACCAGTTGCCAAGTGTCCAAATCACAATCACATGACCTTGGGGATGCTGCGACGGCTGTAAGTGTGAGGACCAGCTGTATGTTGGTTTTTCAGCACCATCATAAATCCAAACCATCACTAAATGAATGGTTGTTAAGTGAGGATTACTTGTACCAATGATTTTCCACTGGGTGACTTCATTATTTTATTATCTTTTGCCTTTGAGTTATTGTTGATTCCTGGTTACTGCCTGGACTAGTGCCTGCAGTTTTCTTGGCAAGATTTTGGAAGTGCTTTGCCATTGCCTGCTTCCCAGGGCTGAGAGAGAATGACTGGCCCAAGGTCACCCATCTGACTTCATTCCTAAGGTGGAACTAGAACTCACAATCTCCCAATGCCTTAACCACTACACCAAACTATACTATACATACTATGCCTAATTTTAGAAGTCTCTGTTGTGTCCCCCTTAGAAACTTGTTCACCAATACTCTATATAATACTAGATTTGGACAAAGGAGATATAGGCTCAAATCCTCACTCAGCCACAGAGCTCATCAGATAATCTTGAGCTCCTCACTCAACCCAACATATCTACAGGATTGTTGAGAATAACCTGGGAGACTTGTCCTAGGGTACTCATCTTATCTGAAAGAGAAGATGGGAGGTAATTAAATTTGAAAAATGAATGAATGAATGAATGAATGCAATGTTGATCTATGCAAAGCTTACCATTCTAATTAAAAGAATTAAATTCTAGGAAAACCACTGGACCACAGCTACAATGGGCAGATTGATGTAGCCCAGAAAAGAAATGGAATATTCCAGAGGCTCCAGAACACTGATTCTTCAGAAAAGGTCAATTCTGCACCTCCCTAAAATGCAATCGTAAATTGTGACCAAGTCTTTCTATCTGCAAGAAAATACAGCCAACTATTTAGACAGAACTGGGCACAATTATTCCACACAAGACTCTATTTCCTTATCAGTGAATCTGAGTACGTATAAATACCTCTTTGAATGATCTTCTGAGTTAGACTGGGAAAACAGTTGTTATCCGCATCCCTGATCCCTACTGTACCATTGTTTCTGACAAAATTATACTGTATCTCCTTCACAGGAACTCTGACATCAAATGCTTTTGTGATTAACCATTTTATTTCTTCACAATATCTCCTTAGTACAGTGATTTTTGTTTGCTTGTTTTAGGAAACTGAATTTATTTATTTTGACACTTCTGACAGGTTTTTTTTTAAATACAGTACAGCATTTTTTTTTCCATTGAAGTAAACTTCACCAAAAAAAGGGAGGGAGAGACAGAGACAGAGAAAGAGAGAGGGCATATTGTGTCCGAGAATTTGTAAAACAAAACCTTACAGAGCTTCCATGAAAAATAAATTAAGGATAGCAATGGGGAAGGGGAGGAGGATTATGGGTAGGAGAAGGATGACAGTGGCTGTTGACAGAATTTAACCCCAACCTGCCCCAGTCCATGCTAAGGAAAAAGGATGCTGGACTGAGGGGGATGTATGACTTAAACCAACATCAGGTTCAACTCAAGCCCCGCAAAGCTCAGGTCTGTTTAGGAAGGGAAGGCAGTGGAGAAACCATTCCAAAATGACAAAAAAATCTTTGATTTTCTCATTTGGTTTTTAGATCAGCCAAGATGAGTTTTCCAGCTGCCTCCCGGCCTTTCTCTTTTCAAATAAATACATTATTCCATGAAAACCCATCAGGCAGGGCGACTTCTTTTAAAAATAACGTAAACTAAAAACACCAACACAAATCACAACACAGCAATGAAAGGTTTGTACGCACACACAGAACTTCACCAGCTACTTCTATTTACATGGAACTGGAGAGATTGCTCTTTTTTTCCCCCTTTATCTGTACACAGAGGAAGACGGGAAAAGGAGCACGCAAAGCAGGTGTTTATACACTCGGCAAGGTGAAAGAGGGAGAACCATCTTCTGCAGGGCAGCATGATGGCAGCAGAACAAGGAAACTCCCATCAGCTTTCACCTTCAGCATCCCCAGGCAGGTGAGGAGCTTTGCTACACATAGCCCAAAGGGCACCTCTTTGCTATAGCCAGCCAGCCAGCGAGAATTGGTTCCAATTTAGTCCTGTCTTTCTCAAGGGGAGGGGCTGGAAAATCTGGGTGTAGGCTATGCCACATCAGACTGCACGTGGTGGAGCAATTCCACCACTACAAATTCCTGGCTGGCTGAGCAAAAGGATCTAGTCTATCCCTTTTCCAAACACGGTCATTTTCTACATACAGGGAGCGTTCCTCCCCTTCTATCTGAATGGAAAAGGATCGACCCATGCAAGCCTCTTCTTGCTAAGTGACCTGGTACAACTAGACCTAGAGTGATCTAATGCCTTAGAATCCACCATGACAAGAGGTATAGTATTAAGTTGGAAATTCCTGCCATTATGTGAAGAAAGGCATTCACCTTCAAACCTATTATTTTCATTCATGGTGGGGGAAACAGCATGCAAGAAGCAGGCATAAACTGAAGCTAAAAAAATGTGGGGGGGGGTTGAGGTTAATCTCACTTAGCAGCATTACAAACAATAGCCCAATTCAGAGCTGGTAATGAGATAGTTCCCAGCTAACTCAGTCTGCCTGAATTTTTTTTTTCTCTACAGCCCATAATCAGCGGTCAGGAGGAAAGGGAGATGCTTCTGACAGATATATTTTACTTCCTGCGAAGACACTGTCAAATCCCCTTGAGTCTTGGACATCAGCTTCAACCTATTTTTGTTAATGCCGAGTGCAGGAAAGGCAGGGGGACTGTGGCCCTTAAAGAAGGTATGAAGCAGGAGGAGGGAAAAGATGTTCAAATATGTAAACAGGAACAATATAAATATATAAATAAATAAAACCCACTAAGAACAGTTAAAAGTTCCAGCTCTGCCCCTACCCCCTTTTCACACTCATCAAAAAAGACTCTCAGCTTGGACCTGGGGGGAGGGGGCATATAGGAAGGTACAGCCTCTATCCACCCAAAGGTTAAAGGGAGTAGCTTCTGAAGCATTCAAATGCCCTCACAGAAAGGTGAAAAAGCTCTGGGTTTGAGTCTTGGCCACCCACCCCAGAAGGATAAGCAATGGGATAGCTGAATGGTGTGTATGGTGGTGGTAGGGAAGACAGAGAGCACAAACTGTCAAGGATCTAGGGGCTCTGATTACTGCGAGACATGAGGCAGGCAAGGTGGGTGGGATAGGAAAAGTTGGGGTATCCACACCAAAGTCTCTTAACAGGCACAATCCTGGTGTGGGGGAGCTTGTTGATCGGTCAGCTGTGGGCCCTGCTTGGCACCGGTCACAGCTGGATCAGCTGCATCCAGTGACTCGGACATCTTTTCGCAAATGATATCCACCAAACGTTCAAAGGTTTGCTTCACGTTAATATTGTCCTTCGCGCTGGCCTCGAAGAACTCAAATCCTGGAGAAAGGCAAAAGACAAAAGACAAAAATGCATGTATAAGAGCAGGAAAGAGAAACACAGGAGTGTCAAAAGGCCTTGAGGAAAATCAAGGACCAATCACTTTGAGGGGGGTAAAAATTGAACAGATAAAGTAATCACTCAATCAGCCTCTTGCAATGTAGTGATTACCCGGTCAGCATGGATTTGTTAAGAACAAGTTTTGACAGACCAACCTTATCCCTTTTATAAACTTGGTAACTTTCTTAGTAGACTGTGAGAATGCTGTAGACGTAATGTATCTTGATTTCAGCAAAGCACTGAGAAAATACCTCATAACATTCTCACCTTAAGTATTGTAAAATATGGGCATCATATTTTAAAGAGGATTTGGGGAAACTGGAAGAGGTTCAGGGAAAGGAATGAAGATGATTAGAGGACTAGAAATTAAGTCCTGTGAAGAGAGATTGAAGGACCTGTGAATGTTTATCCTTGAGAAGAGAAGACTAAAGTGGACAGTCATGATGGCCTTCTTTAAGTACCTGAAAGGATGTCATACAGAGAAAAGCCAAGACTAACTGCTCCAGAGTGCAAGATGCAGAATAATGTATTTATGTTATATGAAGGAAGATGCTAGCTGAATGTAAGGAAAAACACCCAACATTAAGATCGGTACAACAGCAGAGTCACTTATCAGAGACGTGGTGAGCACTTCAGTGAATGTGTTCAAATAGTGCCTAGAGAGCCATCTGTCACAGATGTTCTAATTTCAATTTTTGCACAAAGTAGGGAGTTGAACTTACTGGCCTAAAACATCTCCCTTCAATTATAATTCTATGATTTTATGAAATCAAAAACACCAAGGTGGGTCGATCAAGTTCAGCATCTTATATCCAATAAGAATCCAACCACAAACAAGTCTTGAAAGCAACAGTAGCAACTAGTAGTTTAAAAACAATTTCTAGAGATTAGAGATTTATTTTAGGTGATATCCCATTTATTCACTTTACTTCCCCTGTTAATTGGTCTAATCTCCTTTTAAAGACACCTCAGCAACCAAACTTAGAAACTATTGATGGATGTTGCATCGTATGTCATATTTTCTGTCCTGAACTTGCATCTAATCCATTTAATAACAGCTTCATATCTGTGGTTCCATAAAGATTACCCACCTACATTTTTCTATACAATGTGTATATATTATGCAAATGTGTTTCTCTTATATACATCTGCTTTGCATAATTTATTTAGGCCTCACTTGCCAAACAAAGCCCTAAAACTTTGTCTTCCTAGAGGCAAATTTTTCCTTGAACCCAAAGACTTGAAATTCTATCCCTATATTATTTCTCAAACCCATCTTTATAGCTTCCACACATATCATTCCAACTGTTGTTCACTCACCCAGGTGCTCAGCAAGCTGACGTCCTCGCTCTGATGATACAACCCTCTCATCTTCCATGTCACACTTGTTACCTACCAACAGTACTTGGGCATTATCCCATGAGTAAGTTTTGATCTGAGTTGACCTGAAGTAAACATTGGAGTGAAAAGCTTAGTCATATTCAGTCAGGCATACACAAACCCAACTGTACTTCTTAACATGGAAATTGGAGGAAAAACTAGAGCTGCATTTCAGCAGTACTCATAAAAGTAATCACAGGCATGTTGGTTCCAGGGGGAAAAAGTCCATAGCCAGGCAATACTTTTATTGGGATCAAGCAAACTATCACAAAAGGGTGTGCAAGCTTTTGAGTTCTCGAGAAGTTTTAATCAGGCACAATGTCATGAGTACGGATGGTGAGCAGGAGGAGGCCCCTATCCACGGGGGAAAATGAATGCCTAGAAGGTACAGGTAGTCCTCCTTTAGCAACTGCCTCAGACAGCAGTCATTTGCAGTTATGATAGTGATGAAAAAGTAACTTTGCAACCAATGCCTGCATTTATGACCTTCGGAGCATCTCTCTCTCTCTCTCTCTCTCTTTGTTACATGTTTGCCATTACAGTCAGTTAATACACATTGTCCTGTGCCTGTTTTTTCTCTTTTTCACCCCCTC
Organism: Candoia aspera; assembly: GCF_035149785.1. Classification (NCBI taxonomy): domain Eukaryota; kingdom Metazoa; phylum Chordata; class Lepidosauria; order Squamata; family Candoiidae; genus Candoia; species Candoia aspera. The sequence goes on from NC_086153.1 coordinate 330,646,331, forward strand.
GCAGAGAGGAGAGAGTGCTTAAACAAGCTACCTCTTCCTGAGCTGCTTTTCTCTGCAGCACATTGCTCCCCTAAAAAGTACTAACCCCAAGTTAAGAAGCTCAGCTCTGTAACCTTAATTAGAACCCTGGACTGGCTCTCCCAGCTGCTGCCTGTAACTGACAAGACCCTAATCAATTTCACACTGAAGACTTTTTTTGCCTCCTAAGCAACTGGCTGCTCACAACCCCAGTGCAGTAGGCAAACAGCCGGGCAATAGTGCCTTCCTTTCAATGTGTATTCCCCATTGTGTACCAGCTTACTCTCTTGTAATCCCTTCCTCTCCAATGAATGTAAATACAAAGATTAATTCTCTTGCTAATTATCCTAGCAATGGGGCGAGCATTCCAAAGGGCAGGGAAGTGGGAAAAAGGGTTATAAGATTTGCCCGTTTACCCGGCTTCCTTGTGAGTTGAGTTCCGGAAACTTTCCCGGCTGTTTGGGATCATAACCTTCTGATGTTATAAAGCAAAGGAAAGCTGATGTAAAATCGTAAGCAGTCATGGTCACATGATTTTTCACTTAGCGACTGCTTCGCTTAACCACCAAGTTGCTGGCCCCAATTGTGGTCACTAAACAAGGACTACCTGAAATGAGCATTTAAAGCGTTTTATACTTCTCTGTTCTACCCTACCTAGACGATACAAGAACAGAGAGCAGAAGTAACGTCCTAGAAGACTTTGTTAGAAAGATGTAACTCAGAAAGAACTTTGGGGAGCTTGCATATGAAGTGACAAGTAAACATACAGATTATGTCAATTTGATCCATGCCTTGTTCAAATGCCAGCTGCATTTGCTCAAAAGAATCCAAGGAGAACAACATTTGAACATTGAAATTATTCTAAGCTTCAGAATTACTTAATTCTGGGCTAGTCATAAAAACTTTCCAGAGGGACTCACCAATCCTGGACAGCATTGAAGGACTCCTCATTGGTGATGTCATACATCAAAATGAAACCCATAGCCCCTCGATAATAGGCAGTGGTGATAGTCCGGTATCGTTCCTGCCCTGCTGTATCCTAAGAAAAACAAAGAATGGCTTTGAAGTACTTTTGGCAAGTATCCTGTGGAATTGCCATACTCTAAATGTTTTTCACTAACTGTGGTCAGATATAACATGGAGAGTATTTCTCGCAATGGTAATTAAAACCCAAGCATTTTAGGCTGTAACGCTTGCTGGCCCTTTATTTTATCTCTCTCTTCATTTCTTTCTCTGTCTCTACCTTTTCAACTCTAGATGAACTTCCATATTCCTGACAGGGATGGACAATCTTTCTCTAACTGGGGTCGGATTTTAATTCTTTAAAAAAGAGAGAGAGAGAGAGAAAACATTCAGGCTCCAAGGCTACAGGAGACATTACCCATTACCAGTGATGTCATGCAGAGTGGGAATCCCAAAATTTCCAGCCCACATTAGAAGAGTTTGGGGAGGCTTTGTTGCTTAAAGGAGAAAAACGGGTGCCTTGTAGAAGCTGAATACACTTTATTCCTTATCTATATGCTACTAAAGCTCTGTGTGTAACCTTTCACTGGACGGAACTGTGCATCATAGGCCATAAATTTTTGAACCAAGGTACCTCAAATGTGTCCAAAATCAGGGACCCCCATGACTCTGTGACTCCCATGGAATAGAAATTTGGCAAATTTTATAAAACATTTAATGATATAAAAATTATCATAAAACATTTGATGACATAATACGAAATATTTCCTGTAGTCAACTCCTAATGTTTGACTGTGCTATACAGTTCAATACGAATAACATGGGCTATTTTCAAGGCAGATACATCTCTGAATATCTCCCTGATTCTTTGACAACTTTTCCAGTACATTAGAAGCTCTGCCATTGTTGACGGCACTGAGGAATCTGGTAAGGAAATATCTCTGAAACGATGACCCAACGGGTCACGGGTTGTCTGCTTTTAGCTAAAAATAGAGGAAATTGCATTTCAGAAAATTAATGGTTATGCTGCCAAATGTTGGCACTACCAGAGGCTGGGTGCCTATATGCATCTCATGGATTGCCACAGCTGTTCTAAAAACACTTCAATAAATTAGTCATATTTTAAAAAATCAGCAACTTGTTGTAAGTTTTAAGAAATGTACTTTGGTTTCATAATAAACTGATGTTATAATAAGGAGACATGTATCAAATGTCTTTATGGCCAAAGCATGATTTTCTTTTACCAAAAAGATACTTAAAAAAAATCAATTTATTTAAATTTATTAGTCATCCAACTCCAATGGACTTCAGAGTATTTTTGTAATTACATTCAATTGCATTGAAAGGTAATCCAATATTATCTGTGAAACTTCCTTGCACAAAAACAGAGCACTAGTCCAATTATATTTGTATTGTTTAATCCGGCTAGCAAGGTTTTTGACCCCTCCGAGGTCTTTCCCAGCCATGCCAGGGATCATGCCCTGATCCCTCTGCTGGCAATATTTTCTCCCAGAGAGCAATTATTTTGGTAAACCTTGCAAGCGATCCTATACAGCAAGACAGCTTCCATCTGCCTCCTTACCCAGATCTGCAGTTTAATGCGCTTGTCATTGCGATAGATGGTTTTCACTTTGAAGTCGATGCCAACGGTGCTGACAAAAGCCGGAGTGAAGGAGTCATCAGCGTACCGGAAGAGGAAGGAGGTCTTCCCAACACTGCTATTGCCAATGATCAGGATCTTGAACATGTAGTCAAAGTTCTGGTCTGAGGACTCCTTCTGGCCATAGCGAGCGTCTGTTGCAGAAGCCATCTGGGGAGAGGTGGGGGAGGCAATGGCCTGTAGGGGAAGGATGGGGCACAAAACACAACCCAGCTTGCAACTGGGGGTGTCTGATGGTCTTTTGCTCAATGAGGTGGGAAAGAGAACTTCAGCAGAAAGCCATACCCACATGATCCTTTAAGATTAATGATAGCTCCCCAAGACTCCTTTAAGGCTACCTTCTTCTCAGTTTATCACCCAAGCTATTTTATAAAGTTGGTTGAACTGAAGCCCACCACAGACTTTTAAAAACATTTAAAAGTGAACTCACTGCTAGTTTTCTTAAAGTGGTTTTGGTAAGTATCATCCACATTCAACCAGGTTATTTATCTGTCTTGTTATTAATACATACACAAACACACAAACATGTTTAATATTGTAGTGTAGATTGAGCTAAAAATGATCTACAGTACTGCAGTGGCATGTGGGAGAAGGATCAAAATCTGCAAGATGGTGGTCAAGGCATTATGATCCAAGCTAAAGCACAGGGGGTTGGATCACGATGACTCCACCATCTGGAATATTTTGATGCTGTTGATCAAATGTATAACATTTTAAAATCATTAGGGAATTTTACAAATAGGATGAACTAACATACTGTGTGGAGAACTATCTTCACTATGAACTATTGATAAAATGGTATCATTTTTAATTTACTGAACAGTTTATTGCAATTTGATTTATTAAATAGCCTGCCTGCCTGCCTTTCAAATTTTTACATATTGCATAACATACAGCACAACTCCCTGCATGGCTACCTGGAACCAAAAGCCAAGATCCATTGAGTTCAGATAACTGGTTCATAACACACTGAAGATTTTTTGTAAATTCAGAGTTTATACTAAAAAAAAAAAAACCTACTCCCACCATCTTTCCTTGGTTCTGTCATGGTATCCAATTAAACAGTTATTACATCTACACCCTATGTTCCACCAGAGAGCCCCAGGAATTTCTCATGTAATCTCAACCTTGGCCACTTTAAAACAGACAGCATGCCTAAGTAGGCCTGGTCGAGAAACACTGTTCTAGACCAGGCCTGCTTAGTTTTGCCAAGCTGGCTATGTCATGTCATACTGTATGTACACACGCTATATTTTCTTATAATGCAACATATACAGTGTATCATGAAGGGCAAATATATACATACATATAAGCAAGTTTATATTATAAATCAACTTTCCCAAATATGAGCTACCTCCAGAAGTGTAGACTGCAATTCCTAGAAGTCATATCAATAGTAGGCTGACCATATTTTCTTGAGACAAAAATGGGACATTGGGATGGCAAAACGGGGCAGGGCTGGGCGATGGGCTGGATTGGCAGGCAGGAATTTCTCCGGTTTTCTCGGGCTGGGAATCGTCGGATTCCTTCATTTGTGAGAGGCAAGGCTGGGCTGGAAAGTCTAGTGAATGGTTGTCCCCGACAAGCCGTTCCTCCTCTGGCTGTGCTTTGACGTTCTTTTCTTCCTGCCATTTCAAGGCAGGAGCCAATCATCTCGCCCTCGCCTTTGATCACCGCCGATCAGCTGATCCTGTTTTTTTCTTTTTAGGTTTCCCGCTGGGTTGAGCTCTGCGGCTTTTTCCCCACCGCTTCTGCTGAGCTCCCCCTCCTTCCACTCAAAGTCAGACTGCATTCTGACAGGTTCGCAGGAACTTTCAAATTTTTAAGTAAGGTTTTTAAGAAAACAGGACAAAATGGACATTTATATTAAAACGACGGGACGGTCTGGAAATGTTAAAAAAACGGGACTGTCCCGTTCAAAATGGGATATATGGTCAGCCTAATCAATAGCCATGCTGCTGGGGAGTTCTGGGAGTTGGTCTACCCTTCTGAAAAGTTGTCCACATCTTTGGGATAGTCCCTAAACAAAATTTATATTAGAAGGCCCAGATTAATCTATCCCACAAGAATTAAATTGAATATATAATTGACAGCACAGGGTGGAGAAATAGCATATATGCAACTCCAGTTTCACCCTCTGAAGTAAATATATATATATGTGTGCGCCCAGGCCTGGTTGTGAGAAGTGAGTGTGTGAAGGGCCCTGTTTCCTGGTTGTTGTCATGAGTACTCATGGCGAGCAGGAGGGGGCCTCTGTCCAGGGTGGAAAACGCATGCGTAGTACTGAGGAATTAAGCAGCCATTCAAAGAGACACAGATCAGACTCGCCTTAGCTTTTGAGGTTTATATGTCTGGGTTTTTCCCATGCTTCTTCAGTTTGTTAGGATTCTGTTTATGTAGCAGTAATAAACACTAGAGACCTACTCGTCTCAACGTGATTTCTGACTGTTAGGACAGTTGTTCTGACACTGATGGATTTTAATATCTCTTGGTTGCTATTTGTATTTAATTTCTTTTATACTGTTTTAATTGTTTACCATTTTTATGACTGTTATCTGCCCAGAGCCACTGGTTTGAGACAGGTGGCTACATAAATTGAATAAATAAAATAAAATAAAATTTTAATGTGGTTCCATCACAATTTATTGCAATCAAGGAACAGAAACCAGGATGGAATTACTGAGATGAACTTGGAATTTGCATCATTTTGTTTGCTGATTTTTTTTTCTTTTCATTCTGTGTGCAAATTAGGGGCCTGAATCTTATAGGATGAAAAGATTTCATGTACTGTTTTATGAATAAATCAATATGTGACCTATACAAACACTTGCTCTGTGTGAGAACACAGACTGAAGAGGCAATTAAGCTAACTGGATGTCTCATCTCTATGGGATGAATAACTATTTTTCCCCATTTCACTTGGTTTGCCTAGTCCTTCACTCTGCACCAGGTCTCTACCTTCTCAACACCATGCTATGCCCTCAAAACACTCCCCAAAATGTAGAGAAGAATTGCGTCCACCTCTTCTTCGGACATCAATTTTACCCTTCAAAGAATAATTTTCTTTTAAAAAGGGAAAGCTATCTGGATTCTTCCGCAGCCCACCAAGGACAATTAGTTTAACACTATGAAAGGCAACTTTTCAGCAGCCAGGGTTGCAACTCAGCTCCTATTTCCATTGTCATCTCCCCCATCCATCCCCAAGTACCCCAAATGGGCAAAAATCATGGTGATGAATATTAGTGGTTAAATGGCAATGCTCTGGAGGTCTGGTTTCAGGCTGTTTGGGAGGACCACAGGGGTTAAGAGTAGAAATGTGAGTGATTTGTCTTGGAGGGACCTACTGCTGTCATTCCAACCCCAATTTTTAGGAAACCCCCCCCCAAAATTATGGCAATTAGCCATTTGAGCTGCTGAATTGTGTTGGTATTGAATCTGAGTTCAGTCCACAAGTTATTCAAACTGATTCAGCTGATCAGTTGGAACTTAATACTTACATCAGCTAAGGAGCATTGCTTTCCTCAACTGGTGCCACCACTGTTGAAGGAGAAGTAGATTCCATCTTGGAACAGTGTCTTCTGGGTAACAGCACTATCTTATGGCGCTCCTGTCTCTGAGAGGCGAACCAACCTCATAAATGGGAATTTTTTTGGTTTCAGAAGGCTTGTAGAGCAGATTATTTAAAGATGCCTTGTATGGTTTTTATTCATTATTTAAAAGCACGCTGACTGCTATTATTAAACTGAATGCATTTTGTTTCTGTCTGATCTGTACAGCTAAGACAATGGGTTGGGAATATTCTTATCACTCAGCAATTGTTCCAATCTTGTTCGCAGAAAAAGATATAAAATTGAAAACACCAACATTATGTTGTAAGCTTCTTGCCCTTGTAACCAGTACCCAACACCAAAAACAGCTGAAGGCTTGCTTTCCATGGGGACATCTGACTGGGCTGTGGTCACTGTAGCAAACAGGATGACGGATGGAATGGGTTCATTCTGATCCACCTACAAAGCTTTTCTTACATGTCTGCTGGCAGTGCTAACAATTATTTCAGAGGTCAACACTTCCCACAATTCCTTGGGGAGGAAAAAAAAGTCTTTAAACCACTTGTTCTTATATACTGTACCTTAGATTTACCCACCTTCTCTTTTCACCCTAACAGACACACTGCCCGATACAATCATTTAGCTAATTAAAGAGCCTGTGGTTTACTTGCATTATACAAAGCAAACGATGGGCTTGAAATCATTCCTAGGGACCTAAGGAGGATTTAATTGGATTTCTCTCACATCTTCTTAGAGGACAGTCTCAAATACAGGTTTTAACAGCCTCACTTTTTTGCAGCAGGAAACTGTTAAGCAGTGTTTGGTGATAGCAGTTGGAAAGCGGTCTCCATTTTGGCTCTGAGTCAGCTGTGTTTTTGCCCACTGAACTCTTTAACAGATGCTCCCAGGAGGGATGCTTCATCCTGGCTTTGAGTGTTCAGTGATGAAAAAGCCAAACCCAAAAAGATAACAAGAAAATGAGATTAAAGAAGAGATCAGGCCTTCCTATGGATCAATGCAAAATCAAATTTTAGAGGTATGCTTTTCTCTCTGTCTTCTTTCATCAAAAGGAAAAAAAAAAGTTATAGGTTTAGTTATAGCAAAGTAGCCCAAAGATTTTGCCCCGGTGACATAAAACTGAGTCTAATCATCAGGGAAGACTTTTGGAAATTAAAAGCGTGTTGATACTTCTGTCCTTTTGTCTCACTGTTAAGTTTTAATGTGGTGGTAAATTTTTCAATGCAGCTTACTCTCTCTTTTTCTATTGGTTAAATACAGTGCAATGCAGGGGTGACTCAGGGTATGATTAAAAAAAAAGAGTGACACACTTAAAAAGCAGATGGAGCTATGATCGCACCATTGTGGCCACCATCTTGACTTTTTTTAAGCATACCTGTGGACACCTCTGGTGCTATGTATGTTGATCTCTTAACACACAGGGTGTACATGCATAGCTTTTCAATAAAGTCTCATTAAATGCATTTTAAAAGGGAGCCTCAGTTTTTACTTCTGTAGAATGGGAGATAAACTGTTCCTAAATATGTGCATGGGATGATGTTCTGTTTCTGAACAGCTGGTGGCTTGAATTCAGTCCTGCATGGTCTACTTTTTATGAAACTGGAATTCTGGTATTCCACCAATGTGTGCCCAATTGGCAAGCATCTTTATGCTTTAAAGAAAATTGCAGTTCTTTCCTTATCTGGCTGGAAGTAAGTCCCAAATGAAACTGTGCTGGGGGCGGTTCCAAGAAAATAAGTACAAGATTCCACTGTAACTGATCCTCAGTCTGTATTCTGGTTTGGGAATTAAAACGTCTAGACAACAGGGAATTTTAGCAAAAGGGGAGAGCAGAACTGATAAACTCTTGAGTTATATTCTTCCAGAATGGTATGAGTGCTCTGCTGCATCAGACTAACTGTCCATCAAACCCAGTATTCTGTTTCAAAACTAGGCAGATGTTTTGGGAAGCTTACAATTACAGTATGAAGACAAGCTGTTGCTCTTTCTCTTGCATCATAGGTAGACTGCTTTAGTACATGGAGATTCTATCTAGTTCTAATGGATACTGAGTCCCAGAGACATCACCCAGCAATGGAAAAGGAAGGACCAATGAATCAAAAACCCTTTGCAAGAAGCTTGGCACATAAAAGGATGAACCATCAGTGGATTGTAGTTACCCTGGTATTCATTCCTCAACTGCTTAACTCAACGTTTTTACCAATACTCAAACAAATGCACATGAACATACAGCCACTATTTATTTCCTGTTGTTTTTAAGAACCAAGTGGGAAGAATTCATTTTAATTAGCTTATGACCACCAAGAACAGGTTCAAGAATTCATTGCATCCCCAAATTCAGTACTCCCCCCACCCATGTCCTCCCTCCCTCTCTCTTGAGAAAATCTGCAGAGGCCTCCTGCCCTCTCTCCCTAGACCATCTCTGAAGAGGAAGAAGCTGGGAACAATTGCAGCCGTGCTCTGCTTTGCGTCCAAATCTTTAAAAGTTAATAGAAATAAAGAGCAGGTGATAGGTAAAGCTGCCTGGTAAAAGATAAGGAGAGAAAAGATAAGTAAAGAAAGAATACACACTGGGGTTGAAGACAAAGGGAATATGAGGAGGGAATGGGGAAGAACTAGAAACTTCACCAAGTAGAGCCTGGGAAAACTCTGTTCCATCTGATTCAGTGACCTGGTTTGCACAACATACTAATTCGTAATTACATTTGTTGTGGTTTTAGCATATTCTATAAACATGGCCACTCTAGTTTGTAAACCAGAGTTCCTGGCTTATAATAAAACTTGGCTGTGATTTATCCAACAAGCTAACTTAATAAACCATGGCTTAGTCCAATGTGAGAACTCACCCTGCATAAGGTAGCTTTACCTAGTCCTGTTTAAACCACTCTTTCATTATAACCATAGGAGTTACATTAGAATTTCTATTTTTAGAACAGCCTTAGCTCAGTGATGCTGCACATGCTTAGGTCTGAATTCATTCTCCAGATGGAGCTGGTTAAGACTCTTTTCTGTCTGAAAATCAACAAAACTTGTGCTGCCAATCAGTAAATACTAAATTACATGGCATAGAGTCAAATTCAATGGAAAAGGCTGGGTTCATATTGGGCTAAATCATGTTTTGTGTAACATGATTGTAGAAAAAGCAACAGCCAGTTGGGTTCATGCTAAACAAACCACATAATGGCTTAGTGTAATGTGTGAGTCTAGCCACAATGTCCCATGTTTCAAAACTACCATGGTTTACAGCCTGTATTTATCTGCACACACATACATGAGTACAATCACACAGGTTCATCTGCGGGAGGAGAGGCAAGAGTCAAGATGGTGATTATGACCATGCAATCAAAGTCCCACACCTTTTTTACATGCATCATGACTGCCATCTTGACATTTTCTGTCCCCCTCCCCCATAGATGACCCTGCCCTCACCAAAAAAAACCCCTTTGCTCTTTGACATCAGCAGTCCTGTTGTTTTCTGCTTGGGGCATATAAAAAGTTGAGGAGGGTAAAAAAGAAAGACAGTACAGACCAGGGTTTCTCAACCAGGGTTCTGTGGCACCCTAGGGGTCCACGAGAGGTCACTAGGGGTTCCCTGGGAGATTACAATTTATTTTAAAAATTATTTCAAATCCAGGCAATTTCACATTAAAGAGCTAAGTTTCATTATTTTTAGTTTAAGAACACTGTAAATGCATATATACAGGCCAACACATGAAACGAACATAAAAATTTTGTAACTTCTGGCCTCTCTTTGAGCCTGAATGTGCAGGGGTTCCCTGAAGCCTGAAAAATATTTCAAGGGTTCCTCCAGGGTCAAAAGGTTGAGAAAGGCTGGTACAGAGGAAGAAATTGACTCCATTTTACCTGCCTTGCCACATACCTGCTCCAGAGCTTCCAAGCCACAAAATAAGAAACCCAGAATGCATAAACTGTGAAGGACCTTTGGTGTGGAATCAGATAGCATTGAAATGCAGATGCTGTCTGTCCATACTGCATTGTTTTCAACAGAATATGCATGTCCCTTTTCAGAATTCACTGTACATCAAGAAATGAGTCCAATTTCATTTCTAGGGTTTTGGCTTGAATCCAGGCCACCAAGAGATACCTTCAACGATGTGTGTTTCCCTGTGGTTGTGTTCATCAACATGTGTCATGAGGCCAAGTCAAGGTCTAGCAGATGCATTTGTACAACGTGCTAAGCTTGGTTAGTGTTAAGTTGGTTACATTTTTTGTGGTTTAGTATGTTATGCAAGGGCCTCAGCAGGTGACAGGACCTAGCAGACCTTAGCTGATCTAGAAAGCTAAGCAGGGTTGACTCTGGTTAATATTTGAATGGGGAATCATCTTGAACACCCAAGCCTGTAGAGCCAACCCAATTCTTTGTTTAGTTTATAGTTCAGCGTATTGTGCAAACCCAGCAAATCACTAACCAAGTAAGCATGCTGCATGAACACAGCCAGTGGGACCCTCCTTATGGTGGGTTGAGGAAGCTGGTTGGATGGAATCCTGAAGACAGGTGATAGGCCAATACAGATATGCAACTCTTGGTTCTCCCAAACAGAGAAGTGTCAAAACTTTTTGAATTTGTTTGGGTATCTGGTGCAGATCCGTCTTTGAAGATTTTTAGATGTCATCTCCATCTTAAAATGTCAAATTAACAACAAAGGCTCTAGTTCTCATGACAGTTGCAGGGTCTCCTTTGAAAGCTGATTAGTCTGCAACAGGCTCCAGTTTTCAGGACTGCTGAGCCCTGATGGATCTTTCAAGAGGCCATAAAGCATAAAAACTCAAGAGCCCTAGATCAGACCAACAGCTCATCTACTGTAATATTCTGTGCCATGCAATGCTCACAGCACAGGCAGGAAAGTGATAGAATGCCTTACATAAGGAGAGCTATCTGTGATTCAGGAAGTAGTAAACAGCTACTAATCCCCAAAATGAATTGGCTTGCATAATAGTACCTTGGTCTCATCAGCTGGGCTTTTAGAAATTGGGAGACGAGCATGGGATCATGTCTGAGCAACATTTCCAAAATGGGTTTCCTAATATATAGGAATACCTGTCTATAGCTAATATCCCCCAGCTGAACTTAATTTCTTTTCTTCCTTAAAGGCCAAGAGATCAGGATGAACCACTAACTCTTCCATCCCACTTTCATGCATGTGCCTCAAAGGAGAAAATGCCTAAGCAAGTCATGACAGTGACAACTCCTAAAGGTATTTATTACCCTAATCCAGGAATATACTTGATTCATACCGTGTAAGATACTAATTTGAGCCAAATCCCTCCAGCCCAGTATCATATCCAATACCGGCCAACCAGTTACCCCTGTGGGCAATGTTTTGCTGACTGCTTCCAAACATGGAAGTTCCATTTCACAAATACAATTATCAACAACCCTCTTCTCTCCCTTTTGTAAGTCCAATTCAGTTTTAAGGCTGTCTAAGCAAATTACCATCATCACAGCTTATGGCAATGCAAAGGAAGCTGAGCGTGCCAATGTCAAGCTTCTCAGTCTTTTCAATATCAATCACTGGTCTGCCAGGACATCCAAGTGGTATGTTATCCAACAAGACCCTTTGGCCTGGCCTTATCTGACCATACAGTGCCTGACACAATATGCTCAAATTGCAAATGCCTTCATGTTGAATCAAATGCTCCCTGGTTATTGAATATTTAAAGTGGCCTGTCTGGCTACACACAACACCTTTTTGCCCTTGGTAATGGGCAACTGTAACCATGGGCAGTGGAATGCTTAGGAAGATTTGTTAAGCCAAGAGGAATAGCTGAACACAGCCGAGCCTCTGCAAGTTGCTCTCCTACTGATGCAAAAAACATAGCAATGCACCCCTCCCCCTCCCCCACTCTTGATCTCAAAAAGCAACCCCTCATGCTGCATTGCATACAAGAGGCTGACCCCAGGAAAGCAGAGTTGGTCTGATAACGGTGGTTACCAAAAGAGATTAAAAATGGTAACCGCATTTTTACTGAATTACAATGTGCTTTTTTTCAGCTACAACGTAGATCCTTTTACCGAGACCACAGATGGCAACCGTCTTTCCCATATTCTCAAAAAAATTGGAATTAAAGTGCTCAACAGCAGGGCAATTGAAGGTGCATCTCGAAAGGAAAAGTTCACAAGTGCCCATCCCCAAAACTAGATCAGGCGTTTGGGATGGGAGAAAGTATGAAAAAGCATCCCTAGTCAACAACATTAAAAAGCTGGTATTGCCAACACATTTGCATCTCCTCCACAGCAAAACCAGAAGCGGCCTGGAAGAGCCTTTGAAAAAGCTTTTTTTTTTTCCTGGAGGAGAAGAGCTGTTGTTACAAAATGCCTCCTGTTTTTTTTTTTTCTCTCTCCCCACTCCATCTCTTGCAAGAAAGGCCCACCAGAATAAGGATCATTAGTCAAGCCGGAACTGGCTCCCTTTGCAACCTGCGATGCTGGCTCCCTCCCTCCCATCCGTTCTCTCTTCCAGAGCCTCCTGTTTACCATCTGCACCACTGAAACCTCCTTTGACGAGGCCAGGAATTAATGCCCATCTCCCGTTTCATTCTTTGCCATCTATTTTTTATGCAAAACATCTTTCCCTTTGGAAAATCAGCAACACTTCTTCCACAGCAATACATTCTTTGATTTAAGAACACTCCCCCTATAAACCAGGATTCCTCCCCATCAATTTTCTACACCCCTCCCCCACTTCTCATACATGTGTCAAATGAAGGTTAACACCCCCCCGCCGCCCTATTTCAAAGCAATGCCACCGTCGGAGCCAACCGAATGAAAAGATGCAATACGGATGGAGTGTCATCTATCTAGGTTAGAAAAAGATAAGAAACGGGGGGGGGGAATTGCACCGGGCGCGCACTCACCCCGTGAACGCGCTTCTGGTCTCCCAGCTAATGCAGCAGCAGCAGCGGCGAAAGCGGCACTGGCGCGAGGCAACAGCACCTGCCTGCAGATCCCTGCCCGACGTCACCAGCGCTCCGAAGGGGGCGGAGATATGCAGATAAAGGAGTAACGTGACTTCGCTAAGGGCCATCCCCTTTTTCCTGGTTCTCCTGCGGGCGGGCCCGAGGAGTTGTCGTCTTTCCTGGGGATTGGCGACGCGTCGATGGTTGATTAGGCTGTAATCCTTTACCTCACGAAGAGGTTTACTTCTGAGTAAGACTGCGTTGCTAAATCCTTTAAGGATTAGATTTTCTTTTTCCAATTTCTCTCTCACCGGAATATATCCCGCCATTATTTTATCTGGCTCCCTCTTTCCTTTGGAAGATGCTACCTGATTGCCCTGAGGGGAATTTATTTCCTTATATTTATTTTCTTTATTTACTTCTTTATATTTTCCCTTGTTTTAAAGGAAAAAGTAACATTTTTTAAAAATTAGCTGCCCTCAGTAAAATATGCCGTACAGGAGGGATATAAATCCTGAGCGTTGTTCCGGGAATACACGAATAAAACATGAGGAAGTTCCGGATTATTATTGCCTCAGTCTTCATGTCAAAAACATGGCCAACCCCCCAAAGCACACAAAAACTCTAGTGAGCAGCCAATTGTGTAAAGCAAGACATGAATGCTTGCTGCCGTATTTGGTGCGAGTTTGTTCTGAAAGTTTTGATCATATTAAAAATTAATTATGAGACTTCTTGAAGGGAAAAACAACAGCAACTTGTTATTAATATATATTAATTTTATATAATATAAATATTATTACAGGTTGTTCAGTAGCTTTGTCTATCAAGTGGGGAAAATAGGAGGAGAAAGGAGTATTAGGTATGGTCGCTGCCTTGAGTTATTTATAAAAAAAAATAAAAAATAAAGGGATAGAAAATAAGTAAGTAAAGTGTTATTACCAACTGAGATTTTTAAGATGAAAGATAAAAGCAAGCTTGCATATATCTCCTTATTACAACGTTTGCAAAAGGCAAAACAAAATTCAGCAACAACAGTAATTTTAGTATGGGTTGTATAAATTTCATACGTGTTAGCTGTAAGACCTTCAGCAAAGGATCGTTACCTTGTTGTGGTGCTGGGGCTTGAGCACCTCAGTGATGCCATGAGCTAAACCGCAAAGGGCCACCCAAGACGGGAAGGTCATGACAGAGAGGTCAGACTAAATGCGATCCCTGGGGAAGGTAATGGCAACCCACCCCGGTATTCTTGCCGTGAAAACTAAATGGATCAGTACAACCAGAGATATGTCGGTATACCATCAGAAGATGAGACCCCCAGGTCGGAAGATGGTCAAAATGCTACTGGGGAGGAACAGAGGATGAGTTCAACTAGCCCCAGACATGATGAAGCAGCTAGCTCAAAGCCGAAAGGACGGCTAGCAGCTGACGGTGCTGGTGGTGAAAGGCGAATCCAATGTTCTAAGGATCAACACACCATTGGAACCTGGAATGTAAGATCTATGAGTCAGGGCAAATTGGATGTGGTTATTGGTGAGATGTCAAGATTAAAGATAGACATTTTGGGCGTCAGTGAACTGAAATGGACTGGAATGGGCCACTTCACATCAAATGACCACCAGATCTACTAGTGTGGACAAGAGGACCACAGAAGAAATGGAGTAGCCTTCATAATTAATAGTAAAGTGGCTAAAGCAGTGCTTGGATACAATCCAAAAAATGATAGAATGATCTCAAGTCGAATTCAGGGCAAGCCATCTAACATCACAGTGATCCAAATATATGCCCCAACCACAGATGCTGAAGAAGCTGAAGTAGATCAGTTCTATGAGGATCTGCAGCACCTACTGGACAACACGCCTAAAAGAGATGTTATTTTCATCACAGGAGACTGGAATGCTAAGGTGGGCAGTCAAATGACACCTCGAATTACAGGTAAGCATGGCCTGGGAGAACAAAACAAAGCAGGACATAGGCTGATAGAATTTTGCCAAGACAACTCACTCTGCATAACAAACACTCTCTTCCAACAACCTAGGAGATGGTTTTGTACATGGACTTCACCAGATGGACAACACCGAAATCAGATTGACTACACCCTTTGCAGCCAAAGGTGGCAGACATCTATACAGTCAGTAAAAACAAGACCTGGAGCTGACTGTAGTTCAGATCATGAACTTCTTATTGCACAATTGAGGATCAGACTAAAGAGATTAGGGAAGACCCACAGATCAGGTAGATATGAGCTCACTAATATTCCTAAGGAATATGCAGTGGAGGTGAAGAATAGATTTAAGGGACTGGACTTAGTAGATAGGCTCCCGGAAGAACTATGGACAGAAGTTCGCAACATTGTTCAGGAGGCGGCAACAAAATACATCCCAAAGAAAGAGAAAACCAAGAAGGCAAAATGGCTGTCTGCTGAGGCACTAGAAGTAGCCCAAGAAAGAAGGAAAGCAAAAGGCAACAGTGATAGGGGGAGATATGCCCAATTAAATGCAAAATTCCAGAGGTTAGCCAGAAGACATAAGGAATTATTTTTAAACAAGCAATGTGCGGAAGTGGAAGAAGACAATAGAATAGGAAGGACAAGAGACCTCTTCCAGAAAATTAGAAACATTGGAGGTAAATTCCAGGCAAAAATGGGTATGATCAAAAACAAAGATGGCAAGGACCTAACAGAAGAAGAAGAGATCAAGAAGAGGTGGCAAGAATATACTGAAGACCTACATAGGAAGGTTAACAGTATCAGGGATAGCTTTGACAGTGTGGTCAGTGAGCTAGAGCCAGACATCCTGAAGAGTGAGGTTGAATGGGCCTTAAGAAGCATTGCTAATAACAAGGCAGCAGGAGATGACGGCATCCCAGCTGAACTGTTCAAAATCTTGAACAGTTCAAGATGATCCTGTCAAGGTAATGCATGCTATATGCCAGCAAATTTGGAAAACACAAGAATGGCCATCAGATTGGAAAAAATCAACTTATATCCCCATACCAAAAAAGGGAAACACTAAAGAATGTTCAAACTATCGAACAGTGGCACTCATTTCACATGCCAGTAAGGTAATGCTCAAGATCCTGCAAGGGAGACTTCAGCAATTCATGGAGCGAGAATTGCCAGATGGACAAGCTGGGTTTAGAAAAGGCAGAGGAACTAGGGACCAAATTGCCAATATCTGCTGGATAATGGAAAAAGCCAGGGAGTTTCAGGAAAACATCTATTTCTGTTTTATTTACTATTCTAAAGCCTTTGACTGTGTGGACCATAACAAATTGTGGCAAGTTCTTATTGGTATGGGGATACCAAGTCATCTTGTCTGCCTCCTGAAGAATCTGTATAACGACCAAGTAGCAACAGTAAGAACAGACCACGGAACAACGGACTGGTTTAAGATTGGGAAAGGAGTACGGCAGGGCTGTATCCTCTCACCCTACCTATTCAACTTGTACGCAGAACACATCATGCAACATGCTGGACTTGAGGAATCCAAGGCTGGAGTTAAAATCGCTGGAAGAAACATTAACAATCTCAGATATGCAGATGATACCACTTTGATGGCTGAAAGCGAAGAGGAACTGAGGAGCCTTATGATGAAGGTGAAAGAAGGAAGTGCAAAAGCTGGCTTGCAGCTAAACCTCAAAAAAACCAAGATTATGGCAACCAGCTTGATGGATAACTGGCAAATAGAGGGAGAAAATGTAGAAGCAGTGAAAGACTTTGTATTTCTAGGTGCGAAGATTACTGCAGATGCTGACTGCAGTCAGGAAATCAGAAGACGCTTAATCCTTGGGAGAAGAGCAATGACAAATCTCGATAAAATAGTTAAGAGCAGAGACATCACACTGACAACAAAGGTCCGCATAGTTAAAGCAATGGTGTTCCCCGTAGTAACATATGGCTGCGAGAGCTGGACCATAAGGAAGGCTGAGAGAAGGAAGATCGATGCTTTTGAACTGTGGTGTTGGAGGAAAATTCTGAGAGTGCCTTGGACTGCAAGAAGATCAAACCAGTCCATCCTCCAGGAAATAAAGCCAGACTGCTCACTTGAGGGAATGATATTCAAGGCAAAACTGAAATACTTTGGCCACACAATGAGAAGACAGGGCACCCTGGAGAAGATGCTGATGCTAGGGAGAGTGGAGGGCAAAAGGAAGAGGGGCTGACCAAGGGCAAGGTGGATGGATGATATTCTAGAGGTGACGGACTCGTCCCTGGGGGAGCTGGGGGTGTTGACGACCGACAAGAAGCTCTGGCGTGGGCTGGTCCATGAAGTCACGAAGAGTCGGAAGTGACTAAACGAATAAACAACAAAAGCTGTAAGACACGGTTGGGGCTAACCTCGGGCTGACCGTTTGTAGGGGAGGGAGGTCATAATGTAGGAGTTAGCCATTTCTATTATTATTATTACTACTACTACTACTACTACTACTACTATTATTATTACATTTTACCCCTTGGAAGGTATGATGTTTAATCTGAAGGGAAAACATCTTAGACTGTTCTCTGATACCAGATCATATATTTGCTACATTAGAAAGCTGAATATATGTCAGTACTTTTTATCAAAGGACTGCAATCAATAATGACAGCCTAGGTTCCAGAATATAATAATATCATTTTTAAATTTAATATATATTTGGCTTTTAAGACAAGATAAACATGACCAGGAGATCCTTTTGAAAATCAGTGTTGATGATTCTCTAATGGATATCAGTGATAGAATTACTGAGATTTAAGGCTACCACAGGTGGATTGCATTACAGTATCCAGATTAGCCACTAGATGGTAGCAAGGATTTTACAGTTTCCTGTATCTCTTTGCTCTCATCTACTGGTCGTCCAAATTTCTGCACTCCAGAACTGACATCCCTACTGTGGCTTATTCACTTGTGTTTTATAGAAGGGTCAAGAAAACCCCTCCAATATAATCTTCCTATGTTTTCCCAGTGCCATCTCTGTCTTTTTCTTACTATTGAAATAATAGTGAAATTACACTTAAATTAATGCGGATGGACCGCATTAATTTAATTGGACTGAGCCAAATGGAGACGGATATGCCGACAAACGGATCCTGCCATTGCGCGGGAAAAACACTAAGAAGAAAGAAGTGAAATTACACTTAAATTAAAGAGTGTTACATCACAATACCTCTATAACATTATGGGGTATTTTCTATTTACTGTCATTTTAGCAGTGTGTGTGTGTGCCTTCAAGTCAGTGTTGACTCCTGTGATTGCCTGAGCAAGTCCCTGCAGTTTCCTTGGCAAGATTTCAGAAGTGGTTTGCCATTGCTCCCATCCCAGTGCTGAGAGAAAGTGACTGGCCCAAGGTCACCCAGCTGGTTTTGTGCCTAAGACGGGACTAGGACTCACAGTCTCCTGGTTTCTAACCTGATGCCTTAACTACTACACCAGACAAAACTACACCAAACCAAACCAAACTTTAGCATTAGGACCAGGGTTATAGTGACCATAAAAGTGTTTATGAGACATTATCATTATTCGAGGCCCAAGTATAAATTAAGAAAGCCAGTTTGGTGTAGTGGTTAAGGCATCAGGCTAGAATCCAGGAGACTGAGAGTTCTAGTCCCACCTCAGGCACAAAGCCAGCTGGGTGACCCTGGGCCAGTCACTCTCTCTCAGCCCTAGGAAGTAAGTAATGGCAAACCACTTACAAAAAACCTTGCCAAGAAAACTGCAGGGACTAGTCCAGGCAGTTGCCAAGAGTCAAAAACTGACCTGACACAATGAAGACTCTGAGGTTAGGTGATTCCCAGAGATGAGATTTGATAAATTTACTTGTTCTCGATGAGTTTGTGCTGCCTTATAAAGAACAGTGCAAGTTTCAGGGAAGTTTCTAGTGTCAACATTGTGGTTGGAAGCTCCTCTTATTAAATGCTATTTTTATGCCCTTTTCTGGCCAGGTACTGTTGTCCATGCATAAGATCAGATTAAAGGAATGCATTCTGTGTGGGGTTTCCTCTGTGCATGGCCTGAAGCTGCAGTTAGTACAGAATGCAATGATTAGATTGCTGAATGGGGGCCTGGCCATGTACCTAATACACTCCAGTTGTAGCAACTGCACCAGCTGTCAACTACCTACCAAATCAAGTTCAAGGTTTTGTTCCTGATACCTGATGCCATATGCAGTTTGGGACTAGGCTATCTGATGGATCCTGCAGGTATTCACCACAGACCTGACTGATTACTATGATTCATCAGTGGGAGTTGTGTTCAGTGTTATGACTGTATTCTTGCAACACACTTAGCTAAAACAGTTAAAAAGCTAGCAGCTGCATTCCTTTAGTTAGCTTTAACCTTTGTTATATTTTTTGTGTTTCTGTATATAGCTTAGAATGTTGTGTAAACTCAGCACATTTAGCCTGTGATTGAATATATTGTGCAAAGCCAGAATAGTTTATTCAGAAAGAACATCTTTCTGTCTTGTGTGATTGTGATCAAAACATCACAGTTTCTCTGTGGTTAGATGATTGGTTTTGGATATTCTATAGCCTGAATGTGTGAGGCACCTACTAGTACATTTCTGAGGTGTTGAAGACCTATCTCTTTACTTAGCTCTTATATTTATTCATGTTGCTGTATTTACAATCATTCATATGTTGCCTATTCTAAAGACTCTGAGTCATAGGTCAGTAAAATTAATATTTATTGTTCCCACTTTTAAATTCTTTTACACTTTAATGGATAGGTTTTATGTTTAAACTTGTTATTATTTGATTTTAATAGTTTTTCTAAAACCCTTTTTGAGATGCACATGTGAAGATGGTTGGGTAGAAATATAATATACTATATACAGTAAGTACGTGTGCATTTATCATTATAAAGTAGGAACTGGGAGAAACTCATCTAGTCCGAACTTTTATACAAACTTACACCAATTGAATGTATATGCAGATTATATTAGGTTATTTGGTCTGAATGGGTGATGCAATTCACAACTCAAAAGATATGCATGTTGTTGTTTATTCGTTCAGTCGCTTCCGACTCTTCATGACTTCATGGACCAGCCCACGCCAGAGCTTCCTGTTCGTTGTCAACACCCCCAGCTCCCCCAGGGATGAGTCCATCACCTCTAGAATATCATCCATCCACCTTGCCCTTGGTCGGCCCCTCTTCCTTTTGCCCTCCACTCTCCCTAGCATCAGCATCTTCTCCAGGGTGCCCTGTCTTCTCATTGTGTGGCCAAAGTATTTCAGTTTTGCCTTGAATATCATTCCCTCAAGTGAGCAGTCTGGCTTTATTTCCTGGAGGATGGACTGGTTTGATCTTCTTGCAGTCCAAGGCACTCTCAGAATTTTCCTCCAACACCACAGTTCAAAAGCATTGATCTTCCTTCTCTCAGCCTTCCTTATGGTCCAGCTCCCGCAGCCATATGTTACTACAGGGAACACCATTGCTTTAACTATGCGGACCTTTGTTGTCAGTGTGATGTCTCTGCTCTTAACTATTTTATCGAGATTTGTCATTGCTCTTCTCCCAAGGATTAAGCGTCTTCTGATTTCCTGACTGCAGTCAGCATCTGCAGTAATCTTCGCACCTAGAAATACAAAGTCTTTCACTGCTTCTACATTTTCTCCCTCTATTTGCCAGTTATCCATCAAGCTGGTTGCCATAATCTTGGTTTTTTTGAGGTTTAGCTGCAAGCCAGCTTTTGCACTTCCTTCTTTCACCTTCATCATAAGGCTCCTCAGTTCCTCTTCGCTTTCAGCCATCAAAGTGGTATCATCTGCATATCTGAGATTGTTAATGTTTCCTCCAGCGATTTTAACTCCAGCCTTGGATTCCTCAAGCCCAGCATGTTGCATGATGTGTTCTGCATACAAGTTGAATAGGTAGGGTGAGAGGATACAGCCCTGCCGTACTCCTTTCCCAATCTTAAACCAGTCTGTTGTTCCGTGATCTGTTCTTACTGTTGCTACTTGGTCGTTATACAGATTCTTCAGGAGGCAGACAAGATGACTTGGGATCCCCATACCACTAAGAACTTGCCACAATTTGTTATGGTCCACACAGTTCATGGATATATGCATATATTACAAAAAGTGCACATTAAAACACATGTTAATGAAAAGAACATAGACAAATGTATTTTATTAGGGAGAAAAATATTTACTAACATGCTCACATTAACAAGTGTGTATAAAATGCATATAGTATGAGAAAAGTATCTGAAAATGCAAGCAGATTTTTCTGCTGTTTTGAAACTGGACCAAAAAAATCATGGCCAGGAAAGTAAGAAAAACCAAAACTGACCCATCCATATTGTATAAAGTACCTGTAGTGTTCTTTCTCCAACAAAATACTGCAACTGACAATCTTTGTGGTCATTTCCATTAATTACCTTACAAAAATGTTTTAAGCATCTAGGTACAGAAGACCAGCATTAGCATTTCCTTTCTATCATGTTTATGTTGTGTTATGAGGATATACCATTAGAAAACTTTTAAGTGTTATTATGCTAGGACTTTCATTTTGTTGCTAAAAGTGCCATTCTCTGCAAAATTCTGTAAATATGTTCTGAGCTTTAATGAGTTTAGCTCATCTGCCTGGTAAGTCGCTATCTATGAGAAAACCAAAGTAGCCCTAGCCACACTGGGATGGCTGGGCCAGAGAGAGAGGCCCATATAGGAAGTGGACAGCATCTCCTAATAGTATAGAAAGTCAACTGCTGTTGAGTACAAGTTTACTTGTAGACTTACAGTATTTACAACAGAAGACTAAGAAATCTTTGGAGTGATGTGTCTGGCTGTTGTGTGACCGTTAGGTGGCAACGTAACACCACTTTTAAACTTCTGAATGCTGACTAAAGTGAATTTTTGAGACGGTTTGCTATAACTTTAAAAAAAGAAAGAATGGGAACACGTCAAACATACTTGCTTGGGTAGCTCCCAGGCTAGTTGTGGGGCAGACGGACTGCAATGTTGGCAAAGTGCCGGAGATAAGGATGAGATCCACCTCGACCTGCAATCTCAAGTGCGTTCCAAACTGAATCATCACTAAAGTGACTTGTGAATCCATTGGTGTGACTCTCCCTATATTGACCTTTCACTTTTTTCCCTTTTCCTTCACCTACGTAATATCCACTTAAGGAAAAATACAGCAGACAGTCATGTTTTGTACAGTTTGGAATATGTCCGTGGGTCTAAATAAAGGCATATGTATGATCCCCATCTAACCCCATGGTGTGTTTGTGTACCGTGAGCTTTGCTAAATCTTATTTCCAATATCTCCCAGTTTTGATTTGAGTCTTGCTTGGCCATTGGATTATACAATGCTCCCTTATAATTCCACCATGTCATCTGTGAAAGGAACAAGCTGGAGGGAAATGTAGTTGGTGGATCACTGTCATAATAAGTCCCCAAGAAGGCAAGGGTATTTTGTGAAACTAGGCAGATGTGCATATACAATGTGTATGCATAAATCAAGAGTACTGAGGGACATACGAGAGACAAGCAAGCATAGATGAGAAAAAGGCTTTATGCTTCGGGATTAAATATTTACATTATTTGGGAGTTAGGCTTGTCAGTGATGGATTTGCTGGGAGGAAAAAAAGGACCTGGCTTGTGGGAAATAAGCAGTCATTATTGTTTTTCCAGAGCTCCACTCATTTCTGCAATGATCACCATGAAAATGTCACATGCTATCCCAGTTGATCCTCTGCCCTTTCAAAATAATGTCCTTATTATTAGAAAGTGTTGTTTGGGATGAGGAGGATATTAAGTCCTTTGCAGTTGTAATAGTTGATCCTAATTTTCCCAAATCAGCTGGGTTCATGACTTGACACTTCTCGTCTTACCTTGCTGCTTTTTATGCCTAAAATCTAATCAAGCATCACCATATATTCTCTCTCCCTTTCTCTTTGCTCTAATTTCTCCCCTATTTACCTTTCTGTTTTGGATTAATTCCCTTTACATTTCCATCCCCAATTTCCACAGTCCAAACTCCTGTATCCAGTCAGACCCTGCTTGTTGGCAGTATCTCTTCTCTCCTGTAGTCATCATTCCTACTACCAGATGCTGTGTTACTGTGATCTTGTTGGGACTGGGATTCATTTTCAAGTTCTGGAGAGTTATAGCACAATTTAAAAAGCCAAAAAGCATCATTTTAACACTGAAATACATTGTAAGGAAAAAGGTGTTGCCAGAAAATACTTAATGTTGCAAGGAAACCCAGACAATCAGATAAAAATGCCAATACGTTCTCTATGGTTATGACTTATTTCACAAAGAAATAGTACCTCAATCTGCAGGGCCAGGCCCCAGTGGCAGCTCAGCAAACTCAAAGTGCATTGTGAAATGTGTGTGTGTGTGTGTATACAAACAAACATCCAACATATACATAAATATACATTTGCACACACATAATGCAGCATTTTTGAGTGCAAATCACAGTTAAACCAATTGCTATCAATAAAATTTGCCTGAACCAACCATTTGTGAGGTTATTACACATCAAAATATTATTAAGCATAAAGCTACAAAAGTTCTTTTTTAAAAAAGAGAACAAAAAATACTTACCAAAAATAAATTAAAAGTGGTAGCCTTCCCAGTAGTAATGCATAACCCCCCTCTCATAAGAGGTATATGGAAAGGTAATGATGAGACACTATTTCATTTTGGTGCATAGAATCCTCCTCTGCACTCTCCCTGGATTTTTAATATGTAAATAGATGGAGGTACAACCCTAGCCTTATATTCTATCAGCCATTTAAGTTCCTCAGATCATAAGCTGGCCTTGCCAAAACTTTACAAACCAACCTTTAAATCTCAATCTTCTGTTCATCTCTGCTACTTGCATTGGCTAACGATTCCCGAGTTTCAACGAACTCTGTAGAACTGCCTTATTTACCCAAAGCAGTAAAAGCACAAGATGCATCACTTCAAGTCAGCAGATTAAGTCTTCTAGGGAAAAAAAAAATCAATGGCTAGAGTACTATCTGGTTACAAGTCTCCTCTGGGATAGGATAGACCCTTTAAAGCATAGGGATATAGACTAAGCGGGACCGAATAGATCTTGATTGAAATCACTGCCATGAGAAATGCCATTGTTCAGCAGCAAATTCTGTTTGTAACAAGCCTCCTTTATGAATAGTAAGATACAAGGAGATCCAGATAACCCAGACAGAACAAAATAATAATTTCTTTGAATACTGAAAACAGAAGGGAAAAGTGTAAAATATGGAAGTTTTCACAGCAGAAGCCTGATCCACATAAATTTCTTCTCTCTTGATATCAGAAAACTAGCTTGCTAAAACAGAACAACTGTATTTTTGTATTTAGAAAACAAAATTAAAATGCCTTTTTTTTAAAAAAAATGGGCCTTTTGAGGAAGAAAATGGTAATGATCAAAAAAGCCAAAATAAATAGTGTATATACCACAGAAAACTTTTATGCGTAGTCTAATATGCACATACCACTTGGGATCGCTTCTCCCATTCCTTTTAGGAGAAAGGGGCAAAGAAGCCCAGCAGAGGGGCATTGATTTCACAGGCAAAAGACAAAGTGATTACAATGTCAGAAGAGCCAAATTATCATGTTCAGGTTTTTCCCCCCAGTAATTTGAAAATGATCAAAACTTCCAATTAACCTTGTAGAGCAGTTCTGCCAATAGCCAATTTTATATTAAGAGTTTGCTGGGAAGATTAATTAAATATTTAAAAAACATTAACTGCTCATTTCTGCATCAAACTTACTTTCTTCCCTTTCTAAAAACAATGAATAATTCAATTTTTCCCACCTGCTGCTGTGAAGAAATACATGTCACAAAATAAACATAATTTAAAACAAGAGTTTTTTTCCCCCTTACTGGAGAAGTAAAACAAAATCTGTATTTCTGTTTCAAACAGGGCTTCTGAATATTGGAGAAATGTGGTTATCACTTACTATAAATATTTTCATGTGGGAGAAAAGGTATCTAGGAGATCAACGTAA
The DNA here is from genome assembly GCF_035149785.1 of Candoia aspera. NCBI lineage: Eukaryota > Metazoa > Chordata > Lepidosauria > Squamata > Candoiidae > Candoia > Candoia aspera. The sequence continues at coordinate 330,671,403 of NC_086153.1, forward strand.
AGGAGGCTATTTTCAATGCAGCTACCAGAATGAGGCAACATGCAGTCTGTTGGAAGGCCTTCTTGTCTGAGTATCAGGAATCTGGTAGCCAAATGCATCCAACAGGATGAATTTCGTATCTCGACAGCATCCCATCCCATCAGAGCTATTTGTCATTTACAGAGACTGTCTCCTAGGCTGAATACTTCGAAACTTCCCAGGATGCTGGTTTTGTTACACTTGAGAAAAGCAAACATAATACTCTTTATCTGCACAATTCCCCTTTCTGCAGAAGCATGTCATTTTAAGATTCCCTTTTTGCCGAGTCAAATCATTGGTCCATCGAGCCCACTATATTATTCTGATTTTTAACATCTACTAAGGATCGTACAGAACCTTTCCTCAAATGTAATTTGCATGCTTGGAAAATGTAGGACTACAAAAGTCTGACCATTTGTCCAACCAGTCCAGTACTGTCTGCTCTAACTTGGAAAAACTCTCCGTGATCACAGTCAGAAAAAGAAAAAAACTTTTTCCCAGCCCAGGTACCCAAAAACCTTTAAATAAGAAGACTAAAGATGTCAGAGACCGAACCTGTGTCCGTCTGCATGCAAAACATTTGTTCTTACACTGAACTAAGAGCCGTATTTCCCCCTGGGCTTTCTTAAAGCAAGATGTAGTCTAATTCCAAGTTGAAACCAAACTAGAAATTAGTGATGTTGACAAGTCCAGCAGGAAGAATTTTTCCATTTGCCAGGTACAACTCAGATGCTGAGTAGCAACACTGGAAGGAAGACATGACAGGCAGAGTCTGATCTCTGATACTTTGCCACCTGGGCAAATAACGCGGTTCAAGCTACAGATTTCTTTGGGGAAGAAGAAGTTAATAGTAGCACCCCCTTACAATGGGGAGTGAAATCGTAGGTTACTGGCAGCAAGACATTTGGGGTGGGCTATTTGTGGTCCCCTTCTGGCCCTGCCAGAATGTAATGACCATCAGGGCCTTCCCCTCACTACGTCCCAAGAGGCAAAAAGGTGATATTTCCTTCCATGTCAAGACATGACTGTGTATCAGTCAGGCGCTCTCTCCTTGCTAACTCAACTGGATCGGCTATGGAACCACTATCGGTCTGTGGAAGTGTTCTTTGGTTGTCAAAGTTCAGCGCTCCCTTTTGTTTGATCAGGGTATTTCTATGGGGGCTGCCCAATTTGTCTGTTGGAGAAGGCAATGGCTCATTTGCAGATTCTGAATCATCAGTTGTCCCCAAGGTTTTGGATTCACTATTGTCCTCTTCCAGAGGGCTCTCAGTCTCTTGTTCAATATCTGACTCTTCTCCATCCTCCTCCTCCAGAGTAAGCTGGAACTTGAATTTGTCCGGGACTCCTCCACTTTTCTCCAAGCCTGACGCATCTGGGGGGGGAGAAGGACTATGTGGAATCATGCTCTGATACCATTCTCGGTTGTCTTCTAAAGTATCCAGGATTTCCTGGGCATCAGGATGAACTAAATCAGCCCAGGTTTCCCAAAGCGGATGGGCAATATAATCAATGAATCCCACCTGGCAGAAGAAAAACAACAGAGAATGTCATACACGCCACGGCAGACTTTTTGCTGCCCTACATTTTATAAGTCTGTATCTAATTCCCCCTCCAGTCCCAATCCTGCACTTGCAAAAAACGTAGGTGCACAGGCTAAAGTTCCCTGGCTCAAAATGCCCCTGATTGTGGATACCCACGTTCACTTTTCTCCCTCTCCCTTCCATCCAAGATGTCTTTACAATTATTATTGGCTATGCCGATCCCCAAAGCCTTTACGTTCATTTGTGCTTGGCTTTGCATTTTATTTCACTTTAGCATAAAAAGTCTGAGCAGGTTTATTTTCAAAGGCCCCAGCCACATTTAAAGGGCTTTCATCCCCGTGCCACCTATAAGCCTGGAGTTTACTAGCAGAGCCACCTGAGACTTTTCGATGGAGGCATTGTGTTTGTCACACATCGGGCTGATCTCCATGCCCTTCTCCCGCTCTCGATCTCCTTGGTGGAAAAATTCTATCATGATTCGGTCTGTCCACTGGCGATAGAGCTCTAGCGGCTTTGTGGGGTTGCTGAGGTCTGCACAGTGCACAATATTCTGCAGGACCTGCGGGGGAGAACAATTAGATCACATTTACACTAGATCTCTAATCAATGTACCAAATAAGAAATGTCATTGGAGGCCTTATCTTCACAACTAATATGTCACAGTACTTCAATCCTTCTATTGTATTAAGAATATTTAATAGTTAAGTTTATTTATACATCTCATTCCTTTCTTCCTCTGCCACTCCTCTTTTCTATTGCTTTTCTTAGCCCCAAACTCAGACAAATCTGTTTTAAAAAATATCTCTTAAGTTGATTCACATCTTCCTTACACTATTTAATAACGGTCTTTGAACTTAATAACGTTAATCAGCTGAACAAGAGGACCCCAGTGCAAATATCATTGACGTTCATGGTTTTAATAACTAACAGCAAAATCTTGAACTCAAACCTAACTTGGTTTAACTGTGAATTGAGCTTTGAATTCATACCTCTGTTTGAAATGTGCTCTTCTCCATTTTATACCCACTCCTCAGTGTCTCACCTGGATGCGATCTGAGTAGTTATCCAAAAGCAGGACCCCCAAGCTGGTCACTTTCTTGGTTTCTACCATTGTCTTCAGATCAGCCAGAAGATTCATATGTTTTGACATATCTGTTGCCAGGACCTGTTTATAACCCGCCCACCCCAAAAAACAAATGATTTCTCTGTCTGTCTCTCCTTCCCTTTCAAGAACACTAGAAAGAAGAGGCAAGAGACACCTGAGAAATGAAGAACCAGTTTCCAAACAAAGTTCAGATAAAGTTACATATAATATTTTCAGGAAAAAAGGCTTTGTTAGGCCTGCAGGCATACATACCCACCTGCATCCATACATACCCACCCTAGTAAAGCAATGTTACAAACAGTAAAGAGAAGCAGTAAGAAATAGAAGCCAAAGAAATTAAAGGCATGAGATGAGAAAAAGGAGGGGAAACCTTGCTACAACTGACGCCATTGCGGCACCTCTCCATACTTTTCTGTCCTTGCAAATCTTCCTCACTTTATTAACATACTTACTTACTTAATAAATTTATAGGGCCACCCAACTCGCACGCAGTGACTCCAGAGTGCTTCATAGGCCGCACTTTGTTCTTTAAACGTTTCATGGTTCTTTTTCATGTTCCCATCAACTGCATTCAGCCGTGATTTCCTCCATTTCACTCTTCCTTGCAGCCTATTCACTCTACCTTCATATATTCATTTGGTGATTTGATCCTCATTCATTCCCTCTCTATGACCAACCCCCCTCAAAGAATTTATTCCACTATGGCCACTCATTTTCGTATTTAATCCACATTCAGTTAATATACATTAATTCTTCACCTTTTACTTCTTGTTTTTAGCACCACTTTTTAACCCTAACTCATTCCCACTGCATTCAGCTTCTATTTATATTTCTTCTGACAAACCCAACTTTCACTTCTGTATAACAGAATAGGCTGGAACACATATATGTAGCCATTTTTCCTTTTTTTTGATAAAAAAGCACAGACCACACCCTCACCATAACCACATAGTACCCATTTACCTATCTACCACCATTTGCATGCCTTATAAATTCTCCATCCATTTCCCCATATTTAATAAACATTTAATCAAGATACACAGATTCATATATATATGCTTTAATTTTTTGCCATTTATGTATAATTTACAATCATTTACTCCATATTCCCTGTCAAAAAACAACTGCCCTGTTCTTTGATACATTAATTTTCAAATCCATATTCCTTGATGCATCACACAGTCTCTCTAACATTCACTGCAAATCATTCAGGTTCTTAGCGAACAACACAGCATGATATAGAAGTACATGAATATTCACATCCACAAACAACATTGCTCTAACATCACTCATTAGCATTCTTTAAACAGTTATCAATAAGTACATTACACAATCAAGGGGACACATCCTAATCTTACTCAGTGTTGAGTCATTTGCTAAGCAGTCCATGTATTCTCATATATGCTTTACTTTCAACATACCAGTAATCCTGGGTTAACGACCACTCATTCAGAGACTGTTCGAAGTTGTGATGGCGCTGAACTAGTCGTACTTATGACCAGTCCTCAAAGTGCTTCCCACAAGCAAAGTCAATGGGGAAGCTGGCAGGTAGTCCCAAGTTGCTCCGGTAAGTTGCTTCTGCTGCTTTTTCTCCTGAGGAGCCCACCACAGAGATCCTAGGGATCTCGTACTCTGAGGCACATGCCCACCTGCCCAGCCATGCTCGCGCCACAGCACCCTGTCCCTGGCCTGGATGTGGCACTGCAGTACCCATCCCCCACCTGGCCACACTCCACAGTACTCAGCTGCCAGCATGCTTGTGAGCCGCCCAGAACTTGCAATTTCCTGCTGGCTTCCCCATTGACTTTGCTTTGTAAGCTGGCAGGAAGTTGCAGGCTGCAGCCATGTGAGGTCCTTGCTTAATGACCCGTGATCCTTGCTTAACAACAGCAACAGGGACTGCTGGAATTTCTGTTGCTAAGTGATACAGTCACATGACATCACGCTTTACAACCACATCGCTTAGTGATGGAAATTCCAGTCCCAATTACTGTCATTAAACAAGGACTACCTGTATACTCTTATTCATGCAAAAATATTATATAATTCAAGCCTAGTCTCCTTATCAAATAAACTTTATTTCTCACATTCTTTCTCAATGATCTGCTGAAGAGCAGACATCTGATTCTCTTCCCCTTCTTGAAATAAAAGCCGCACTATACTTCCCAAGTTTTGCTCATTGTTTATTTATTTATTTATTAAATTTATATTACCGCCCATCTCCCCTGATGGGGGACTCTGGGCAGTTTACAATAAAAACAATAATAAAAACATCTAAACTTCAATCACACTTTAAAAACATAAATAAGATAAAAATATAAATATAAATATAAAATCCAAGAGGAGATGGAATCCCAATCAATAGGGGGTGCTATGGCACCAACCACCCCCAGGTGGAGCTATTACCCCTCCCCCCCATCCGATGCAAGGTGGCAGAACCCGGTCTTCAGTTTCTTCCGGAAGACTGGGAGCGAGGAAACCCGTCTCAACTCCAGGGGCATGATATTCCAAAGGGTTGGCGCCGCTGCAGAGAAGGCCCGCCTCCTGGACCCCGCCAGATGTAATTCTTTTGTTGATGGGGTCCATAGCATGCCCTCCCTGCCTGACCGGGTGGGGCTGGTCGATGTCATGGGGATAGACGGTCCCTCAGGTAGCCTGGTCCCATGCCATGTAGGGCTTTAAAGGTGATAGCCAACACCTTGAATTAGACCTGGAAGATTTTACAGCACCAATAACTATCCGAGCCGCCGCATTCTGGACCAGCTGAAGCTTCCGGATACTCTTCAAGGGTAGCCCAATGTACAGTGCATTGCAATAGTCTATGTGGGAGATGACAAGGGTATGAGTGACTGTTCAGAGGGCTTCTTGATCCAGGAATGGGCAGAGCTGGCGCACCACCTGAAGGTGTGCAAAGGCCCTCCTGGCTGCAACTTCCACCTGCTCTTCAGGCAGGAGTCGCGAATCCAGGAGGACCCCCAGGTTCCGCACTGGTTCCAAATGGGGCAGTGCCACCCCATCCAGAACCAAAGATGACAACTTCCTGGGAACCCAGGGGCCATCAATTCACAGCCACTCCATCTTGCCAGGGTTCAGCTGAAGCCTGTTGTTCCCCATCCAGACCCCCACAGCCCCCAGGCACTTGGAGAGGGTGGAGACCGCATCACTTACTTCACCTGGGATGGAGATATATAACTGGGAGTCATCAGCATACTGATGATACCTCATCCCATGGTGACAGATGATCTCACCCAGTGGTTTCATGTAGATGTTGAATAAGAGAGGAGAGAGAACCGAACCCTGCGGCACCCCGCAACGGAGGGGTTGAGGGGCGGATCTCTCCTCTCCTATCACCACCGATTGGGAAAGGCCCTGGAGGAAGGAGGTGGACCAGCACAAAGCTACACTGCCCACCCCCAACCCCCTGAGCCATCCCAAAAGGATACCATGGTTGATGGTATCGAAAGCCACTGAGAGATCCAAGAGAGCCAGGATGGATGCACTCCCTCCATCCCGCTCCCGCCAGAGATCATCCATAAGTGCAACCAATGCGGTCTCTGTCCCATATCCTGGCCTGAAACCTGATTGAAAGGGGTCCAGATAATTCGTTTCATCCAGAATCCTCTGGAGCTGCAGCGCAACCACTTTCTCAACCACCTTTCCCAAAAAGGAAAGGTGGGAGACAGGGCAAAAATTGCCCAGTATAGTAGGGTCCAGGGATGGCTTCTTGAGGAGGGGGTGCACCAACACCTCCTTAAAGGCAGCCAGAAATACCCCCTCCCTCAAGGATGCATTAACCATTGCCTGGACCCAACCACAAGTCACCTCCTGGGCTGATTTTACCAGCCAGGAAGGGCATGGGTCAAGGTGGCATGTGGTTGCATTAACAGTCTGGAGGATCCTGTCCACTTCCTCAGGCCCAACAGGATCAAACTGTTCCCATATAACAGGGCAAGTACGCTCCCTTGGCATCTCCCCAGACTCCACTGCACACTTAGAGTCCAACTCAGAATGGATCTGAGCAATTTTATCTGCAGATGCTTCGAAAACTCTTCCGAACGGCCCTGTAAGTGGGTCACTGAATTTACCTGACCCAAAAGAAATCAAACGGTCTTAAACAGGGCCATCGGGTGGCATTCTGCGGATGCAATAAGAGCAGAGAAATACATTATCTTTTGTACCCTTTAAATCAGAATTCTGCCAAAAACTTTTCTAGGCAACTTAAAACACTTACTCCTTGTAATTTTGGCATTTATTCTTGCTACTTCTCCCTTGTGTAGGGAGACAATAATGGTACGCTTCCAATCCTCAAACATAGATGCAGTCTTCACACATGTTAAAAAGTTGCTTAGACATTCCTTAAGCAAACCAGATCTGCTTTTTAACACTTCTCCACTTATATCCTCTAACCTGCAATCTCACCATTTCTCCATATTCTCACTCCATATAAAACTTCCATTTCATCAATTTCTCCTCAGACACTAACAGTTACTGCATTTCTTCCAATACTACTTTTCAACGTATCACCATCATTCTCGTAAACCTCTGAAATTCCAATGTTCCCTAACTTCAGGCTCTTTCCAAATAATTTCATTACTATTATCTTTAATTCCTTTCACTCTGCTGGAGGTTCCTTGTTTAGCTCTCTTCTCCTACTTCCAAAACAACTTTTATTACCATTAAAATCACTCTGCATTTTCTCTGCCTCTTTTAATTTTAACCATTCCTTGTTCTCTTTGACTATGTTATATAAGCTATCTTTTTCTGTTTAGACACATTATGTATCTTTCGCTCAACCTCATTTTTTGCAGCAGTTATCCTCTAATATACATTTTTTCTCATTCACAACCTCTTTCACTTGATTATTTCAGTAAGCTTCTTTTTTATACTTCCAGTTAGTGTAACTGCACACACTTCTGTGGCACTTTGTAATATAATTCTTTTCACTCTGTTCCAAGCATCTTCTACATCCTCTTTCCTTACATACACTTTCCATTCTTTCTGTGTAATCTATCTTTTAATCCTATTTTATACAGTCTCTGACATTCTCTTCCTTTAGTTATTCTTTCACTCTAGTTTCATTTTTTTCTTTTTTTACATGTATATTTTTCCAAGATCCATTTTTAACCTTTCTCCAAAATGGTCTGCATCACATCCAGAACTTCTCATCATCTTGGTATCCTTTACTAATCCTTCACTTGACCTTTCCTTGTAAACAATCAAATCAATCATGCTTTTAGATTCTTATTCATTCCTTAGCCATATGAATTTATGGATAGACTTATGCTTAAACCACACATTCAAAACAAACAGGCCTCTTTCTAAGCAGATACAAATTATCACAGTTCCTATTAATTTTTGAGTCTCTAAATGGCCTGATCATGTTTTTCTGTACCTTCTCATCTTGTTCCCATCCATCCACTCACGTCAACTAATACAATAATTTTCATCTGGATTACTTTCTTTCATGTTGTTGTTTATTCGTTTAGTCGCTTCCGACTCTTCGTGACTTCATGGACCAGCCCACGCCAGAGCTTCCTGTCGGTCGTCAACATCCCCAGCTCCCCCAGGGACGAGTCCGTCACCTCTAGAATATCATCCATCCATCTTGCCCTTGGTCGGCCCCTCTTCCTTTTGCCTTCCACTCTCCCTAGCATCAGCATCTTCTCCAGGGTGTCCTGTCTTCTCATTATGTGGCCAAAGTATTTCAGTTTTGCCTTTAATATCATTCCCTCAAGTGAGCAGTCTGGCTTTATTTCCTGGAGGATGGACTGGTTGGATCTTCTTGCAGTCCAAGGCACTCTCAGAATTTTCCTCCAACACCACAGTTCAAAAGCATCGATCTTCCTTCGCTCAGCCTTCCTTATGGTCCAGCTCTCGCAGCCATATGTTACTACAGGGAACACCATTGCTTTAACTATGCGGGCCTTTGTTGTCAGTGTGATGTCTCTGCTCTTAACTATTTTATCGAGATTTGTCATTGCTCTTCTCCCAAGGATTAAGCGTCTTCTGATTTCCTGACTGCAGTCAGCATCTGCAGTAATCTTTGCACCTAGGAATACAAAGTCTTTCACTGCTTCTACATTTTCTCCCTCTATTTGCCAGTTATCAATCAAGCTGGTTGCCATAATCTTGGTTTTTTTGAGGTTTAGCTGCAAGCCAGCTTTTGCACTTTCTTCTTTCACCTTCATCATAAGGCTCCTCAGTTCCTCTTCACTTTCAGCCATCAAAGTGGTATCATCTGCATATCTGAGATTGTTAATGTTTCTTCCAGAGATTTTAACTCCAGCCTTGGATTCCTCAAGACCAGCTTGTCGCATGATGTGTTCTGCATACAAGTTGAATAGGTAGGGTGAGAGTATACAGCCCTGCCGTACTCCTTTCCCAATCTTAAACCAGTCTGTTGTTCCGTGGTCTGTTCTTACTGTTGCTACTTGGTCGTTATACAGATTCTTCAGGAGGCAGACAAGATGACTTGGTATCCCCATACCACTAAGAACTTGCCACAATTTGTTATGGTCCACACAGTCAAAGGCTTTAGAATAGTCAATAAAACAGAAATAGATGTTTTTCTGAAACTCCCTGGCTTTTTCCATTATCCAGCGGATATTGGCAATTTGGTCTCTAGTTCCTCTGCCTTTTCTAAACCCAGCCTGTACATCTGGCAATTCTCGCTCCATGAACTGCTGAAGTCTACCTTGCAGGATCTTGAGCATTACCTTACTGGCATGTGAAATGAGTGCCACTGTTCGATAGTTTGAACATTCTTTAGTGTTTCCCTTTTTTGGTATGGGGATATAAGTTGATTTTTTCCAATCTGATGGCCATTCTTGTGTTTTCCAAATTTGCTGGCATATAGCATGCATTACCTTGACAGCATCATCTTGCAAGATTTTGAACAGTTCAGCTGGGATGCCGTCTTCTCCTGCTGCCTTGTTATTAGCAATGCTTCTTAAGGCCCACTCAACCTCACTCTTCAGGATGTCTGGCTCTAGCTCACTGACCACACCGCCAAAGCTATCCCCGATATTGTTATCCTTCCTATACAGGTCTTCTGTATATTCTTGCCACCTTTTCTTGATCTCTTCTTCTTCTGTTAGGTCCTTGCCATCTTTGTTTTTGATCATACCCATTTTTGCCTGGAATTTACCTCCAATGTTTCTAATTTTCTGGAAGAGGTCTCTTGTCCTTCCTATTCTATTGTCTTCTTCCACTTCCGCGCATTGCTTGTTTAAAAATAATTCCTTATCTCTTCTGGCTAACCTCTGGAATTTTGCATTTAATTGGGCATATCTCCCCCTATTGCTGTTGCCTTTTGCTTTCCTTCTTTCTTGGGCTACTTCTAGTGTCTCAGCAGACAGCCATTTTGCCTTCTTGGTTTTCTCTTTCTTTGGGATGTATTTTGTTGCCGCCTCCTGAACAATGCTGCCAACTTCTGTCCAGAGTTCTTCCGGGACCCTATCTACTAAGTCCAGTCCCTTAAATCTATTCTTCACCTCCACTGCATATTCCTGAGGAATATTCGTGAGCTCATATCTAGCTGATCTGTGGGTCTTCCCTAATCTCTTTAGTCTGATCCTAAATTGTGCAAGAAGAAGTTCATGGTCTGAACTACAGTCAGCTCCAGGCCTAGTTTTTACCGACTGTACAGATGTCCGCCACCTTTGGCTGCAAAGGATGTAATCAATCTGATTTCGGTGTTGTCCATCTGGTGAAGTCCATGTGTAAAGCCGTCTCTTAGGTTGTTGGAAGAGAGTGTTTGTTATGCAGAGTGAATTGTCTTGGCAAAATTCTATCAGCCTATGTCCTGCTTCGTTTTGTTCTCCCAGGCCATACTTACCTGTAATTCGAGGTGTCATTTGACTGCCCACCTTAGCATTCCAGTCTCCTGTGATGAAAATAACATCTCTTTTAGGCGTGTTGTCCAGTAGGTGCTGCAGATCCTCATAGAACTGCTCTACTTCAGCTTCTTCAGCATTTGTGGTTGGGGCGTATATTTGGATCACTGTAATGTTAGATGGCTTGCCCTGAATTCGAATTGACATCATTCTGTCGTTTTTGGGGTTGTATCCAAGCACTGCTTTAGCCACTTTACTATTAATTATGAAGGCTACTCCATTTCTTCTGTGGTCCTCTTGTCCACAGTAGTAGATCTGGTGGTCATTTGATGTGAAGTGGCCCATTCCAGTCCATTTCAGTTCACTGACGCCCAGAATGTCTATCTTTAATCTTGACATCTCACCAATAACTACATCCAATTTGCCCTGGCTCATAGATCTTACATTCCAGGTTCCAATGGTGTGTTGATCCTTAGAACATCGGATTCGCCGTTCACCACCAGCACCGTCGGCCGCTAACCGTCCTTTCGGCTTTGAGCTAGCTGCGTCATCACGACTGGGGCTAGTTGAGCTCATCCTCTGTTCCTCCCCAGTAGCATTTTGACCATCTTCCGACCTGGGGGTCTCATCTTCCGATGGTATACCGACATATCTCTGGTTGTACTGATCCATTTAGTTTTCACGGCAAGAATACTGGGGTGGGTTGCCATTACCTTCCCCAGGGATCGCATTTAGTCTGACCTCTCTGTCATGACCTTCCCGTCTTGGGTGGCCCTTCACGGTTTAGCTCATGGCATCATTGAGGTGCTCAAGCTCCAGCACCACGACAAGGTAACGATCCTTTGCGGAGACTTTCTTTCATAGTGTTGCACATTTTCCTCAAAAACTGATCCCTGGTTCTGATGTTATCACAATTTGGAAGAGCGTAACATGAACTGTCACCAACACATGGATTACTACTTTTATATGTATCCACCATCACTAGATGGCATCAATTCATACTTTTTGACATACATTTTAGCCTTTTCATTCATAATCAAACATGCACATTCATTTCCCTTCATGTATTCATCAGCTCTTATTACCTTCATTCAGATCTTTTAAACCCTTCCCCTTTCTCATAGGACCCATCCAACATCCCCCTAATGGTGGCTTGAAGATGCCTCATTAACCATTCTTTAAGGAAGTACCCGCACAACATTATCTTCAGTTCGTCTCAGCCCCTAGCTGAGCCCACCTCATTGTGTATTTAGTTGATTCAGTGTTACAGGGGTGCTTATTATCTTCTCCCAACCCAAGCCTTGCTGTATACAGTTTCTAGCACTTTGCCAGGGATCATGGTACAGACACAATCAGAATCTGCTTTTGGCATGTTCCCTCCCCTCCAGTTGGTGGGCACTACCTGCTATGACGATTTGATTTATGTTGTGGTATGACATCTGGCTTCTGTGAGCTGCTGCCTATGTAATGCCAGTCTGGTGTTTATCAAAGGATACATCAGGTCTTTTGGGAGTTCCTTATTAACTTGTGAAGCATTACTAGACCTTTCTTTAAAAAAAGAAAACTCTTTAAAAATTGGGAATGGAAGAGGAGTGGGGTAGTAGTAAGATTGCTATGAAGATCAACAGTAGGGCAACTCCAGAGGTGGCCGAAAGTATTTATTTTGTTTTCAGTATGATTGTTAAAATGGTCAGATCGGCTCTGGTGGTGTGGTGGATTTCGGCGGTGCTGCTGGTTCTCAGGAAGGAGGGAGCACATTCCAAGAAGGGGAAGGAGATAAGTGGAAGTCCAGAGGGCAGTTGTGGGAGAACCAAGAGGTTCAGAATAGCCCCACCCTAGAGCTTTCCCCTGAGGTTAGGTAGAGTTGCTTTAGTCTGGCAAGATTCTGTCTATATAGCAGTAGCAAATAAAGAACTGAAGTTTGGCTGGACTGGTTCTTGGTTGTTCTTGGGCTAGGCCTGACAGGTTGAGTACCAGATCATTGATTCATAGGCTTCTGTCACTCAAACCCTGATGGAGTTGGGCGGCATCAAAATTGAATACAGGTAGTCCTCATTTAACAACCACTCATTCAGTGACTGAATGAGTGGTACTTACAACAAGTCCTCAAAGTTGTGGCTGTCACAGTGAAACGCAATCACAGTGACCACCCCTAACCCCTGTGGTCAGATGATTGCGTTTCAGGTGTTCTGGAACCAGCCCGCACTTCTGACTGTTGCAGTGTCCCATGGTCACATGATCGCAATTTGCAACCTTCCCTGCTGGCTTCCAACAAGCAAAGTCAATGGGGAAGCTAGCAGGAAGTTGCAAGTTGTGGTCACGAGATCCTCACTTAACAATGGCAACTGGGACTGCTAGAACTGCTATTGCTAAGTGACATGGTCATGTTGTTTTCTGATTTACGACCATGTAAATAAAAGTAAGAGGAAGGAATATAAAGTTGGTTTATCTGATCATGATTAAAATAGATACACTGTTATCTCTGGTAACCCTTAATGGACTTTTGCTGATCAGGACTGAATGACAAGGCCTTACGGAATTGTTTATAGATAAAAGATGGGATACAGCGAGAAGAGATCATTTGTTGTATTTTAAGAGAAGGTGATAAGTTACTAAAATTGTTTATGCTTGTTGTGATGAAAGGGGAAGTCATTTTTATATATTTCTTTTCTTTTTCTTTACTATATTCTTATTTTTTCTTTCTTTTCGATTTTTTTTCGATTTTCTTCTTTTCTGCACTTCCTATTTTTTTCTTTTCTGCACTTTCTATTTTTTCTTTTTATTCTTTTCTTTTTTTAGTTTGTATTAGTTTTTATCTTTTTAATTGTAATTTTTAATAAAGTTACTATTAAAAAAAAAGAAATGGTACAATAGAAACTGTAAACTTCCCAAGAGATAAAGGAACTTTTCTTTCAGAGCAGGTCTGCCAAGCTTTTAAAACAGTAAAATCTCATCCTACTCCCAGTAATGCTTAACTATAGGATTAATCTATTCCTAAACAACAGTCTCCTTGAAATGGCTTTCAACATCCTCAAGGGGAAAAAAATCAGTCCCAGGCATCTCAGTAAGCACTTAGTCATCTGATTTGAAATTCTGTGATCCATTCAAAACTATACCCATGACCAATGAAGCGGCTCACCATGTCAATGGCCATCTTCCGAAGCATTTGCCGTTGCTTCTTAGAGAGATTCTGGAAAATATCACAGTTTTCCTCTTGTAAGAGTTTGAATCCTACTGCCAAATGATGATTCTCCAACACGGATGCATCATTATACATCAGTGCCAGTTCTGAATCTGGAAAAAAAATTAAATAGGGAAGGAAAGAGACAATAGGAAGTCAGCCTTTGTCATGACCTCGTTGCAAGGCACAAAGAGCCTCACAACGTGGATCATGATCATTAAGGAAAAGGGGGAAGAAGATAATCCAATCAGGGATTAAAACAAGCACCCAAAGACACCCACACCCATGATCCCATCAACACCTGAAAAGAGGGACATCAGAGGGGTGAAGATAAGGAGCACATGGTGCCCCGGAGAACTCAACCGTTGCAGGAAGACAAAGAGGACACCGGGGAAAACGCCCACGCAGCCATCAAGGATCCCATCAAGAGGGATCGGGGCATTGAGGGGTGGGGAAGCCCGGGGCAATACAGGAGGGTATAAAAGGGGCACCCCCACACTACCTACCCCGTTCCCATTTTTCGATCTGTCAGCTATCATTCCAATAAACCAGAAATCCTTAATACCCATTAAGTGAGTCTGTGTCTTATTGCGAAGAGAGGCTGGCCCTGACATAAAAACGGGAACCGCAAAAAATTTTTTTCCACCTGGTACCTATCCAACACGTTTGTGAGGGACCCAGCCAGGCATGGAGAACCAGGAACCGAGGACGCGCAACCCTTCGGTGCCCGGCGACGAAGCCCCGCTCTCGCAGGGCGGGATGCAGCTGAGGTCCGGGCGATGCAACGCCCCGGTAAGTATGGGACCCAGCTGGGGGGAAGCAGCGGGGGAGGGACCCACCCCGGCGCCCCGGAGCCCGCGAGGCACCGGGGGCGAGACGAGGGGACCCTCTCCAAGCCCACAGGCAACCCCGGAGGAAGCGCGAGACGAACCGCCACCCTGGGCGCTCGAAGGCGAGGGCGCGCCTGGCACCGCGGCGGGATCGAGGGACGATCCGTCCTCTACCACGGCCAACGGCGAGGGCGAGCGGAGCGGCGAAAACCTCGGCGGGAAGCCGGGGACGGCGGAGAGGCTCGACGCGTTGGAGGAAGGGATGCAGGCGGTGCGGCAGATGCTCCAACAGCTGACGGCGGCACAGGGACTCTGCGACGGAGGCGGCGCAGAGGCACCCCCGGTCGAAAGGAGGCAGGGCGAGCGGGGCGGCGGTGACGGCGGAACCCGACCCAAGGAGCCCAACCGACGACCTGAGGCGCACCGGGAGGCGAGACGGGGCGGAGACCCAGCGGACGGCGGCGACCACGGCGGGACCCGACCCCAGGAGGCCACCCAACGAGCGGAGGCGCGCCCGGACGTGAGACGGCGGGACAACCTCGGCGGCGGCGGCGTCCGGCCCCAGGAGCCCACCCCACGACGGGAGATGCGCCAGGCTGAGAGGCGGAGGGACGACCCGGCGGGCGGCGACGGCGACGGCGGAGCCTGGATCCAGGAGCCCGACCGAGGGAGAACACCCCGCCCTCCCCCCCGAGCGATGGGACGACGACCTTGCGAGGAGCCCCAGAGAGAGGCACCAATGCCGCAAGAGAACCGGAGACACCCCGACCCGCAGCAGCTCCTGCAGAGCCCGAGGCACGACGCAGAGGGGGCCAGGAGCCAGACCAGGACACCCGCCAAAGACTTTGGCATAAAGTTCGATGGGGACCCCTCGAAACTCTCCTTCTTTTTGACTAACGCGAGGTACTACCTCGAAGAATGGGGTCCCTGCTTCAGAACTGAGCGGGGCAAAATCAATGCCCTGGCCATAAAATTAAAAGGACGGGCCGCCGATTGGTACGTCCAATTGTGCCAATCAGGCGCCCGGGCGCTGCAGGACAGCACTGAATTCCTGCAGGCACTAGAAAGGCACTTCAGGGACCCCCTGGAGCAAGAAAAGGCAAAAAGGGCGCTAGAGACACTTAAACAAAGCCCGCGCTCCGTGGCTGAGTATGCCATGGAGTTCCAAGCCCTAGCCGGAAAAGTGGACACTTGGTCTCAATCGACACTGATTGAGAAGTTCAAACATGGACTCAACTTAAATGTCCTCCGGTGGGCACTTGGCCGCGACAACCCCAGCTCCCTCACGGGGTGGATCCAGCTGGCAGCGGAAGCGGAGAACGCCCACGACACGTTCCTCCACGCAAGGAGGGAAACGCAACAGATGGAGACAGTGAGACCCCCACGCACCAACGCAAGGCAGGTGAGGGCGAGACCCCAACCTTGGAAGGAGGAACGGGACAGACGCTTCGCAAAAGGGCAATGCTTCACGTGCGGCAGGGAAGATCACAAAGCAGCCGCATGCCCCAAAACGACGCCCAGAGAGAGCCCAAGGAGGGCACAAACAGCACCAACCCCAGCGCCAAGAAAGCGACCAGCAGCAAAGGGGGAGTACCGACGCAGACACGGCCCCTACAGTTCAGAGGAGGAGGAAAGCAACCCCGATGAGGCGGCGGGAAACGACAACCACCTGGCCTAAGGGGCGCCGAAGGACAGGTGGAGGACACTGACAGGCGCTTCGACAAAGGGGTGAGTGAGGAATGCCCCACCCTCTACGTCCGTGTCACCCTCACCCATAGAAATAAAACCGAAAAGGTCTGGGCACTCATTGATTCGGGTTGCTCCAAAAGCCTCATGCACCCTGACCTGGCAGCCGCACTCGACCTCCGCTGCTATCCACTTCAGCACCACCTGGTGTTCTCGCAGCTCGATGGATCTGCAGCGGGAGGGGGCCCGGTCACCCAATACACCGGAGAAACCGCGCTACGGCTCGGCAGCCACGAGGAAAAATTGGCTTTCATCGTGGCACCGGTGGGGCAACCCCGACTCATACTGGGGATCCCATGGCTCGTGCAGCAAAACCCAGTCATCAACTGGAGAACCAGAGAGATTAAGTTTGCTGACGGGCGTTACCAAGCACCTTCAGGGAACAGGGTTCCCCGAGCAGCCATGGGGGGGGCGACGACGACTGTGGAACACAGAGAGACAGCACTGCCAGAGGGACTGCCGACCAAATACGGGGATTTCGCCGACGTTTTCGGTGAGAAAGAGGCGGACAAACTCCCCCCCCACAGAAAGACGGACTGCACCATTGAACTGGTCCCGGGGGTACCCCTACCAAAACCAAAAATATATGCTATGACCCAGCGAGAGCTAGCTGCATTAAGGGACTTCATAGACAAAAACCTGGCGAGAGGTTTTATCGAGCCAGCAAACTCTCCAGTGGGAGCGCCAGTCCTCTTTCGCGAGAAAAAGGACGGGGCATTGCGGCTCTGTACAGACTACCGCGGATTAAACGCAGCAAGCATTTCAAATAAATACCCCTTACCCTTAATAAAGGACATTTTGTCCCACTTGGTAAAGGGTAAGGTATTCTCCAAACTGGACATAAGGGAAGCCTATTACCGCATACGGATACGGGAGGGGGATGAGTGGAAGACTGCTTTCAATTGCCCATTGGGGGCGTTTCAATATAAAGTACTCCCATTCGGATTGGCAGGAGCACCGGGGGTATTCATGCAGTTAATTAATGAGGTCCTGCGTGACCACCTTTTTAAGGGGGTTTTGGTTTACCTGGATGATGTATTGATCTACACAGAAACAGAACGTGAGCACGAACGCTTGGTAAAAGACGTGCTCAAGAAACTTCGCAAGGCAGAGCTGTTTGTAAAGCTCTCCAAGTGCGAGTTTCACAAAAAACAAATTGACTACCTAGGGTATAGGATTTCTGCTAAAGGGATAGAAATGGACCCCAGCAAGGTCCAAGCCATCCTGGCGTGGGAACGCCCACGCACGAGGAGACAGCTGCAAAGCCTCCTGGGATTCACTAATTTCTACAGGGGGTTCACGCCCAGGCTGGCAGAGACTATATTGCCCCTAACTAACCTGCTAAAGACTAAGGGCTTGGGGGACACGCGCAAATCGAGGAACCCGGGGGCGCTACTGAATTGGACAGCTGACTGTCAAACGGCTTTCGAGAGACTGAAAACCCTCTTCACAGCTGAGCCAGTGTTACAACACCCCGACCCCACCAAGCCTTTTGTGGTGCAGGCAGATGCCTCCGACTTTTCCATCGGAGCCATCCTGCTCCAAAAGGACTCCGACAACCACCTAAAGCCCTGCGCCTACCTTTCCCGCAAATTCTCCGAAACGGAGCGGAGATGGCACGTATGGGAAAAGGAGGCGTTTGCAGTGAAGACAGCCTTGGAAACGTGGCGACACCTGCTGGAGGGGGCCTCCTGCCCCTTCGAGGTCTGGACGGACCACAAGAACCTGGAGGCACTCAGCACACCAAAACGACTCAGCCCGAAGCAGGTGCGATGGGCTCAGTTTTTCAGCCGGTTCAATTTCACGCTGAAATTCATACCGGGCAAGAAAAACTTCTTGGCAGACGCCCTTTCCCGACGGCCACAGGACGACACGCAAGCCTCCGACATCGTAGGAACAGTATGGACCGAGAAACAGCTCGGCTGCCCAGCTGTCACGCGGAGCCAGACAAGGAATCAGCGCACGCCAGCACGAACGGCGGGGAGCGAGCGGAGCCGACGCTCAATTTCACCGAACTGGCAACAAAGACTCACACAAGCACTACAGCAAGATACATGGTTGCAGAATAACCAACAACATGTATCTTTCAAAGACAACATCGCCTGGAAAGAGAAAGCCTTGTACGTGCCCGAATCACTGCGGGGGGAAATCTTACACAGAGCGCACGATGACAAATCTGCAGGGCATTTTGGGTTTGTAAAAACCCTCCACCTAACGAGGAGGCAATTTTGGTGGCCAAACCTCAGAAAGGACGTAAAAGACTACGTAGGCAACTGCCCCATATGTGCCACCACCAAACGTAAAGGAGGGAAACCCCACGGGCTGCTACAGGCGGTAGCCAGCCCCTCCCGGCCATGGGAAGAAATTTCCATGGATTTCATTGTGGACCTCCCACCCAGCCAAAGAAAAACTGTGATATGGGTGGTAAAAGACTATTTCTCGAAACAAGCACACTTCATCCCGTGCGCAACCATCCCCTCCGCACAGCAGCTGGCACGTTTATTCCTAACACACATATACAGGATCCACGGCGCCCCCTACAGGTTGGTGACCGACAGAGGAACACAATTCACGTCAAAGTTTTGGCGGGAATTTTTAAAACTAATCGGAACCAAGCAAGCACTGTCCACTGCGTGGCATCCAAACACAGACGGATCAACAGAGATCCTAAACTCAACACTTGAACAGTTCCTGAGGGCATTCATAAATTATCAACAGGACAACTGGGTAGACCTACTACCTTTTGCAGAGGTGGCCTATAATAACGCGGTACACCAGAGCACTGGCCACACCCCTTTTAAGGTGGTCTATGGAAGGGACTTTGTACCGATACCAGAATTGCCGCAACCTGAAACCCTGCCCTGCTCACCAGACGATTGGGCGGCACAGCTGGCAACAACCTGGCCTATCATTCAAACGGCCCTAGCAGACGCACAAACAACGTACAAAAAATATGCGGACAACCACAGGGCGGAGGCACCGAACTACAAAGTGGGAGATAGGGTCTACCTCTCCACTAAGTTCATAAAGACCTCGCAACCCTCGAAGAAATTGGCACCGAAATTCATCGGACCTTTTAAAATCATACAGGTAATCAACCCAGTTACGTTCAAATTGGAACTGCCTTACAATTTGAGACGGGTCCACCCAGTGTTTCACTGTGCACTACTGAAACCAACGAGCACATCCAAATGGCATACGGAAGAACCTCCACCCCCACCCATAATGATAGACAACCAACAACATTTTGAAGTAAAAGAAATACTGGACTCAAGAAAGCAAAGAGGAACACTCCAATACCTCGTGAGATGGAAACATTTCTCACACCCAGAGTGGGTCCAGGCACGACACGTCATGGCTAGACAACTAACAAGACAGTTCCATGAGGCATACCCAGAGAAACCAGCACCATAGAACATCTTTGGGGGGGCAGCATGTCATGACCTCGTTGCAAGGCACAAAGAGCCTCACAACGTGGATCATGATCATTAAGGAAAAGGGGGAAGAAGATAATCCAATCAGGGATTAAAACAAGCACCCAAAGACACCCACACCCATGATCCCATCAACACCTGAAAAGAGGGACGTCAGAGGGGTGAAGATAAGGAGCACATGGTGCCCCGGAGAACTCAACCGTTGCAGGAAGACAAAGAGGACACCGGGGAAAACGCCCACGCAGCCATCAAGGATCCCATCAAGAGGGATCGGGGCATTGAGGGGTGGGGAAGCCCGGGGCAATACAGGAGGGTATAAAAGGGGCACCCCCACACTACCTACCCCGTTCCCGTTTTTCGATCTGTCAGCTATCATTCCAATAAACCAGAAATCCTTAATACCCATTAAGTGAGTCTGTGTCTTATTGCGAAGAGAGGCTGGCCCTGACAGCCTTGCAGGCAGTGTTTAGAATTGTGGCAGTCACTCAGTTTGGTAAGAAATAGGGCAATGAAGTAAGGATGCTAAAAAGTTCACATATGGATTTGAAATAATCTACCAAAAACCTTTGGCTTAGATGCACCCAAGCTAAATTTCTTATTTGTTCAGTTCATTTTTATTTTATGTCATATTCTAACCTTCAGCTTAAATGTTAGGTATCGAATAAGCCCATAGGCAGCTGATGCTAGATCACTGTGGCTTATCTTATCACTGTTGATTACTAGGTATCTTCCAAAGGATGCTGAATTACATGGCCCTTTGATCTGATTTAAAAATAAAGTTAGATGGATCTTAGCCCTGATAGCTAAATGAAGCCATCTATCAGCAGCAAGACATCTTTGATGCGGGATAAGCAGCTATAGATCACCATCATTTTGATGTTCCTGTTGCAAACTCCCTTAAGTCATATGCCTAGCTTCAAAGTTGAATGCTAAGCTACTTGCTTTGTTGTGATGCAGTACCTTGCTTTTTATGTTCTTAAACAAGAATTCATACTCAGAATTAGAAACAGTCCATCTTTCATCTTGTGTGTCTTGCCTCCCACTTTCCTCAAACTTACATACTGATCTGATAACATAATCCTGAATTTGCACTCCTGCTGGTAAATTTTAGCCTTGGTTAAATCATAGAACAGCCTGAGGGAGACAGTTCCTGTATCCACACTAATTAATAGGTACTGAAAGGACTTTTTAAGCATATGAAAAGTCAGTGCTTTACTGGTGCAGTGCAATTAACCACTTGCTCAGCATTTTTTGTTTTCAAGAATCAAAAGGCTCAAGATGGCCCCTCCAAAATTTATCAGTGATATCCTACTCTCACCATAGATAAACTCTGCTTCAAGAAGAGATCTACAGTCTGGGTTTCTCCCTGAAAGTTTATTCCATACTATTGGTGCTCTCTGAGGATGGTCCTGCCATCAGAAGTAAGGAGGTAGCCGCAAGGGGAGAAGAGGTCTTCTGCCAATGCTACCTTACTGATAGATCTCAATTTCCAGAAGACCTCATGCCTACAGTGAACCATCTATCTCACCAAATGTTTTAGTTTTTTTCCTCCAAGTCTTTTTAAGTTCAGTATATGTGCACCTACCTTAACCACAATTTGACTGGTTTTTTATTATGATTTATTTTTTGTGTGGCATTTGCATTCACCCTCCATAAGTGGGCTTGGTAAGGGGATAAATCTCACAGTGCTGAAGCAGTAGAGAAAAACAGATTTTGAGCTCATCTACACAGCCTGTTTGCTGTGATATGAAGACACCCCACTAACAATTTGCTGAGGATATGTGCTCACAGCAGAGCTTCCATCTTGTAAGCAGCCCACTGGTGGCAGGCTGAAGCTAGTTCCTTTCTCTTGGATGCTTCATCTCAGTCATACTCTTTGCAAAGTCCTGAAGGGACTCAAAGTCGCAGGCTGACCAAGATTTCTGGCAGGTTGAAATTGACTACTCACCATGGCTTAACATAAAACAACCTGGACTGAAATTAACTAGTCTACCAGCTATCTCTTCTAAATGTGTTAGTGTGTGAGAAATTCTGAAGTTGTGGACAGTTTAATGGCAAGATGGTTTTGAAAGAGAAAGTCAGCAGCAATTCACCCTTCACACACTCTAACTCCACCATAGACCAGCTTCTCTTTGACCCTGAGCAATGTCCAGCTCAGTGGGGGCTGCATTCCCAAGTGGTCTGCCTTTTCACTATGATGAGCACCAAATATTGAGCCTGAGCTATTAATATTTGGTGAGGGGCTCCAGTGCAACAGTTTGGAATATTCCAGGGTATTTTTGCCATGGGAATATCAATCTCTCAGTTTTCCAAAAGATTAATACTCACAGGACAAGCTGTAAAAGAAGAAATGAATATTGGCCTTGAAACCCCCTTACATAAAATATTCCATCTGACTGATAAAGGCACAGGGAGCAACTGCAGCCCTCCAACCCTGCACTGCCATATATTCAAGGGAGCAATTAGTGAGTTCTTTTCTTGCTGGTAGATGATGCCAGGTGGGAGGTGGAAGCACAGCAGGGCTTCCATGAATTACTAGCCTAAATTTACACAATGTTACATTGGACGCAGGCAGCAAACTGACCAGCTCTGTGCTCAGTCACGGTAGATGTGGGTTGTGGGGGCAATGCTTTTCATATTGGCATACTTTCCTCCTGATTCAAGGATAGGAGGAAAACAGACATGTAGGATACAACCCTAAGATATCTGGATAAACCCTAAGATAGATTAGACCGGAGACAATATTAATATCCTGAAGAACAAATGAAACTGTGGTATTAAAGGTGGTTCACTCACTGGTATTGATCAGGAACTGGTTAGAAACACCAGGATGGTCAACATCATGGATGGCAGCTGCAAAAATGGCAGCCAAAATCTCTAGGTCAGTGAAAACAGCCTTAGGGAGAAAAAGGAGCAAAATGAGCATTGGAAAAGAAGGAGGAAGCCAATAAAAATATGAATGGAACACTAGATCCGGGATTCTACACTTTATCAGTGTATATAAGAAGATACTTCAAACAGGGGGTTGGACTTGAAGACCCCCAAGGTCCCTTTCAGTCCTATGATTCTACAATTCCATGATTCTATGAACTACTGGCTCCTTCTGTTGTAGCTTAGCAGGACAATGGAGACATTGGCCAGCCATGCCAGAAATTTATTTTTTATTAGAAGCATTACATGGCTTTTTCCTCTCAAAGATTATCTTAGTAGGGGCTTACTAGTCAATTGCACAGCTCTTTCCTTTCCTACAGAAAGCCCCCCAAGTGACTAGTAAATTGCTCCAACAATTACAGCAAAATAAGGAGGATATGGAAATCTCCATCTCTTTTCCCACCCCATTTCAAGGCTCCACAAAAAAGCCTTCTGTAGACTCACCTCCAGAGCTGGCATTGAAAGCAATACATGTGTGGACTGAGCAACATCAGCTGCATGAATGTTGTTGTGGTAGGCAACATCAGGGTGATAGTGATCTTCCAGGGTCATCATGAATGTGATGAAGGTATCCGCAGGAATGTGAAAAGATTTCAGCAAGTCTCTTTCCTACAATGTGGAGAATAAAGAAGGAAGCTGCCATGACCCCCTCAGTCAAATCTTCATAGGGGAAGAGGGAAAAGAAGGGCTGAAGGAGGAACTCATGGAACCAAAATAGGCCTTTCTCCTAAGGTTTCGGAACTAGCCAGGGACAGAATAAATCTATTAGCTCCAGCCACTGTTCCTGAAAAGCTACCCCACAACTTCCAAGTCCATCAGTATGACGTTGTTGCAAAGTAGGCATAACAACTAGAGTGACATAAATGTGCAAGGCTTCAAAGCAGTGTGGAAGTGGCTATTAGTGCCTGAAATGTTATTTGCCTATGTTGTACTTGCATTACATTACTGATCAATCAATATCCATATAGACTGACCTATCTCTTTTTGACTCCCTCCTTTTCTTCCAGGCCAGCGGCCCTGTTCAGGGATATCTGTGCAGTATTTCTCTATCATTTAGCTTCTGACATTTCAATAACAACTTTGTGAACCTGGTACTTTTTGTGAAAAAGAGTCAGCTCACCTGGAAGATGCTGTACATGATGACTGTTAGTGGGCGGTGGCCAGAGTACTCTGCAATCTTGAATACATCAAGGCCCCATTTGTTCACATCTTCTAGTTCCTAAAGGGAGTGCAAGGAAAGGGTGTTGCTGTTATCTTGGACTCTGCAAACTAGCAAAAGTAGAAGGAAACTCCCCATCTCTGAATAAGAAGGCTTTCCCAGCATAACCAAAGCCACATTTAAAAAATTACTCAAGTTTTCAATAGAAAGACGGTTAGAATAAAGAGAAGTAAGAACACCAAAAATGCAAACTGAAAAATACAAAGTTCAGCAGCCTAGTGGTGCGTTGCATCATTAAGTAGAACTGATTCACAATATATTGTGCTCAACTGAAAGGTGATAGCATTTACCGAAGAGGTATTGCGGAGACCGAAATGGGAATATATGGCTCCTAGATTTTTTTTATATACAGTATATAAATATATAAAAATAAAACCAAGTTCTTGTCTTTTTTCCATGTCTCAGTATCTTTCTGATTCCTTGTATTTCCTTGTATTTATTTTTCTTCCAAAGCATTCAATTTTTCCTCTCTAGATATGCCTCCATCTCCCACTCCCCCCCCCCACTTATTTTTCCTTTTTTCGTTCTCTGTTTTTCCATTTCATCACTCACTCAGACACAGTTCCTTCACTGCTTCTCAGTTTTTATTTGAGTTCCAACATCGCCCTCTGGATTCTTCCCTCCCTCCCTCCCTTGGTTTCCCTGAAGATTCTCGTCTTCTTTTCTCCCTCTTGGTTCCCCCTCTTAGTTTCCCCTGCCAGATGCCCTTCTTCTTTCTCCCACCAATCAAATGATCAATCAAATTATTACCAAGATGTTTTACAGCAGGTTTAAAAACACTAAGGTAAGAATGAAACACTAAGCAATTAAAACAACACAAAACTGGCAGATTTCCATGCACGTAACAAGCAGCACAATTATGTTCCACAAAGAAAAGAGTTTTTGCTTACGGCTCAACAGGAAGCAACCAAAGAGTGCCCCAGAACTGTGGAGCAACAATTAACAATATCTATTCCCTCTCACCCCCCTCTCCCTGCAGCCTCCAAACTGATCTGTAAACCTGGGGAAAAAATATACCTCACCATCCAAATAGGTCTTCAGTTAAGGCTTTTACTACAGTTAAACTGTGCAGTTTGGAATTGGAAACTTGTTTTTAAATGCTTGAAGCTGAAGGATTTCTTTATGTTGAGCATCACATTCTACACTTGGATAAAACTGCAGAATACACATATGCAGCCACAATACACAGTGAGCCATGACAGCTTCCCTGGAACAGGAAAACTGTCTTCTCTGGCGCTTGACATTCCTCACCTTAGCCAGTGGCCCCTCCTGATCCGTTTTTACTCCGAAACGAGGGATGGCAGCACAACTGAAGCTGGAGCTGTGCATCAGCTTTTTCACACCACTGATCTGTGACATTGGTCGCTTCTTTTTCTCCTTGTCTTTTTCTTTGGGAACAGAGGTTGGGATTTCCACCTCATGCTGCTTGTCTGGAGGAGACAGAAAATACAATAGCAATGGAACAGGGTCCTATTAGAAGGATCCCCAGAATTCTGCAGAAGCTTATGGGAATTCCTATTGAGCTAATGGGTGACAATAGAGAAGCTCCCCTAAAGAAATAGCTCCCTGCAATGAACGGAACAAAATATAGAGCTTAGCTGATTTGATTGTTCATGGTAAGATCCAGGACCTTTATGAACTTCCTTTATCTGTGATGAAAAAATGGGGTCATGACAGTATCTTGAAAATCTCCAAAGAATCAACGTGAAGTTACCAAATCAGATCCTTGCTCATATCAATCTGATGAGCATCGTCCCATTGTCTCATTATGTAATATGGCACCATCCATCTCCATGAAGCTTTCCAAAATCAGAATTCAACACAAGCAGTAAGAGGAGGAGAGGGAGAAGGATGAAGGAACAATATCTTGTGAAACCCTTTAAAAGCACACACTCTTTCTTCCCGGCTGGAGTTGGGGACTCAGCCTTCTCATTTCAAAGTTGTTACGAGCTAGCAAATTCCCTGCCCAGCATTAACAATTGTCCTCCTAGGAACAACATTTCTGAAACCAAAGAGTTAAGCATGCTGGAAAAGTGGAGTATGAAAAGCCCCCACCCCTGCACGAGTCTCCTGCTGTTCAGAGGGAGACCCTCCCCCAATATTGAGGCACAGAAGGATTGACGTCAGCAGAAACTAATAATATTACAGACACCATGGCAACCAGAGACAATGCGTGGTGGAATGTCGGTCCTTTCCTCAAAGTGATGTTTCTAAGACCAGCCAGGGTCTCCCCACCTCACCTGTCTTCTCTCTCTCTTGCTCACACACGTATACACTCAAAGTAGTGCAACACACGAGCAAAAAAAAAAAAAAGCCACATACGTGGGGAGAACAAACAGGGGGAAGAACTTTCCGTTAAACTATTTTGCAAAATGCAAGGCTACGTACTATGTGACTTTCCTATAACATTTTAATTTTTAAAAATTGCTAAGAGAAACCACTATTTAAAAGCGCCAGTTGTGGTACAATCAAAGCATAGTCTTCATTAACAGAAAAAAGATTTGAATAAGAACAATAGGATTAGGATTTCATTCCAAGAGAACTGCCTGGAATATTTTTTTGGTTGATCCAGCTTTTTTCTTTTTAATATCGTACAATGTTCGTACTCATTTTCAGACAAATCCCTTTATTGTAAGACTAATATTAACTGGGTTGCATACATCTGGATGATCATTAGAAGGCAGCCAAGAGATACAGACAACTCTAACTTGTTGCAGCCATCTAAGGGTTGTCCAGATGTGTTCAGCTTAGATATGGTCATCCTACTCTAATGACCATTTTTAGAAGTGTTGTATTTTAAACAGCAATATATTTTTTCAGTGTCCTTTCAGACCAGCAGAAGTTTAAGTTGTTCAGGGTCTTCTGTTATTGATCTATGCATCTACTCATTAACAGAACTTTAAAAGGAATCTCTTCTTGCAAAGCTAAGAAGAATGTACCAATTTTACCAGCACCTTTGCCACCTTATAAAACAAGGAGGAAAATTTGAACTAGAATTCATGTGTTTACTCGTAGATATTTATAGCTTAATAAAAACCAAAGTTTCCCTCCTTTTGTGAGTTTCAATTCGCACATCAAAACCAGGATAAATATATTGTCGCCTGCTACTCTTGTGCATTATAATTGTGCATTGTAAACCGCCCAAAGTCACTTGGCGAGATGGGCGGTGAGGAAATGTGAGAAATAAATAAATAAATAATCAATGCGCTTGATGTACATTTTGCTATTTTATATATTTCTATGTAGCTTCACATAAAATTGCTTCTCCAGGTGGTTTACAACAAAATTATTAAAATACAATAATAAAGACAATACCTAAATCACTATAAAAATAGATTTGTGCAAAGGATTAAAAAGAGTATATTAGCACAAGAGAAGCGTGTCTCTTTGAAGCATTAAAACAGCCACTTCCCTCACAAAGCTCATGCAGTTGCTCCAACCCTGTCCCAGTTGTCTCTGCCTGTATGTGCATGCATAGATAATACATGTGCAAAGACTGCTAGATAAGTGAAGTAGCTGGGAACGCATGTGCATACAGAGAGCGCCAGGGAAAGATTTCAAAACGGCCATGTCAGCCTTGTCAAGGACATGGTTGCCTTAATACTTGGAAGAGAGGCACTTGGAGAAATGGCTGTTTTGAATGCTATGCCCAGCCCTGATAAAAAACAAAACAGGGGAGGAAAAAGGAGAACGATCAAAAGAGAAACCATTCAATCATCCTTCACATTCAGAAGACCAGGGTGAAGAGACAGGTCTTCAACAAGATTCTAAAAGATGTAATTGGAGACATATTGTGAATTTTGAGGAGAGAGCATGCCAGAGTACAGGTGCTGCCCCCAGAGTAAAAGCCTGCTTGCCTATTTGTGTGTGAGTGCAAGATATCAATTTCTTCATTAGGGCATGCATAGAAATACTGATGACCTAACGGACTAAGACTATTTTAATAAAGTTTTTTTTATTTGTATTCCTGTATGTATCCATCTCTTGGCCTGTCTGTCTGAAAGCTGAGGATAGCATTTCATGAATCTGATAAACTACGGAGAATTAAAGTCAAGTATGTTCTTACAATTGGCTATTCTTCTTTGTATGCTTGCATTACACTGTTCAGATTTGGTAAGTGCTATTCTACTCAAGGACTGATGTACATTTGCTGCCCAGTGTACTGTAACTTTTTATATTCGTTGATGGGGTCTGGGATCCATAAAAAGGATCTTGGGCTTGCAGTGATTATCTCAAACAAGACATCACCTCAACCTGCAGTCCCTATTCAAAAGGTCAGTTCCATTTTGGGGATCTTTAGGAAAAGAACTGAAATTAAAGCTACCAGTTTCATAATCCTAGTATAATTTTAGAATTCTTATTGCACTTTTAAAAATAATTTTATAGTACTGGAAAAGGTGCAGGAAAGAATAACCAAAATAATTAAGGGGCTGAAGCAAATCTTCTGTCAGGAAAATATATAAAAATCTGGGGAATTTAGATAAGGAAAGATATACATTAGAGGAGATATGCTAGAGATGTATTTAAATAGCCAAAATACAGCAACGGTGGATAACGGATCTCTCAGGAAGAGAAATTTAGTGATGGGAGATTCGGGATTAATTAAGGGAAGCACTTTTTGGCAAACAAAAAGTTTAACTATGGTATTCACTATCACAAGTTACAACTGATGGATGCTGAGTTGGATAGTTTAAAAAAGAGATTAGACAAGAATGAGGTTGCCAGTTCTTGAGGGTATATGTCACCACCGGTATCAGATGAAGTACACTTCTGAATATCCATATGGGGAAATACAGGATAGAGTTGGAAGGGATCTTAGAACCTAGTGCAACTTCCTGCTCAGTACAGGATCCACTAGTACATCTCTGGCAGATGACCATCCAGCCTCTGTCTGAAGATCTCTAGTGAAGGAGAAATCATCATTTCATGTGGCAGCCTGTTCCACTGGTTGTCAGCTTGTACAGTCAGGAACTCAGCTTGTACATGAAGGAGATGGCATTTAGGCTTGCTTATAGGTTTCCCAGTGGTGTTTGGTTGGTCACTGTAGGAACAGAATATTGGACTAGACAGGCTTGGTAAGTCTGCAAAAGCATGGCTCTCCAAGATTTTTTTTCCTGTTGTTTTAACAAGAGACTTGCAATTTATTTATTTATTTTATTTATTCAATTTGTCCCCGCCCATCTCCTCCCATTGGGGGACTCTGGGCGGTAATAACCTCACAAGAAGGATGCCAATTGTTCAAGAAACTTGAAGTCTGAAGATACTGCCAAACCATTAGATTATTGTTTCAGTTTTATTTCTAATGTTCTTTAAGGCCTATTGCTCATGCGTGGCCTACTGGGGAATACGTCAGGATCAGAAACAGCAGTACATAGGCTGCTGAAGAACAGCATCTCTCCAACCGTTTAGATCTGCCTCCCCTTAGAAAAGCGACTGTCCCACTCTTCCATATCAATTTAACAATTTCCTCAAGAATTGCATTTGAAGACCATAAAGCTGATGACTCACCCAAGAATGTGTTGGAGATGTACTCGGATACCTGGTTTCCAGAACGGCTTGTTTCTGAGAGGTGTGTTAGTTCTCGATTGAGCATTCTTTTGAACTAGAGACAGAGAGAAGAGGAAATCAGCAACCTGTAAGGAGCCATCACCGCATTTGGATCTGGAGAATTTGAATCCCATACGCCTGGCCTTAAAGATACCATTGAACAGAAAGCCATTGTTGAAGAAAGAGATGGCAAGGAAAGATATTCCAGGCAAGATAGTTCAACAGCAGAAGAATGTCTCTGAGTATACTTTCCCTCTCATTTCTGAATTTTCTCAGCTGGCTTCTGGCTATATTCAGAGTCTGAGAAAGGATTGCCAAACTGCAAACAAAAAATCCATCCAGCTTGATTTCTAAACATTAAAATAATAGGTATTGTGGTAGTGCAGAACCTGGACATGAAAATGAGTCAAAAGAAAGCAGATTTTGAAATGTGCAGAGGAGAAGCTAAGCCATTACAAAATCTTCTGATGAGCTGCAAACATTCCTAATTCCTATCTTCTTGTTGAGTTATTCTGTAAGCATTTCAAATTATGTACATTATTGGTAGTATGTATAGCCAAGAGAGCGAGAAACATTGAAGAAAATTTAAAAATGATGACTTAGGGAATTCTGATTGCACAAAACCTTAGGTGAACCTTCCATTTTAGATTTTTAGAAGTAAAATTTTGAAAATTTTCATAAATCAAAGGTGAGCTCAGGAATCTTGCTTCATAATGAATGTAAAAATTCATTCTTATTTCTGGAAAAGAGGAGAATACACAAAACAAGAAGCTCCATAAAGGATTGGCTTAGATGGACACAAATGCAAAGATGCATTTGCATTGTATATTTTACTGTTTTTCCTCAAACATGACCTAGTTCCAAGTCAGATACGCTAGATTTCATCTATACTGACACAAGCCTTCCATTCTTTTGGAGGATTCATCTTAATCAAAAAGAATTACACTTCTGTGAGACGATGTGGAGTTATATTCCATTATAGGATTAATGCACCTTGTCCTTTCCCAGAATTTTTTAAAAATTCAGCTCGTCTGAAGAAGAGTTCTGTGTAACTCAAAACACACATGATTGCCTTGACTACATTTTTTTTTGCCCACTTTGAAATAAATTTCTTTTATAAATGTCTTTTCATCAAGTGGCATATTATTTGGGAAAGGAGACAAACCCATTCCAAAGTACCGTTTCATCTGGGTGATGGCATTACTGAAAGCCACGGTTTCTCAGGGAGTTCCTGAGAGGGTGTTTTCATCTAGGCTAAAAAAAAAAGCATTACTGATGGATCGAAAGCAGAGACCCCCGTGAGCTCCCGAGATAAGGAGGGGGTATCTGAACAATTAGAGAAAAAAAATGCATCCCCCCCCCCGCTGCAGAACAGCATGCATTTAAGGGTGTGCGTATGCATGTCTGTGCGTTTCACGGTTTGTGCCTGTGACTAAATCTTTGCAGCGGCAAAACCGCTTTCCTGCACCCCTTGCTGGAGAGATTTGCCAAGAGTTACAAGAAACATTTGCACTGGGGAGTCCCCGCTTACCTTGATGTTGCTGCCCCCGAATGCGAACAACGAAGTGCTGGCGTCAGGCATCGCAACGCCAAAAGTGCCAGCTTGTGTGTGCGAGCCCACCCTTCTCTCTGGGGCGCCCTAGTCAGACCACAGATGCTGCTCCAAAGGGGCCGGAGCCTGCCGTCCCAAGCTCTACCACAAGGAGCCTAGGACTTGTCTGCTACACTGAGAGTCAGGACAGAAGGTGAGGAGGGGGACGAAGTCCCCCCTGCATCACTGCCGAAGGAAGGTTATTCCATGGATGTACCAAGGCTGTTTCAGCATCAGGTACCTCTCCTTTCTGCCGCCATCCAATCAGAAGCCACAGCCACAGAGGCTGGAGCCAGCTCAGCTCTCTGATTGGCTGGCAGAGCCTCTGAGGAAGGCGATTTGCTTTAACCCCGATGGTGCCCAGGCACAACAGAGTAGGGAAGTTGTTTCTAAAAACTCTCTTTAGCAACAGCCAAGGCTTGCAGAGAGACTGGGGAAGAGGAACACGGGGAGATAATCCTCTCCCGCATTTCACCTTCTTCAAGAAAGCCATTGACAACTGGGGAGAATAGTCTTCCTAGGGTGAACAAAGGCTGGAGAAGCCTTTTTTTTCCCCCTTAAAGACGGCTCACAGTGATTGTGGGGGGAAGCCTGATCTTTTCCAGATTCTAAAAGTGGTAAGGGGAGAATATTTCTTTGAACTTCCCCCTGCCTTCCTGCCACACAGACAGGCTGAGCTGGCACATCTTAGGCTAAAATGGAATTGGGTAGGTTGGTGTTGTCTGGTCTATGAGCCAGGCCATTGTATTGAGCTATCATATAGTTTGTTTGGGCATTGTACATCTTATAAACACTGCCAATGTGCTTTATTACCCCACTCTCATGGTGTGGCATGTCCCCCAACACGGTCCCTCACTTTTCACTGGGTTCCAGCTCAGTGTATCTTCTTTTCTCCATTATTTTTGGTCCATTGAAGCCAGTGGGCCAGAAAGCGGGAGTGTATAAAAAGCTGAAACAACTAACTTATTTTATTGCTTTGAATGAAAAGTAGCCAGCCGCCTCAGCACTGTGGATACTGAACCATACTTTTATTCCCCCCCAACTGTCCCCTCTGACATCTTTCTGCTGAAATACATAAAAGTTATTTATAGCAGTTGCTTCTGGTCCCTTATGACTGATATCATGGTTTGTTTATTTGTTTGACTGGTCAACCAAGGCTGCCCTTCAGGAAGTTCTCTAATGTTTTTCTTCAGAGGGGAGAATAAAGTGCACTGTGGAGAGAGGCACTATGTGATGGCCCGGAGCAGCCTTTCTACGACTCTCTAGTTCAAGTGTTTCTCAACCTTGGGAACTTTAAGATGTGTGGACTTCAACTCCCAGAATTCCCCAGCCAGCCATGTTGAAGTCCACACATCTTAAACTTCCCAAGGTCGAGAAACACTGCCCTAGTTGGAACAGCACAGGTACATTCACTGGACAAACGGGGATTGCAGGCTTCTGGAATAACACAAAACTGTTTTGCGAAGGCCAAGGTGGCTTGTGGCCATGTTGTAAGCAGCAACCCCACTTCTCAGCCTTCAGCTCTTCCCCAAATTTTAATCTGCCTCAAGCCAGAACCCTGCAGCTGAGTTTCCATAATTCAACCCTGCATCATTTCCTTGGCTTCCTCTTTTCCTGCAAAACCTTACGCCATTTTAAAAAAAGAAACAAGTCCATGGCCATGACACCAACGATCTCCTCTCTGCCAGAAAGGAAACTGGTACCCAAGGCTGGCAATGGTCAAGAAAAAGGAATAGAAGGGGGCTACCTATCTTTGGAGTTGAACCCCAACCTGTGTTGAAGGTCCTACCTTGTTGGAAGCCATCTCACTGACTGAATGGCGCGTTTGCAAGGTCTCCAGCTGATCCAGGCACCAGTCTAACTCTTCCAAGGTCTCGATGGCCAACTTTTGGTAGGCATCCTCTGTGAAATGCAAAGAGCATCACTGAAAATGCCAGTCTGGAAGGCCTGTCTGTGCCACCTGAGGAATGGCACTGTTGAGTCTCCACCCCCACTGAAGATTAGATTCAAAACTGCCACAACCTGGGTAGCCCTCGGTGGAAACCACAGTGGTACCTTCTAAAAACTGGTTCTAGTTTGAAAAAACTGACCCAGTTTTTAGAAGAAAAAACACCCAACTTTTTTGTTTTTTTACTGTTCACATGTGGCATCCTCTCAGAACTACCAAGGTGGAGGCTGAGTATCATTGAGCATAAAACCTTGCAGGTAAGGTTAAATAAAATGGGATAACATTTTAGTGTTGTCAAAGATCCCAGCTGGAATGTTTGGAATCAGCTGGGAAGCAAATCAAGAATAAACAGTACAGGATCACTTGATTCCAGAATATTGCATTAGCCTTTTCAGGGAACAAGATGCTGGTCCACATGGGATTGCCAGAAAAATTATTAATGATTTATAACAGAGTTGCTGCAACATAAATAAATGCTCTTATCTCAGACCATTTTCCTTAAGGGTTGCAATGCTAATATTTTAATTTGCTTTTGAGATTTTTTTTGTTAGAATTTGCTCTTTTATCTGTAATTTTATTCTATGGTAATTTGGAACAGCACTTTGGACATAGCTTGAATGCATGTTGGAAAAGTAGCTGGCATATATTTTAAATGGCTAGAGCTGTGTTTCTCAACTTCAGCAACTTTGGCTGGGGAATTCTGGGAGATGAAGTCCATATATCTTAAAGTTGCTGAGGTTGAAAAACACGGGGCTAGAGAAATAGAACAGGCCTTTACTCTCAAGGAGCTTACAATCTACATTTCAACCTTTCCTGGGCTCATGCCTTATAGAAACCTAAGTTTCATTTGTCTTTGCCTTGATAGGATGTGCAAGCCCATCCATAGTGGCTTAGCATTATCTGTGAACCAAGGAGCTACAGTTTATTTGATATACCGTGAGGACAAAATCCTGGATTTTAAGGTAAAAACCTGGCTTTAGGCTGTCCTGGCATGATGTGAGTAATGGGTGAAAGGCCAAGGAGTCAAGGTAAGGAAGAACAGGATAAGGAGATAATAGAGGATTTCCTCCCTGCCATTCTGGGATTTTTGAATGCCACAGCCTAGGAATCGTGCTAAAGATTGCTGGGCCATAGCGTGGGAATGCAAGCTGCCTCCCCCACACATTAACCTATCTCACTGGGAGCCATCAACACCCCCTCCCCATTTGCTGCAGCATGTGCCTCTATTGCAGCCCCTGCCTTCTTCCAGACAGGCCCACAAAGGTCGATGCGTGCTTCTGATATCTTCAGCCTTGTGCAAGGAACCCATTTGCCCGATGTCAGGGTCGGCCAACGGTTTAGCAGAATGCAGGAGAGAGAGGTGGTTCAGGTTGCCCTGAGGCAGGAAAGGAAGGGCTGCCCATCTGAAGGGCCTGGTTCTTGTGGGGCTGCAGAGACCAGCTGAAAGAGAGTGTTTTGAATAATGGAACAACTGACGTCAATTGGAGACGTTCCACCCGCCGCAGAGGTGGCATGAAACAGAGCCAGAGAAGGAAGGGGCAGGGAGGGGGCAGCCCAGAGCAAACACAGACTGCAGAGGCGGAGGGGGGTGTGGCGGTTAGGGGTGGGGGTGCGAGTACCCCATAGTGGGCAAGGCGGGCCTTGAGGCTCCCGTTAGAATCACCGGCAGTGGGCCTCAGCACCACTCTCACGCATGCACGGTGCATGGAAAGGAGCCGGTATCACCAACCCTCTCCCCCTGGCTTTTCTCTTTAGGCAGAAGAAACCTTTTTTCTTTCCACAGCTTCTATAGAGTTGGCTGCTGGCTCTGCATAGACACGAGCTATGAGGAGCCCACCAAATATCTGGTTTGAACTTCTATGCCACGAATTCACTTGGAAAAGGGCAAATGATCCAAAGATATCCAGAAATGGGAAAGAGAAAAGTGTGCGGGGGGGGGCAGGAAGCAACTAAAGTGGGACGTGAGAGAGGTTGATCAAATCCTGCAGGAACACAGAGACAAGGTTGTTTTTTCCTCACATCTCACAAAAAATGGAATCCACAGCTCCTCCAATTTGACAAGTAAACCAAACCAAACCAACCAACAAAAAAAAAGCGTTTTTTTACACGAAGCTTAGCTTGTGGAAGTCTTTGCCACCGAATGTGGCAATGGCTAGCAGAAGAGGAGAATCTGACCAATTCAGCAGGGAAGGTCTGTTGATGGTAGTTAAGCCATGAAGCCTGAATGGGACTTCCCTAGTCAGAGGCAGTCTAGCTTTGAATGCCAGTTACTAGGAATAATCACAGGAAGGAGTTCTGGCCTGAGCATCTCTTTTCCAGGCTTTGTGGAAGCCTCTGACTGGCCTCTCTTGAAAGCCAGGTGCTGAATGATGCAGACCCTGGATCCAAATCAGCTGGTTTTCTTTTACAAGCGTGTGAGCTTTCCAGTTTGCAAGATGGGCCACCTCACAAGAATGGCCACAGTACTTCAAAGCGAGTATTTTGAGAAAAGCATCCCAGAGACAGCTGAGAGGGTTTACCTGACAGATTGACTTTAGATGCGGAGAGGGGATTGATGGACCCGGATGCTCTCCTGCAAAACACAGCATAAAGTTAAGCTTCTCTGAATCTCTGCTGCCCTACATGGCTGGTGCTGGAGAGAGGGGAGAAATCCCCCAACAAGCTATTACCTCATGAGCTCATCCCCCTACATCGTTACCTACATACAAATTATAATTGAACCACAAACTGTAAATTAAAGGAGGATGCACTTCTAAGCAAATTTGCTTGAATATTAGTGCTGCCAATATGCCAAGAGGTTGTACGTCAAAGAAACAGAGTTAAGATGGGAACAATAATGTGAAATGTGTCACTACTTCTCTTTCAGAAATCTGGGACAAAGGTGGCTCTCACACAGTGACGTCCCCTCCCCCTGGTCAAAACAGGCAAGATGGCAGACAGGGCATCACAATGCAAGCTTCGTCCCCTTTGCCCCTTCAATAGCATGGTTGTAGTTACCAACTTCACTTTTTTGACCCCTTCCTGCAGAATCCCCTGTTGCAGTGGGACCTTGCATCTGCCATCTCACCTGTTTTGACATCCACTGTGGACACTGCTGCTCTCACCCTAGAAATGTGCTTCCCATCTTTCTCTCTTGCCGTCTCTTGTTATGTTCCCTCTGCTTAGAGATGCACAACTCAGCGCCCTGGGACGCAGAGGACGTGGCTTCATGCTTGCATCAACCAGCATTCCTCCCACCCTTGAATCAGCAGAAAAATAGGCCAACAGGTAAGCTTCACTCTGCCTGAGCAACCAGGCTGGGGAGGGATGCTGCCCATAAAGATTTAATGCAGGGCAGCCTCAGGGCAGTGACTGGTGGAGTCCATGGCTTCTTTTCCTCTCCCATTCTGTGCCCATGGGAAAAACAATCACCAATCGCTCTCCATAACATTTGGCCTGATGGTGCAAGGTTGAAGAACTCTGGCGTATGCCTGAAATTGAGGGTTTAGCCACTTTTCAAGTTGTCTAAGTGAACACTGAGAGCCAGTGTGATGTAGTGGTTAAGGCATCAGGCTAGAAACTGGGAGGCTGTGAGTTCTAGTCCCAGCTTAGGCACGAAGCCAGCTGGGTGACCTTGGGCCAGTCACTCTCTCTCAGCCCCAGGAAGGAGGCAATGGCAAACCACTTCTGAAAAAACTTGCCAAGAAAACTGCAGAGACTTGTCCAGGCAGTCGCTGAGAATCAGACACGACTGAACGGATAAAAAAAAAAAGGGAACTTTGAGCATTGGTCTTTGGATGCCAGCAATTCCAGCTGACAGGTTGGTGGTCATAGAAGGGGGTAGAGTGGAGCAGGAGAGAGCTCACTCCCTTTCCCATCACACTGCAACCCTTGTGTGCCCCACTGACAGGATATGATTTGTTTGTTTGTTTTCTTAATATGGGAATATCAGTCTTCTGGAGAACGCTGTGTTCACGTCAAGAGTCATATTCTTCTGGTGAGGGGGAGGGAGGAAAAATATCACAGCCTTTCAGTTGGGATGAGCTCACAGCTACTGTCATGAGTACTGATGGTGAGCAGGAGGGGGCCCCTATCCAAGGGGGAAAACACATGCATAGTACTGAGGAGTTAAGCAGCCATTCGAAGAGACACAGATCAGACTCGCCTTGACTTTTGGGGTTTTTCTGCCTGGGTTTTTCCCACGCTTCTTCAGTTTGTTAGGATTTTCTGTCTAATGTAGCAGTAATAAAACACTAGAGACCTACTCCTTGTCTCAGCCTGGTTCTTGACTGTTAGGACAGCTACGTCAACAGAGCTCCCTTCTGCATCAGCCTGCATACCCGGCAGCCAGTCAACTGTTGGTGGTGTTTGTTTTTTAACTTGGGAATAGTCTTCTGGAAAATCAGTATTCCCATGGAAAAACGTGAACTTGCTCATTCCCTTTTTCACAGTGCAGTAATCATATTAAAGTTGGAGCTTGCAACTGGTAGCACCCACAGAACACACAAAATTGCATTACAGTAGCAATTAGTACATTACAGTCTTAACCAGTCAATAGAAGCTCAGCAGTCCCAAGTTCTGGACTGCACTATCATCAATAACAGCATCAAGGCAGGCAGATTGTCTGCACGGTGAGATTTTATCAGGAAAATGGAGAAAACACTACTGTAACAGTGAAACAACTGCTATTTCTTCAGCAGGCAGGGGATGTCATGAGGACAGGTCCCTTAAAAATGGTACTCAAGGCATTTTTGCATAGAGTAAGCAGTACAGAAGGATGAACTCCCAGAGATACTGTTTTCTGTGTCCACTTTTGCTTTATCAAACCATCATGCAGAACTCCAAGAACAGAAAAGGGGTTTTGCAGATTGATTGAATGCCAAAGGGGGCCACAAACGCTCCTTTAATTGCACAGCCCCACATGACGCCTTCATTCGCCACCTGAACCTCTTACTCACTTGTTGCAGACATGTTCCCGCAGGTGGGTTAAGACAGCAAAGTTGCTGCGAACCGTCCGCAGGCTGGCCAGGACCTGGAAGAAGGACATCCTTCAGAATCAACTGTATAGCAGCTCTTGGTCTCACATGACTATTCACTGGCTGGATTTGCATAATATACTTTTCAGTTATTGAATTAACCCACTTTCTGGATTTGCCTCCTACAGGGAACCATAAATGAAATAAAAGATTAAGCTTATACTAGACTAGGCCACAAAATTAGCCATGGTTAAAATTAACCAAGTTTAGCATGTTCTGTGCTCTTGGTCTTTAACTGACCCGGTTATACAATCCTAGCCAACAGGATGTAACCACACAGCAGCACCTTCCTTCATACAACTCTTCCCTATAAACATCTGAATGAAGAATGAGACCCTTTTCCTCCTGCAGAATACCGTTAGGTAAGAGCAATGAGATGTCCCAAAGGAGAGATGTGGGGTGGGGGAAAACTGTACATGTAGGCTATGTATGTTAAGGGCAGCATGAAGATCAACCTCTTTATTTAGGGAGAAAAATGATATAAAGGGGATACGGAGCAGAAACTTGAAAAACTACATATAGCATGGTGGAAGCAGAGAGATTCATTATGTTTGCACTTTTATAAACTTGGAGGTGGTGGTGGGGGGGATAAGGAAGAGTAGCAAATGCAGGACAGATGAAAAACCCATTATGCAGCATTAATTCCCAGAATATCTTGCTGTGATATGTGACCGTGGCCACCAAGTCAAATGGCTTTTAGAAAGAGTTCAAAAAATAATCAAAGGTGAGGAAGGGTCTACTGCAGGTCTACTGCAGTATGATGGCTGGGGAATTCTGGGAACTGAAGTTGACACATCTTCAAGTTGCCAAGATTGAGAAACACTGGTCCACTGACTTAGGGAGGAGCAGCATACACTGGTTACTGCTCTGCTGGACTTAGCGGCTTCCGTGGGGGACAGCCGTCCCCAATCTGATGCTTTCCAGAGATATGGGACTAAAATTCACAGTGATAGTGACTTGGAGAGCATCATGTCATGCCTGTAACACATCAGGCTGGGGAAAGCTGCATGGGGGACATTCTTGTTACGGTTCTGAAAATGTTCTTACCCAGGCGTAGAGGCACAGCCTGCCAACACTGGCAAGTGCTGACCACTTCCACCCCCAAAGAGATGCATACCTGTGCAAAAGGAGTAACAATCAAGTCTTCTCCATGCCTGCAAGGGGAGGAGAGAAGGATGTTAATGGCTACAAAGTGCAGACAGTGGGCAAATTTCTGAACAGTGCATGAAGTAGCATACTGAGTGCCCTATCAAGATTACATTCCTGTCCTCAGATAACCCGGAGTAACTGCACTGGGATATAGCTGGCCTTGGGAGTTTCTTTCCACATGATGGCCTACCCTTCAACATGTTGTTGTTGTTAGTTGCCATTGAGTTGTTTACGACTCATGGCGACCCTCTGTATAACAGAACGAAATGCTGTTCGGTCTTGCGCCATGTGCCTGACGGTTCCAGTATTTGCATCCATTGTTGCGGTAACTGTACCAATTCATCGCATTGAAGGTCTTCCCCTTTTCCGCTGGCCCTCGACTTCCGCTGACCCTTCAACATATCCCAGGTGAAAACAGCAGCCTGTTTGGACTATTGCAAGGATCAGAACCTGCAATGTACCTATTTCATAAGACTCTGTTCCACTGCCCTGTGTGGAATCCACTGAGCTTGTTCTCCAGTGTAAAAGCTGAAGAATGGGAAGCGGAGGAGGCTTGTGCTAGCTCCAAATGCATCTGAAGAAACAGAACCCTTCTGCAATATTTCTGTAATCCCAGCCAGACTGATAACTACGGCAGCCAGATTTCAAATGTCCCAAGACACAGTGTTGTGCCCAGGAGACAAGCTGATCAGTGTGGTTGGTTTTATAGCCAGGAGAGGAGCACCAAGAAGCTCCGTGTAACAGAGGATGTCAAAGGTGGAAGAGAAAGAAGTGGGCTTCTGTGCCTTGCACTTTCTGCTAGCAAGAGACAGGAAAATGTATCAGGATCGCCCATGTGCTCGATAAAACCCTTGCCCTCTATGCTTACATGTCACTGCTGACAGAAGAATTACGGGACATGGCTTTAGGTGAGAGGTCATAATCGCTATCGGATCGGTACAGGAAGGATTCCCGACGTTGGCTGTGGGGGGTTGTGCCTTGTAAAACCAGACCCAGACCCAGATTGGCCTGGGAACCAAGGGGACTTCGTCCTGGAGAGAAGCCATTCTCGACATCAAAGCTGTAGAAAGACAAAAGAGAAGGCCAGAACGTAAAACAGTTGCTTCATCTGAAGACAGCAAGCATCCAGTTGCTTTTTGGTGCTCAATCAGTCTCTTCCTACTCAGAAGTACATTTTATTTTCAAGGAATATGGCAATCATGGCTCATAAGAGACCAAGCCTTGAATACAGCTAAAAACAACTTCCATAACTGCAAACACACATGCATACCCCACTTCTGAGCAATGAGGAAGTTCAGAAATTGGCTAAGGTTCAATTCTTGGAAGGAGGTGCTTAGAGGCTGATGAGCTTTGTTTACAGACATATGCAGGCTGACCATAGGATGATGGTTTATCGTGCTACCACTTTAGCAGATATTTAGTACCTATAAGATTTTGAGAGGAACATTTAGTGCCCTAGAATTTCATGGAGAAAACCAAGTTTACTGTCTTTTCTCCAGCTTCAGCTTAGCCTGAGTGTGGCTATGTACTCAGGGGTTCCCTTGACAAATGAGGAGGAACAGAAGTTGCTGGTGCTCATTACCTACGGCAGGGATTCTCAGTGGGTCATGACCCCCTGGGAATCTGAGCAGTTTAGAGGGAAGGCTAAAACATTTCTTAAGCTAACAGGCTTGTGCAGACAAAGTAGGCAGCAAAATTCTGAGTGACTTTTAAGAAGTAGCTAAACCTGCCCATTAGTCAAAAACATGCACCAATCACAGCAGATCCATTCATTCATTTTGTATGGCCACCACTTGATGTTTGACTCAGGGCAACAAAAAGCAAGTTAGAAATAACAATAAAACTTCAACAAAACTGAAACACGTTGCCCAAATGGTAAAGATAACAGTGTTAATAAGAGAAAACACTGTTTCTGGATTTATTTCTACTTGGCAACCACTTTTAGATTACTTGCTTGTGTTAGAAAAAAATGAAGCTTTGATTTTGGGTTTTAGGGATTAAATGGTATGTTTTGATCAAAATAATGTTACTAAAGTTTAATCAATGGTAAGAGATTATATTTGTAAACTTATTCATTGGAGAAAGTCGGAAGACACTTTCTGTTTTCTATCTGCTTGCACTTTTACATATATTTTTCTTTTTCTTTAGTCCTATGCTCTAGCTTTTCTATACTCTGTATTTTGTATTTTAATTACTGTATACTTTGAAAATTAATAAAGTTCTTACATAAAAAACAAAACTGAAACACATTCTGCCTGGGGAAGCACATATATCCACAGCAATAACCCCCTAAAACCGATTACTTAGTTTTATTCAGGAGAGGGATCACACAAAATCATTTTAGAGGACGGCAGGACTACAAAGTTTGTGAACCCCCAACCAAAGGCAATCCTAGCACTGACTCAACTGCTTGCTCTGCCAAATTTTAAAAAGTCTTTGCTCAGGACATCCACTCCACTAGCTTAACCTAGATTCACATTTCCTGCTAAGCCATAATGTGTCTTGTTTGCTTTCAGTGTATGGACTACACTATTTTTTAGTATGGACTAAACTATTGTGGCTTGTAAACTATAACTGATAGCTCAGCTTTTTGAGTGAGCCTACCTATTGTGGCTTATTCAACAAATCATAATCACATCTGTTGCGATACCCCCTGGCTTTCGTAAGAACAATAGCCTGTTTCCTAAAAGAAAATACTCATTCCCCTATCAAGCAGGGTCTTCCAGAACGAGGCAAGGCTGGTGATTAGGCATGCAGGGAGATTTCCTTTTCTGCTAGGGAGAAAAACTGTCTGTCTTTTATAACAATAGAAGAAGCTAGGTATCAAGGCTAGGAAAAGAAGAAAAGTAACATCTTCCTGAACTCTGGATAAAGAAAAATCTGCAAGAGGCTGGAAAAGTCCAAGCAGTGGACTCTAGCCTCAGGAATTAGATGATCCTAAGAAATAGGTAACAAGTCTAGTTGGAATTACACATTAAGTTCAATTTCTGTTACTGTGTGTAACAGTATTAAAGTCTAATATTTTGTCTCTTGTACTGATGTTCTTTGTACAAACTCAGTAATCTGTGTGTTTTATGCAATTTGCAATCTCTTTACAGCGGAACTACCTCTAAATTAGGAGCGGATCAATGTTATGGTCTGCCCAAAGCCTTGTATTTTCCTTTATAATTTTCTATGGGAGATCCTTTCTACTTGCTGAGATTTGAACAGCTCTGTATTTTTATCTCTTTTGCCACTGAATTTTTGCATGTATATAAAAAGGGTTTCTTACATTCTCTTTTCTTTTTAATAAAATTTGATTTTATTTCTCTCTTGTGAGATTGATCTGCTTCCCAAAAGAGAGACAGAAAGATTGATTCCTCTAGCCCAGTGTTTCTCAACCTTAGCAACTTAAAAATGGGTGGACTTCAACTTCCAGAATTTACCAGGAAGCATGGCTGGCTGGGGAATTCTGGGAGTTGAAGCTCACCCATCTTAAAGTTGCCAAGGTTGAGAAACACTGCTCTAGCCACAACGCTAGAGGACCAGAATGTGGTGCTATTGACTTTATTTCATTTTGTTTTCCCTTTAATTTGCCAATAAAACAACAAACGTTGCAAGAGTCATCTTTTGCCCACATATCCTGGAATTGGGGAGAATGAAAAGTGAGGAGCCTTCCTGGAAGTTATTGTAGGTAATGACAGCAGTAACTATCGCCAAGACAGGAGGCAGAGCTAGGCTGTGTAGACTCAGCTTCTGGAACAGTAGTTTTGAGACCAGTAATTATTCACCCTATAGGCTTAGTGTGCCACTACATGGTGGTATGAGATGCATGTATTAAAAATTACAGTTAACCTGGATACCTTAAAACAGTGTTTCTCAACCTTGGCCACTTTCAGATATGTAGACTTCAACTCCACATATTGAAGTTGAAGCTGAAGTCCACACATCTTCAAGTTGCCAAGGTTGAGAAACACTGGATTAGACAATCCTTGTGGCCCCTCCCAGCTCTACAAGTCTGATTCTTTGAGTTGACAAGAGCTGAAGCCGGCAAGGGCAGAAGCAAAGAGAACAAGTCCAGATAGGTCCATTCTCAAAACATGGTGCAGATGTCATCCAGATCCAAGCCTGAGAAATGAGCAGCAAGTTCTTATATAAGGCCAAGTGAATGCAATGCAGGATTTAAACCTGAGGGTCTGGTGGCTTCATTCTGCTGTAGCTGCTCTTCTTCATTATTAGGGCCTCTTGTATCTGAAGTAAAAGCAGCCTATCTGTCCAAGGCTTGTCCTAGATTCTTTGGGGCTAGTCCCCAAGTGCAGGTTAGAGTTTGTAAACAGAGATTTATTACTAGGTCCTGGCTGAAGCTCTGGCATTGTCACTGCATTTTGTGGCAATGAGTTCCCTCCATCATTGTGTGAAGAAGCCTTTCACTGAATGATTCAGAGTGCTAGCATTACTGGGTGAGAGAGAAATGCTGCTTTCCCCCCACTTTCTCCATACTAGGCATCTCTTTAGAAATATTTTCCTGTAATTTTTACACACAGTTTAGCTTTCCTCCTTCAACCCTGCCCTCCGCCCAAAACCAGTTCTAAGTCTTTGATTCTGTCCAATGCCATAATTGCCTGGACTGGCCAGGATCACTCGTGCATCTTGGCTCTGGTCCTGTTTCCATGATGCCGTGAGAAAAAAGTGTGTGCCCCACCAGGGAGTAGGAGAAAGAAGGCGGTGGGGAGAGGCTGTGTGCCAAGAACCACAGGTGTTATAGACATCATGAATCTGAGGGAACTTCTCACTGAGGACATTTGGAGGTCATCCCATCCAGCCCTGGAATGAATTAGTTTGCCTGAAACTCAAACTTCCTAGTGGCTCAAAGTGTGGAGGGGGGCTTAGCACTGCAAAGCAGCCCACGGGCTGAGCTGTGAATCAGGACATTTGCCACCACACCTCTTGTCTGCAGCTCACCCCTGCCATGAACTCAACCAGGTAAACCCAAATCAGACCGGCTGCTAATTCCTCAGCCTCGCCTTTGCAATAAAGACAGGGTTCCTGGAGGGATCACAAGGAGCACAAGTCCGATGAGTTCTGGAGAAACTCCAAAAAGAGTTTCCTACGTGCTGAATAACCATAGCCAATTAAATAGGGAAGTAGGAAAGGAGGTCATCAAGATGCCGTGAGGTTAAAGTCCAGAGAGAGTTCCTGCAGCATCTTTGCTGACTTCACAACACTCCTCAGAACCAATCCTGGACAGGACAGCATGAGAACGTAACA
Organism: Candoia aspera; assembly: GCF_035149785.1. NCBI lineage: Eukaryota > Metazoa > Chordata > Lepidosauria > Squamata > Candoiidae > Candoia > Candoia aspera. The sequence continues at coordinate 330,715,740 of NC_086153.1, forward strand.
GTTGTAAGTAGCATTTACAAAAACGTAAAGGATCTGTGCTGGATCAGAATTAATATAATTCATCCAGCTTCTCTCCTGGTTGGACATATTCAGTCAGGGCTAGGGTCGACAAAGAGAGCCAGTCTGGTGTAGCGGTGAAGGCATCAGGCTAGAAACTGGGAGACCGTGAATTCTAATCCCGGCTTAGGCAAAAGCCGGCTGGGTGACCTTGGGCCAGTCGCTCTCTCTCAGCCCTGGGAAGCAGGCAGTGGCAAAACTCTTCTGAAAAATCTTGCCAAGGAAACTGCAGGGACTTGCCCAGGCAGTCTTCAATCCAGACATGATTGAACGGATAAACGAAAGGTCAACAACCCGCTTATTTGCTTTCCTCCAAAAAGCTGATATGCAGAGGTAGGCTGCTTCTGAATAGGGAAGTTCTAGTCTTATCAATCATTGCTGATAACTTCAAAGAGACTGTTTTTTTGCTATCAGTTTATCTGAATCTTTTCTAGGAACACACGAATTTGCTGGACCAGACTGAAGACCATTTAATCTAGTGCTCTGCTGATCATGAAGATCAACCTGACAGCCCCAGGAAGTGCATCGGCTGGTCATAAAGGGAACAACCTCTTCAGGTAGTTTTCCTTGACAGCTGGTACTCAAAGAAGAGACTGCTCTGGATATAGAGGTTCCATATTGGCAGCATGGGCACTCACACACACACACACACACACACACGTTTTTCTCAGGCCTAAAACAGGAAAAACAACAACTGGCTAGCTGACATCTTTAGCAACAAGAGATGAAACTACTTCCCATCCTTGTCATTTCAAAAAAGTTCTATTGATTAATATTTTAGTTCAGACTAAATATTCCTCTTTAACGGTCCTCCTGATGGGTTGGACTGTATTTCCTATCATCTCTAGCCAGCAGTTATCTTTCTCCAAAGTTGCAACCTCCAGAAATGTTGGACTACAACTCCCATCACCCATCCAACACCATAACTAAGGATTATGAGTATTGCAGCCCCACATAATATCATTTAAGCCTAAGATTAAAAGGAGAGTGAAAAATTCAGAAACAACCAGAACTTAACAAAGTCACCCCTTTCATACACTTCTTGCCTTTTTGTTGCTCCTGTATCTGTTTTTAAAGCAACAAAGAGAAGTAGCTGTCCAATTACAAAGCTCCTTAGCTTTTTAACGTCTTCTGTCTACTGTTTTTAGAAGCCTCTGTGGAACATCAGTGGCTAAAAGTAGTAGAATTGCAGAGGAAGCAATGGCTAGCCTCTCTCCTCTGATAATTACAGGTAGTCCTCATTTAATGACCACAATTGGGACTAGCAACTTGGTCATTAAGTGAAGTGGTTGCTAAGTGAAAAATGATTTTACTATCTTACTTCAGCTTTCCTTGGCTTTACAGACCTGCAAAGTTTATAAATGTGAGGATTAGTCATAATGTTACTTTTTCATTACCATCGTAACTGCAAATGGTTGCTAAATGAAGCAGTTGCTAAATGAGGACTACTTGTTGAGCCCGGGGCTACTCTGCTCTTCCTCCCCAGAAAAATTAGCCCACCCAAACATCCTCATTAAGTGAGAATTGGATAATTTATTAACTTTCCTCCATTTAGGTTCAGGAGAGGAGCTAAAAGCAGTTGACCACAGCTGAAGCTTACTTGGATGGCCCCAAACACACTGTCCAGTACACTAGAGCAGTGTTTCTTAGCCTTGGCAACTTTAAGATGTGTGGACTTCAACTCCCAGAATTCTCTAGCCAGCCATGATTCCTGGGGAATTCTGGGAGTTGAAGTCCACACATCTTATAGTTGCCAAGGTTGAGAAACACCGCAATACAGGAAGGGTGCTGTGACCCTGCAGATGGTACTGACCTAGATCCCTGACCTTTCTCACTGCTAGCGAGGCTGATCTGGAGTTAACAGTTTAGCAAACTCTGAAGAGCCACAGTTTCCCTCTTTGTCATGTACTTCCTAGGACATTTTCATTTGATGACAGCTTTGAGAGTTCAATGCTTTGGCAGCACAGATGCAGTTTGCTCAGAAGCCAGAACCAGACTGCGGGGGGGGGGGGAGGGTTGGTGGGCCGAAAGACCCCTAAGAGGAGAAGATATCATTTGAACTAATCTTACCAGGAATATACCCAATGTAGGAATGCCTCTGGAGGGTGTGACAGCATCTCTTTGAAAGCCATGGATGTGCCTAATCCCCAAGGGATTCTGTACAGTATATCCAGGTCCCCATATCAACCCCCCGTAACCCCCACAGCCTCCCATTCCTATGAAATGCATTTGAGTTAGGAACAATGGGTACCCTTTCAACAGTCTGCTCAGTTCCCGTCAGTGCTGAAGCCCAGCAGGGTTAGATAATCAGCCAATTGTTTCTGGAGTACAAGCCTCAAAATGGATCGTGAAGTGCCTTCGGGCAGGATGAGGTTGGGGTCTGGGGGAACACTCTGGAGATGCCAGGATATGCTTCAGCCTGGCACCCCTACCCCCTTGAATGAGGGAGAGGTCCTCCTTCCTATCTATTCTGACAGAAGCGAGTTTCCAAAAGACTGTGGGGTTTTTGAATAGACATAATGCAAAAAAAAAAGGAGGAAAAAGAAGAAGAAGAAATAAAAATAACCACTCCATTTAAAACTGGTTGTTGTTTTGTTTCTGGTTCATTTCTCCCAGTGGCACAACACAGACAAAGCCTTCATTGTGGATCAAAATCTTCTGGATGAACAATTCATCCTGGTGACTAACCAAGAAATGGAGCTTCCTGCATCGCTCTCTCCTCACTGAAATGTCAGACCCAGTTCCTGTATGAATGAGTCCAGACAACGGCTACGCTGGGCCCTAGCTTGTGACTGCCATGAACAGAAATGTCTTTGCCCCTCCCTGCCCCTCCCTTGCTCTCCCAGTTCCAGAACAGCAGCACATGGGGATCAGCTGGCATCAAAAAAAGGCACTTTGCTCATGTTCAGGAGAATGGCTGCTTTTTCTTTGTGACTGCTTCAGATTTTGCAGAGATCCGCAGTCTTGTTGAGACCTAGTTCAATGAAAAAGGAAAGAGTAGAAAAGATAGAGGGAATCAACAAGGACTGGCTTGCTCTCAGAAATGTGGCATCGCCTGGTGGTGTGCTTTTAACTTGGCTGCTGTTCATCAGAGCAGGGTGATGGGATCAAACCTGAAGTTATGCCTAATCCAGGATCTTGTTGCTAACTCCAGCAGTATCCTGTCTCATACTGGGTCCAACCAGATGCCTCCTGGGAAGCTAACAAGCAGAAGGCAGAGGACAGTCACTAATTATATCTTAATAATTATTATCACACATAACTGTGAGAAATATGCTGAACAACAATTTCCCCTTCTCCACTTCAAAGCACCTAATACCCAAGGCCATTCGAGCACCTGAGACTGAAAAATCCCATGAATATGCTTCTTCCTATTGTGAAAAAAAAACAAAACAAGACAAGCAACACTAAAATAAATAGCTCTTTGCTGCCTGATAATGAAAGTCTGCTGAGTGACAGCAGGCAGAGGTAGACTTTTTCAGTACAGGGAGGCTCCATTCCACTAACACAAGAGTTTTCAAAGGTCCACTTGGACTGGCTCCACGGTTGGCCTAATTCAGTACTGTATTCACTTGCAAACAGTGGGTAGCCCACGGAAGGCAAAAAATCCACACACAGGGATAGAAAGAATCAGCCCTGCCCAGTGCTTATCCCTGGAGGTAGACTTCCTCTGGTCATGCAGTTTCCATTTAACCAGGTGGATACAAACCCCTTTTTCTGAAAACTGGTAGGAAAACTCCAGTTTTCAGCAGCTCAGGCGTGGGCTTGAAGCCAAAATCAAGCACAAATAAACAAACCAAATGTTACTTCATAAGCCAAGGGAACCATGAATTGTACAAAAGCAAGATGACTATTTTTGAAGTGGCTGATGGAGGGGACATTTCACTAAGAGTGAGCAGGATCACCTTGCCATCTGTCTGGCACACAGCTCTCTTTTTCTTGGTTGTCTGTGGCTCGGCGTGTTGTGGGAATCCACCTGCTGTCCCCTGTTGTATAAACTGGGCCATCACGGTAAGCTGCAATGCCCGTATTCACACCACACACTTGCTCAACTTTTTTCTGGGTTCACACAACCCCTAAAATAACCAAACCAGCTGCTAGGCTTGTACCGCATGCAAGCCTTCGAAAGGAAAGAAAAGTAGGCAAAGCTATCCTAGCCAAGCTAACTGTACTGTGAACACATGGGCTCAATTCTTAACTGAACTGATTAAGGGCACTCTGTGAACACAGCCACTGCAGTCCATTTCTTTAGGCACGGCCTGGAGTTCAGCAAGCTTGGGTGAAGCCAAGATGTCTCTGGCTTTGACAAACCCAGGTCTAAACCTGCAGAGTCGACCAGGAGAATCTTAGCACATCCTTTCCTTCTGCTTGTCCCCTGCCATTTCCACTTAAAGCCTAACACAGTAGAAGAATTGTGTCCAAATCAAGAGAAATACTATAACAGTTCCACTAAGTTCTTCACTGATCCAGTTAAGTGCTGCAAGAAGAGACTGAAGAACTGGGAACATTTAGCCTTGATAACAGCACATTTGAAATACTGCAGAAGGAGGCCAAGAAACCTGCTTTCTCTCATCCTCCCAAAGAATGGTGTGGAATAATAGCTGCAGGAAGTCAGGTTCCTGCTGAATGTTAAGAAAAACATCCCTAACAGGTTTGACAGTTGAAGTGTGGAGGCTGCAGCCCCCCCACCCCCACCCTCCCATTCACTGAACCTCTTCAGGCTGGGCAGACACTTGATGGGGATGCTTTCATCTGGATCCTCTCACCGTGCAGGGAGCTGGATCTTCTGGTCTAAATGGCACCTTCCAACACTCCAGCTCTAAAATTATGTTCTGGGAATGCGCGAAATATCATGCGATGCTTTGGGAAAGCCAAAGCAAAGGCCCAGAACAATGGCAGCAGATGTGCTGAGGTATGTTCGTGAAAGGAGAACCCATCCCTCATGAGCCCAACAGAGCAGCTTAGTTTAATCTCCATCCCACTCGCTCACAAGAGGAGAGGGAGCATTTGGCAAATGACCTGTCACTACTTCTGTTTTGTTTTGATTTGAATTCCACCCCACTTTGTTTGCTTTAATTGTTCCTGACCCCACTGGGGGAGATACTTTTGGAATCTGGAACTCTCCTATAAATAGCTGTTGGTGCGGCTGGAAGGGACTTGGCGAGAACAAGATGTGAGTGTGTGGTGTGTGCAAGATGAAGGGAGATGGCTGAATCTCACAATGGACGGAGGTTATCTGTCTCCCCCTTTGGAGACGACACTCTCCCACCCTCCAAAATGGTCAACGGCAAAACTGAATGCAGAAGAGAAAAAAGCAACACTACATTGCCAAGAACCATAAAAATGCAAGAAATTACTCTAATAGATCTAAAATATCCCTTTTTGCCCAGAATAGAGACTTAACAGATTTATTTCCTTACTCAAATGCTGATTTATTGCTTTGTTTGGGGTGCAAAAAAACCAAAACAAACCTATGGCTTTAAAAGATAAAGTGCTTGCAGGAAGCTCAGAAGAAGGAAGAAGACAGCTGCTCTTTCCATTGTATGTTCCCAGGTAGAGTGAGTCTGCACTGGGAGGCTCCATTCAATAACAAAAGAATATAAAAGACAATCTGAAAGGTCAGATCAAAGATATCTGTTTACTCTATAACTGATTTGGTCCTATGGACAAACAGAGGCCTCTAGCAGACCTTAAGCACTGGCATGCTTTACTTGTCCAGGGAGTTGTAAATGGAATTTGAAAAGAGGGACAATTCTCTCCCTTTCAGGACAAAGGACAGGATGCCTGCTCTCATCCAATGCAGAGCCAACTTGCAAACTTTTCCCCTACAGGATGCTTGAAGTTGCTTTAAAAGAGGGTGAAACATATCCACGAAGAACAGGCTTTACTGCTAAGTGGAAATTCTTTCTGGAAAATCAGCCTGTCTGTGATTGCTTAAAAACAAAGGGGAAGACTACTACTTGAAAGATTTAATTAGCTACTGCTAGAAGGAGAATGCTGAGCTAGATGTTAGTTTGTCCCCCTTCAAGCCCATTTTTATGAACCCTGGGGTCTCTGGAGCAGTCACCGAAGAAGGAGCACACTCAACGGCCCTGGAGAAGTCCTCCCACCCCCCCACCCCAAATCCTCTTACCAAAGCGCGTGGGCCACTGTGAACCGCCGCTGGAGACGAAGATTGGGGTTCATGGTCATTTTCCTGGAGAGGACAGGAGAGTTGCTGGTCTTGGAGGATGGGGAAACTCCTGGGGAATTGTGCAGCTTGGAGAAGGGGGAGAGCATTCCCTCTTACACCGAGACTGCTGTTCCACAGAGGCAGAGAACTCAGGCAAAGACCACCCTCCCGCCCCCGAGGCTCTGCAAGACGCTGAGGAGGGTTGCCGGTGGCCGAAAGGGCAAATTAGGCTCTGGAGCTGGAAATGTCCACTGCCACGTGAAAACGTGGAACCCAAAGGACACCGTCACTGCCACTGAAGGGAGCACAGCTTGGGCCCATCCTCTTTGCAATAAGCAAGCCCCCCTCTCCCTGGTTCTCGGAATCCGTCTTCCTGATGTGCTGGCGCTCGATGTCCAGAGACGCTGCTGCCTCCGCTACATCAGATATTCCAGCCCCGAAGGAGCTCACCATCCTGACGCCTGACTTTGGGGGCCATCCAAGGGGCCCCAGCCATTATTCCAGCCCAAAGCGAGACACGCACCGCACCATCCCATCGCCCTGCTCTAGGGAAATTTCTGCTGTCGCCTCACCCCCAGCCGGAAAGCTAAACAAATGGCTTGGCCTGGGTCCAGCTGACGGCAGGGCCAAGTTTCTCTCGTCGCTGTCTCCAGCAAGGGTAAGCCAAGGACGAGGGGCAAGAGGCTTGCCCCCATGACTCACTTGCAATTCCCTCTAGCCACCTCACATAAATGCTTGGGCCATCCTCGGTGGCCAGCTTGTTTCCCCAGAGAGTTGTCAACCTGAACAAGGCAACGGAGCCCTTCCAGAAGCTCAGGTGCAAAAAGGCTTGAGTTTATACAGCCACTTCCCAGAGCAGCACAAGCAGCTGGAAATGGCCACAGTCAACACCAGCAAAAGTGGCAATTCCTGCCGGGCACGGTGGGCCTGAAACCTAAACCAGTTATGTCCAAACCTGCCTAGCAGTCCTCCCGCCCTTGCAATGCCGATGCAGTGAGTCCAATTACACTGACAGCTGATCACCTCTGCCAGCCTGCCCCGTGGCCTCGGTGTTCCAAACCCGTCTGGCAAATGTAAACATTTGTTCTGACCTTTTGCTGCTGCTCCAGGCTGCTTGCAAATAGCTGGCTGATACAAGAATGGCAATGCAAAAGGGCTCCTAGTGATGAAGATGGGACAGCCTAATGTCCCTAGGGAACCTCTTCTAATTCGCTAACTTTGGCACGGCTTGTGTGGCAGGAGGGTGCGTGGGTGGGAGGTGTGCCTGTAATTTGATCTAGGCTATTAGCATATGGCCCTTCCCATCTTTTCCAGAACTAATGATTCAGATGGGCAAACAGCTTGCTGGACACTTGGTCAGAGAGAGACCCTTTCAGCTGGGAGACTGAAGCTGGGATTGACTGCCCACAAAACATGTGATGTGCCACTGAACTAAAAGTAGACGAGAACAGCTGCAGATTTGTTTCCAGTTGGAGGATGGATTGCCTCTTGGGACGTCACCCATGTGGCCACGTGGTATCATTGCCTAGATGGAAACCTCCCCTAGCAGGACTTTTCCACAAAAAGCAATGATGGAAGAGAGAGACAGTTTGGTGTGGCAGTTGAAGGCACCAGGCTAGAAACCGGGAGACTGTGAGTTTTAGTCCTGCCTTAGGCACAAAGCCAGCTTGATGTCCTTGGGCAAGTCACCCTCTCTCAGCCCTTGGAAGGAGGCAATGGCAAACCACTTCTGAAAAATGTAGTCAAAAAACCTGCAGGGACTTACCCAAGTAGTCACAAGTTGAAGGCACCTCTGCCACCAAAAAGAGACCAATCTCTTTCTTCTTCTCCAAACTGCCTCATTTCTCTGTGCACAGAGAAAACAGTGAGCTGGTGGATCTACCCCACCATGGCCAGATTGTTCTGGTTAGAAATTAAAAGAGAAAAATGAGTCTGCCTGTGAAGGAGAAACAGGCATTATCCTGGTGATGGGTTAAGCAAGTGGGTCTTCTCCATGGCCCTACTGTTGATCTCTCTGAAGGTGGATTTTGGGGAAAGGACTTCATTCAGGCCTCAGTGGGTCAGATAGGGAGATTTCACAGGACACATCTGCTGGTGGGCCCTCAAAGGCTGATGAAAATATTGAGCTATTTTAGAAAGAGTCAGACTGTGTCTGTTGGGTCTTCAAATCCAGTTCTACCCAGGAACTCTTAAAGGAAAGCTCTTTGGCTGGAATCCTATATTCTGACACATGTAGCCTTGAGTGTGAAGTTGGAAACCCTCTTGGCAAGGCTGTTTGGCTTGACGCTTTGCAAACTAGTTCCAGGAATGTGAAGCAGCAAACAAGGAAGGGATTTGCCAGGATCTGAATCAAAGGAGGGCTGAAACCCAGAGTGCCATAGACACAACTCCTTTTTCACTGCCTGATCATGTACTGCCCTCCACCAGAGGTAGCTGGCAGAGGTCCAGGCTCGGTACGGAGTGTGCAAGAGAATGGGATGCCTTGACAGTAAATTCCCACTTGCTATTGGATTCTTGCTAGGTGATTCTTGTCTTCAAATGCACCCTCTGTAGAGCTGCTGGACCACCACCTTTACCTGATATTTAGGGAACTCTGAAAATTGGGGGTGGCTAAATACAGATATGCAGTGGGCAGAAAGGGAATGTCGGATTTCCTCTGAAGGAGCTGGGTGAGATGGGGGGGAGCTGTCCCACCTCTTGCCAAGTGACTATATAAGGTTATAAAGCAGAAGGAAAAACAAAGGTCTCTGGTATGGAAAACTCACATTTGGGAGGAAGACTGGAAACTTTTTCTGATTCTGGTCTTGATGCTTGATTAGCATTTTCATTTTTTATAAAGGAACATAAGCTGAAAACATTTCACATTTAACAAAGACACCGCCCCTTCCCCACTTCTTGAGTAAAGCAATCCATATTTTCTCCTGCCCCTTTTCTGGAGGTGTAAAGACAAAGAGGTCTAGTGGATGGAAGAACCTTTTGTAGATTAAGTGGAGGGCTCTAATCCACAAAAACAGCTGCTTCCGAAATTTGCATGCTTAAAATCCCACAAGGCTGTCTCTTGTTTTTGCCAGTTTGAGAGGGATGCTAGTCCTCAGGAATTTGTACTCATGGATACACTGAAGTTTTCATTAAAAATATCACAGGCCGTATCCTGTATTTGGAGATCTGCCTTATGTGTATACTGGGGTGGGGGCGGGTTGGAGAGAGAGAGAGATATCTGCCAAATGAGGATGAAATTAATAGGAACACAGGCCAGACTATTTCCCTAGCCTCCCTAACTTGCTTATAGTACTTTGACTGGCAGCTGCCTTCAAAGAGAACCTTTTCTTACCCCCTGCTCCTTCAGCATCATTTAACCGGAGATGCCAGAAACTGAACTGCATAAAGGCAGAATTAGGAGAGCTGCACTTAATCAAGAAAATTCATGCCTGTGAAAGCTTATGCCATCATGAATCTGTCTGGTTTTCGGGAAGAATCTGGACTGTTTTTTTCTTGCAACAGCTCCACTATTTCCACTAGATGGAAGCAGTTTACCACACCAGAATTCTAAACAACAAGGAGATTTTATTGCAATGAGAACTTGATTTTCCCCGCTGCTGAGTTGGAGTGTTTTCCTCCCTTCTCTGAGTTGGCAAAGTACTTCGCTGGCATGACATTTGCTGTCCCCATTTGCTGATGCCATTCTTGCCTCGACTGCTTCTCTTCCCTGACTTCTGTCCAAGGCCTAACCCTGACAAAGCCTAACCAACCTTAGAATAAGGGGCAAAACACTGCTTTATCACCAGCGCTGCTAATAGTGACTTAAGCCTGCCTCACTTACAGACCGGGGATGAGATGAAGGCAACATTAAGGGAAAAAAACAGCAGAAAAAAGATGTGGCCGGGGCACGTTTGTACCATAGTTAGGGGCAAGTAGGAACGTGGCTCCAGTTTGCCAAAGTTACAATGTTTGATGCCATTTATTTATTTATTTATTAATACATTTATTCGCCACCCATCTCCCCCTCACGGGGGGGACTCTGGGCAGCTTACAATAAAACAGGATTAAAATTCAAAACCATTCCAAATACGATAATATAATAAAATAGAAATATAATAGAATCTCAATGGCTAAAAGATTTTTAACTTTAACTTTTAACTAAAACAGCTACAGTAATTAATATCATCAGGAATCAAAGAATGTTCAATGCAACACTATGTTAGTGTTGGACTCCCTTTCTTTTAGGATGATACCATTCGTCCACGGCATTAAGAAATTACTATCTGTTATCTTACATTCATATTTTAAAGTTACTTTAGAAGTTTGGAAAAAGTCAGACTGCTTGGCTTTCTGATTCTCTCATTCCTGAGGATAAATTCGTTCAATATAAGCTGAGACGGTAAAACATTTTTTTTAGAGAGTTAAGAGACTGAATTCTGGAGGGAGACCCTGTTGCAGCTGAGCATATATTTCAAAAAGATTGGTTACAAATTCCAATTTCGAGTGAGTCAAGTACAATAATTTTTTCATAAACTATTGAGACCTCATCAGTTAAGACCATTAACAGCATCTGAAGAAGGGTGGAAAAAGTGAGCGAATAACAAGACAGGGTTCTCTCCACCAAATGATAATGGGTGGGTGGTCTTGCCCTCAAAGCTGAAAAGAACAGAAGGAAATGCAGACAATGGAATGGACAGAAGATGCAAATGACTGTAACTACAAGCCTGAAGATTAGTCCATGCCTGGTGGATTTAACCCTTTCTCTAGGGCAGGGTTTCTCAACCAGGGGTCCGTGGCACCCTGGGGTTCCATGGGAGGTCACTAGGGGTTCCCTGGGAAATCACGATTTATTTAAAAAATTATTTCCAATTGGGGCAACTTCACATTAAAGAGATAGGTTTCATTCTTTATTTTCAGTTTAAGAACACTGTTAAAGCATATAGACAGTCCCACCCATGAAACGAATATCATGATTTTGTAACTTCTGGCCTCTATTTGAGCCTGAGTGTTCAGGGGTTCCCTGAGGCCTGAAAAATATTTCAAGGGTCAAAAGGTTGAGAAAGGCTGGTCTAGTACCTAAATGGAGCTTGTGTCTCTTTTTCTTCTCTCTGTCCAATTCCTCTTCCTCTTCTCTTCCCTGTGCTTAAATCTGTCTTAGTCTACCATGGCAAAAAATCAGGAGACTCATGAAAGCTTGTGCCTTTTAATAACATTTGTTAGTCAGAAAAGGTGCTACCAGACTCTTTGATTTTCTTCCCAGTGCAACGAACATTCTTCTCATCCCATCTCCATTCTGTTTTTTCCTCCCCCCGCCTTTTTTTTTTTTTGCTGTTTCTGCTGGAAGTATGGATGTGTGTTTTGTTTTTTTGCACAAGACAAAATTTTATTTATTTATTTTATTTATTTATCAAATTTATAACCACCCATCTCCCCCCGAGGAGGGACTGTAGGCAGTTTACAATAAAACGGAATCAAAACAGTACAATATAAAACTATACAATAAATATAGATACACAATAAAATAAATATGATAAAAACCCGATGGCTAAAAGTTCTCTATGTATCCGCAAGTAAAACAGGGTCCTTCTAGGGAGCTAGCCATCCCCAAGAGTGACTGCTTTCCTTCCTGCCAAAGGCAAGATGGCAAAACCAGGTTTTCAATTGCTTGTGGAAGTCCAGGAGCAAAGGGGCTGGCCTCACCTCCGGGGGAAGAATGTTCCAAAGGGCGGGAACCGCTGCAGAGAAGGCCCGCCTCCTGGACCCCGCCAGATGGAATTCTCTTGCAGATGGGGTCCATAGCATGCCCTCTCTGCCTGCCCGGGTGGGACGGGTTGATGTAATGGGGATGAGATGTAATTATTATTGATTTATGCCTATGGAGGATTAATTTTATAAATGAGAGATCTTATTTTATAGGAAATCCATTTTATTCAGTAATTAATTGTGTGTGTTTATGTGTGTGTGTTTTGGCCTTGTCCTATTCTGGAGCGTGTCTTCCAGTAGGCATGTATATGTGCACACAGACACATGTGATAGAGATAGAGATAGAGATATAAACACACATATACATACAACATATGTATTTTTAGCAGCAATTTATTATTAATAGTACTTTATCTCTTAAATTTTACTTCATTCTTCTTAGTATCCTATCAACTGCACTCATATTCTTCATCAGCCCACTTTATTTATATTTTATTTGCATTGTATTTGTATCTACTCATTCAACAATTTCCTCTTCCTCTTAATCCTTTTTTGCCTTTTTTAATAACTTTTGATGTGAAACTATACAAAGCAGCAAGCTGGCAGCTGAGTTGCAGTGAGTGAGAATTCCAGCCCTGAGAGTGCTAGCCTTGCATGGTGCGCAAAGTTATAAAAAATGTTTTTTTTTTCAATCACGATCTCAAAACCTGTCTCAACTGGGGTTCTGAGGTTGCTGGGAACCCCCAGCAACCTCAGAACCCCAGTTGAGACAGGTTGGGCTCAAGTGGTGCTGGTGGGAAACAAAGAGGAACAATATGACCAAAGACAGTATAAGCAGAAACCTGAGCCCAAACTAATAACAGTGGTGAAACACTATTGTTATTGTTATTGTTGATATGCCACCCAACTCCCAGTGACTGTTTTCTGCCCTTATGGCATCCACAGAATACTGTCCAGTGGCATTTTTTCAAGTGACCCAGATGTTCTTAGGAAAAGATGGATAGAAGAACTGATGGGCCACTGTGTTCTTCTTGCTGGGCCTTTGGGGGATAAAATCACCAATGTTCACCTGGAGTTGGAGGGTGACTGGGCAGAGTCTGAAGAATTGGCAGCAACTGCAGCCTTCTTTGGAATGTGTATGAGCTGATGGGTCTCAAAGGAGTGGACAGTGTCCTTGGTGAGAAGAGCTTTTGCATTAATTAATTAATTAATTAGATTTCTATGCTGCCCCTCTCGTGTATGATGACTCTGGGCGGCTGTTCCAGGGACTTGGATTGCACTTTTTTGGGGGATCCCTCACCTCCTCCTCAGAATTCAGTTTACAGCCCTCTGATCAGGTTGGCAAGGTATCTTCTGAACTCACCTTTCCCAGTTCTCATGAGGTGCAGAGTCCTTAATCTCTGACATGTAACCCATTATCAAAGAATCCAAACCATTCTCATGAGCACCATCCGCACAGCCAGTTGTCACAGTATTACTCTCTCTCAGGTCCTGGGTCCTTCAACAGGAAGGAATAAAAAAAAAATCACCTGAATCCCCAGGCCCTTCACCTTCTGCCCAGCAGTTCTTAGTCCCTCGCAGTGTCTTCAAGACTGTGTCATTTGTCTCCATGGAGATCAGAAGAAAGGGCTATTTGTCAGCGGGCTTAAGGAGTCTTGGGAATCTTCCTGTCAAGCTTCTTTTGATAGACTGCTGAGCTGAAAGTCTGATGCTTCCGCCCCTCTCAGTAGGGAGTATCCAATCACCGTCCTCCATCGGTTTCCTCCTCTTCAGGGTAAAAGAAGCAATTTCACCTTTGCAGAGCCTGTGGAGTCCTCTTCTTTAGTCCCTGGGTCTTAAGGGCAGCATTCTTCATCCAGGGGTCCAGAAACATAATCAGTGACAACACCCTGGTGCATTTTGAAGTTCCAGAAAAGAAGAGTCTTTCTTGGCAGACTAGAGGCTTTGTGTCATGTTCCTTCATCTATCTGTCCCCTCTGCCTCTATGTTCTGAGAGGCTTCTAGTCCCTCCACAAGTGCTTCCTTCATCCTATGCAAAAATTCTTCCTCTTCCTTGATAAGCGGGAGGGATTGCCTCAAGCCTCTTCTCATTCTCTTTTAGGGGGACCGTAAGCTTGCATTTACACCATGTGCAGTTTTTGTCATCTTTAGGGATGAAAATGAACATGCTACATCCCCTGCCTTCATCTCCACATTCTAATGAAAAAAACAAAAAAGCAAAAGTGCTCCCTTTACCAACCCCCATTTGCTTGCTTAGTGAGCTCACTCTCTAGGACCTGGTGTCCTTATATTTCCCCTGAAGCTGCCTCAGCTAGATCAGCAGGAAGCAATGCTCCAACCACACATAATGTGCATGGATTTCCATCAGTAACACCCAGAAAACAGCAGCAGTTTTCAGTCAATATCTCCCCCTTCTTCTTCTCTCTTCTGCCTCTTCCGTCTCCTCAGCTTCCTCAGCTGAACTTCCCTGCCAAACTGCTGTTTATTTGTTCAAAGTGCATTTTCCCCTCCTTTCTATTTAAGACTACAGAAGAGAAATTGTATCTCCAAGTAACTGAGTTTGGAAAGGAACTCTGAGCACGTTCAAATGGGATTGTGCATGGATTTCTTACACAGTATTTTAAACAACATAACCCAAAATAAAATAAATGAGTTCTTAATGTTTAAGTTCATCTGAGTATGTCACTGAACAAGCTGTTATTGTTGGCAGATTGCTAGGAAAGCCTTTGCATTTTACACACTGGTCATGATATGGCGTGTTGCCAACTGCAGCCTTGCAGCTTGGCTTCCTTGCATTTTGCAACAATGTACAAGGAGTCTTTTAATATACCAGTAGCACACAATTTCCTATTTTTACGTATCTCACAACCATTTTTCTTAAATGTTATGACATACCTGTTGCAGCCAATTGTGCCACAGATAAAAGGTTTGATTGTAAATTTGGCACATACAACACACCTTTTACAGTTTCTCCCAAGCAGGATAAATACAAGTCACCTTGTCCCATAATTTTAGTCACAGACCCATCAGCCAAAGATACACTTTGTCTTTCAGTTTTAGACAGTGACACAAAAGAGCTTTTACAATTACCTAAATGACAATTGGCCCCAGAATCTAACACCCATACATCAGAATTACCCTTCTCAGCAACCTGTGCAATTTGGCTTGTCTGAAGAGCCTTCTTCTGTGTTGCCCTTGTGTTCTTCTTCTCTGTCTTTCTACTCTTGGGTCTCAAGGCACAGTCTTTCTGCAAATGTCCAGCTGAACCACAGGTGAAGCATTGCTGGCTGGCTAGCGCTGTGGCCTCAGCTTCCTTTCCCTTCTTTTCCCTTGTTTTCTGGTATTGCAGCTTTCCAGAAGAGATGGGGGGGGGGGGATCTTTCCTCTCGCTTCTCCCATTCAGCGAGTAAGCGCTGTGTAACATACGATGGGGTGAGGTCTGCTTCAGGCATAGCCTCCAGGGTACAAATCAGCGTGTCCCACGTTTCATTTAGTGAGGACAGGAGGATATAGGATTTTGTGAGAGGTATAAACTCCATTCCTCTCTCCTGCAACTCAACAAACAGCTGCTGAATATAATGCAGGTGCTCGGGAAGGCTATCTCCTTCTGCAAGGTAGGCTCTGTACAGCTTTTTTTGTCAGAGTAACTTTACTCCCTGCTGTTGCCTTTACATATAAGTCTCTTAAAGCGTCCCAAAGTTGCTTTGCAGACTGCATACTTCGCACGTGGACTAGCTGATTGTCCTCAACTCCCAGGATAATGGTGGCTCTAGCCTGCTCATCCTGTCTCAGCCATTCAGCACTGGGATTTTGGGGGGTTTGCTCACCAATTGGCAGCTAAAGATTCTCTCTGCGAAGATACATCTCCATCTTCAGGGCCCAATTCAAATAGTTGGTCTCTGATAGGCGCTCCAGAGGCATCGCTGAGGGCTGGGAGGTAGCCATGGCTTCTTCCTTCTTTTGCAAGTCACCTCAGCTGGCTTCTTTGTCCTGTAGACCGGCAGTTGCTGGAAAATCTCCAGGTGGCTCCAAAGAAAATCTTCACAGGTCTTTGCTACCTGCCTTTAAATTGTGCATGAGGTGTGGAGCTGATCTCTCTATTGTCTCTGGGTTTTACTGGGCTTACTGGGCTGTTTACTGGGCCCATAACCTGTTGGCAGATTGCTAGGAAAGCCTTTGGCCCAGGAGAGATCAGAAAAGTCACACACCAGGCATTTCTATAAAAATAATTGTATTTATAGAAAGCAAAACATACTTAAAAGCTTCTGCATTTGTACAGTCTCTCAGTGAGAGCTGCTTAACTCTCTACATGCCTACACAGAAGGGAAACTGAAACTAAAACAAGTCCAGGCAAGTTCTTTCCCCCAGGTGCAAAAATTAACATTCAAAAAGGGGACACTTGAATTCAACCTCTTCACCTGGCCAAAATGATTAGTTACCATAGTAACCTTAATCTGTAGTAGAAAACATTAACAGTTATTACTGCTAATTTAAATTAGTTATTCATTTCATTTATCAATGTAAAATGCTTACACTCAGTCAGGGGTTGTTAGCCTTGCAAGGTAGTCAAGACAATAAGCACACCCAGAAGTTCTAGCTCTACTTTATTGTAAGGTTACATTAACAGAATTCTTGCAAGTCTGAAAGTACATTTCTCCCCCATTGCCTTTACAGGTAGTCCTCGCTTACCGACCATTCATTCAGCAACTGTTTGAAGTTATGATGGTGCTGAAAATACATTTTTACAGCCCATTTACAAACATTTATGACCTTCCCAGTGTCCCACAGTCACGTGATCACCATTACAGTCAGTGTGCATTCTCCCCCCACACTGCAGAGCAGAGAGATTGGAGAGGAAGGGATTTCAAGAGAGTACTGTAAGCTGAGTAGCGCGCCAGTGGTTCCCAGCCCTGGGCTGCCAGTGCGATCACACGGCTTTCGATGTGTACAAGACAGTAAGCAGACGCTTGAGGATTCCAAAGGACAGAGGAGTGGTTAGGAGGCAAACAAAGACTGAAGGTGTGAAACTTACTAGTCTCTTTCCAGCCGGAAAGCACACTCATGGTCACATGATTTCCTATTTAGCAACTGCTTCACTTAGCGGCAGAGTTGCTGGTCCAAATTAGCGTCATTAGGCAAGGACTACCTGTACACCCATGTGCATGTCAAGGGGGCATGCTTCATTTCCTACCCTCCTAGTCCCACCCTGGAGACTGCTGTGCATGGGCACCTGCAAAAGGGGCCGGCAAGCAAATGATGAAATTTTTGCATCAGCTGTTGGGAGACGAGTACATAAGGGCGGCATCTGCATGATAATGTCACTGCATGGGTATCATCTTTCTGGCATCCTCATGCTTTGCTCTGGACCTTTGTTGACTGACAAGTTAAGCAAAACAGACTAGCCTGGACCTTTATAGTTGGACTCATAGGTAAGAACCACAAAGCTCAGTGAGCCCAGCCCTCAGGCAAGTGGAGGAAACTGGCCTTCATGCAGCCCTCCCCACCTGCCTCTTCAAAGAGAGGGCACCACTAGGTGCCCAGTTAAGGCCGTGCAATTGAGCTGGTTCACAGGAGAACATGATCCTTCTGAGACTGTCTTTGGAGGGTTTGATTGATCAGTCATAGCACTGGACATTAGACTCAATGGAAGCAGAAGAGTCATTTTAGCACTACCATCCTTCTTCTGTCTGCTCAGAAGTCCCTGTGGCTGTGCTCAGACAATCAACCCTGCCCTAGTTTGCTTAAACATAGTTTGTTGAGTACTCCACATGTGGCTGGGTTCACACACAGTAAACTGCAAATCATGAGTTATAAACTACAATAGATGGAGTTCTTGGTGCTGTCTAAGTTTGATTATTTGCATCAGTATGAGTGAGTGTAGGGTTTGCTGCCTGTTTACGCTATATATATAGTGAGAGCCAGTTGGGTCTAGTGGTTAAGGCACTGGGCAAGAAACTGGGAGTTCTAGTCCCGCCTTAGGCACAAAGCTGGCTGGGTGACCTTGGGCCAGTCACTCTTTCTCAGCCCTAGGAAGGAGGCAATGGCAAACCACTTCCGAAAATCTTGCCAAGAAAATTGCAGGGGCTTGTCCAGGCAGTCTCTGAGAATCGGACACGATTGAACGGAGATGATAGATAGATGATAGATAGATAGATAGATAGATAGATAGATAGATAGATAGATAGATAGATAGATAGATAAGCTTGCCCTGCCAGTTTTGCTGGGGGTAGGGCTTCCTCTGTGGTGGTTCCTTGATTAGAGTATTGTTCTCTGCCTGGTCCTGCCTGGTCCTGATCCCTACAATACTTATCTGGGTGTTGGGTGCTGGAGAGGACGTGTTCTGGTCTTTTGTTTCCTTCTTAGCTTTTTTATTGTCTCTTTTGAATGGTGTGTAAATGTGGTTTATCTCTACATGTCTATTGTTGGCTGATTTGTCTGAATGCCAAGCTTCCAGGAATTCCCTAGCATTTTTGGATTTGACTTGGTCTAAGATGCTAATGAACCTCAAAAAAACCAAGATTATGGCAACCAGCTTGATTGATAACTGGCAAATAGAGGGAGAAAATGTAGAAGCAGTGAAAGACTTTGTATTTCTAGGTGCGAAGATTACTGCAGATGCTGACTGCAGTCAGGAAATCAGAAGACGCTTAATCCTTGGGAGAAGAGCAATGACAAATCTCGATAAAATAGTTAAGAGCAGAGACATCACACTGACAACAAAGGCCCGCATAGTTAAAGCAATGGTGTTCCCCGTAGTAACATATGGCTGCGAGAGCTGGACCATAAGGAAGGCTGAGAGAAGGAAGATCGATGCTTTTGAACTGTGGTGTTGGAGGAAAATTCTGAGAGTGCCTTGGACTGCAAGAGGATCAAACCAGTCCATCCTCCAGGAAATAAAGCCAGACTGCTCACTTGAGGGAATGATATTAAAGGCCAAACTGAAATACTTTGGCCACATAATGAGAAGACAGGACAGCCTGGAGAAGATGCTGATGCTGGGGAGAATGGAGGGCAAAAGGAAGAGGGGCCGACCAAGGGCAAGATGGATGGATGATATTCTAGAGGTGATGGACTCGTCCCTGTGGGAGCTGGGGGTGTTGACGACCGACAGGAAGCTCTGGCGTGGGCTTGTCCATGAAGTCATGAAGAGTTGGAAGCAACTAAATGAATAAACAACAAAAGATGCTAATGATTTCCCAGTTGAAACTGTGGTTGAGTTGGTTTATGTGTTGTGAGATTGAGTTTTTGCCATGTCTTGTGCCTGCTGGTTGGTGTTCATGGATGCACATGGACTGATGGTGTTACATGGTTGGGTAATGAAACGCCTGCAAGCAAACAACCAAGCTCAGAAAGCATGAAGGACTCCACAGTCCAACCCTGAGCTACAGAGATTCTCTTCTGTTGGAACTACAATAGATAGGTTTACACATTGTCCTTGGCTATAAGCAAGGAGATCCTATTATGGCTTGGAGTGCTGTGTAAACCAAGTTCTTGAATGTAAAAGTTTTCTTAGGCACATGGTTAACAAGAGCAGCTTCAAGCTGTTAGCTACAGCATAGATCAAAGGGGAGGTAATGAGCTTGCTAAGTGGGATTGACCCATGGGAGGCTCAGTACTGACTCATGCAGAAGACAAGGCTTCCTTGCGGTGCCATTTTTATTTTGCATGACCTGGATGCAAAAGCTCCAATTATTTATAGGATGTATCCCTGAATCCTGGTCGGTGCATCAATTCTTCTCTGCCAATGCCCTTGTAAATCGAATCAGAATTACCCTGAGGAAGAAAACTGCCCACAGTTATAAGCGGCCAACTCTGACATAATTGAGTTAGCTCCCTGCCTGCCTATTTATTCTGGACTAACAAAGGAGCCATCTTACAGCTAGTTGCCTGGCTTAATCCCCAAGGAATCCTGGGTATTCACATGACTTCCTTCTGTAAAGCAAAGAAAGTCAGGAGGTTAAGTGATATAGGTAGTCCTCACTTAATGACCATTTGTTTAGTGATGTTTTGAACTTACAACGGTGCTGAAAAACTGACTTATGACTGATCCTCGTACTTATGACTGTCACAGCTTCCCCACAGTCATGTGTTCATGATTCAGGCGCTTGGCAACCAGTTCTCATTTATGACCATCACAGCATCCCACGGTCATGTGATCACCATTTTCAGCCTTCCCAGCCAGCTTCTGGCAAGCAAAATCAATGGGGAACTGCATGATTTGCTTAACAACCACGTGGTCCACTTAACTACTGTGGTGATTTGCTTAACAACTGCCACAAAAAGATCAAAAAATTGGGTCAGATTCACTTAATGACTGCTTCACTTAGCAATTAAAATTCCGGTCCCAATTGTGGTTGTTAAGCGGGGACTACCTGTATAGGCTAGTAGCATCTGACTGACCTTCTGCAGGCTTAGAACTTAGGGGTGAATTCTCATACTGTCAGAGGAAAACAACCCCCGATATCAGATCTTTGTGTTACCAAAACAAGAGACAGGCGGAAACTGTGCCTTTCACCCAAAAGAAAAGTCTGTCCAGCCTATTGCATAGCTCAGGTAGGAGAAAGGGTGCAAGAATCTGAATACAGGTTTCACCAAAAATAGGCCTTGCATTTGATACATAGCAGTCACTGGAACTGTTCTGTAATAGCTTGTTTGCTTTTCTACAATATAAACATGTATCAGAAATTCAGAGTTTTGTGAGCCTTTTCACTTGTTCTAAGGCTAGTCTGCCATGGAGAAGCCTGACACCGAGTAGGGTCACCCATGGTCAGAACAGGCAGAGAAACCAGTGTCTGAGACCTATGACACAAAAAGGCTTTTTTGAGCCCATTTTTCTTGTGTATCAGCAATAGCCCATTAAATAAAGAAGTAAACTGCTGGGTTATAAATGTTTATTTTAATTATTTACAAAATTTTAAAAATTAAAACAAAATTAATTAGGGTAAGGGGCTCCAAGATTATAACCTATATAGTACATTCTGCAGCACCAAGTTTGCAAAATCTTGGAGAGCAAGAAAAAAGAGAATAAACCTTTGTAAAGAATTAGGGTTTCCCAGCCTCGCCAACCTTTCCCGAGCTCCCACAATTCCAGATTTTTTTTAAAAATGAGGAAAAATGGGGGCAAACTAAAAAAAAAAACCCTCTGCCTTTCCATGCACACAAACATTACCTAGCATCATACTTTGTGCTAAGTCATAGTTTGTTTAATAATGGTTAATTGAATAAACCACAGTTATGTTTAAATCTTTGCACTTAGCTAAAAACAAAGAAACCAGTATGACTAAGTTTGTATGACATTCTAAACTGCAAGCTTGAGTTAAAAAAGCACAGATGCTATGTTCCTATGCAAACACTAGGGCTGTTCATTTTTTGAAAATGATATAGAAAAAGTGCTTGGATATGCCAAGCATAACATCTCTCCACTATTCATTAATGCATCCTTTGCCAGGCTCCAATGCCAGGCTGAAAAAACGAACAGCTGTTTTAAGAAGTCGATTCTTAATACAACTTTTTTTCCTCACTTCCCACAAAGCATTGCACCCTCTCATGTTTCCACAGCTGCTGTCTAGCCCAAACCGGGGTGATAGCAGGCTGGTGGGTGGACCCTCATAAAACCAAAGGGGCAATAACAATGAAGCCTGAGCTGCTTTGGCAGCAACAAGATTAGCCAAGTTCTTGCAAAATGGAAAATGCTGTTCTACAGATCCACCACCCACTCATCTTGATTATTATTTTTATCCGTAGAAGAACAAAACATCATCTTCAGAGGTGGTAAGTGCTAAGTTGATTAAAAGAAAACGGCCAGAGGGGTTTAGCAATATTAGATTTTGCTTCAACTCTCCAGTCCAGAGGGGAGGCTGTTTGCCTCCCTGGCACACAGCAAGGGTCCGATTTGTAAATTCACTGCAGGGCCCAGCACTCTGTCTATGGAAAAACTACCATGCTCAGCATCAACGTTGGAGCGTGGAAAGCACTGTAGGAGGCAGTTTTACTCTGCAGAGGCCAGTCCCTGGGCTCAGTGCCATAGAATTCTGCACCAAGAAATGGCGGGGGTTCTGCTGCTTTTGTGGATTACGACTGTTTGGTGAACATTTTTTCATTATTTATCCCATTTCTGCTCATTCTGGAGACCACAAGAAGTTACACAAGGGACCTAAGAAGATTAAAACAAGAACCTATCTGGATCACTGTTGGCAGCTGAGGATTTTCTTCAAAGAATTGGAAAGGGTAAACTTTGAAATGCAATGGCTCAACCAGTCTTTCCTGAGGCAGCTGTCATGCTCACTGATTCACTGTAGTTTATACATCATAATGTTTCTCATGCCATGGCACTGACGCGCGTTTCTGTTTGGGAGGGAGCTGCTGTGAGACCTTGTACCAAGGTCTGTATGTGAAATCAGTACAATGGAATGTGTTTGGGTTATGTTCTCTGTTCAAGGACTTTTCCCGCAGACCATCAGAAACCGTTAGGAGCACTTGGGATTGTGGACTTGAGAAGATTCTACGGGGGGAGGGATTTCATTTGCACTGAGGGTTTTTAGTTTGCATTTGGCGTGCTTTCATCATTCCCAGCTTTCTCTGTGATCCTGCATACTATTCTTTAATAAATCAGATATCTTTGAATTCCTACTCATGAGTCTGATGGTGTTTTAGAATAGGCAGCCATTACATGAAGCTGAGAATCCCCAAAGTTGTACCGTTAGCTCCTACTAAGATCAGTCTCTTATGACGGAAAATAGTTAATGATGGCTGAGTCAAAATCCACGACCGGGGGACTTGAGGAGATGGCTAGCTTGATGCCCGAGTTGACGGTCAAAAACGGAGAACTGAATCTCACCACAGAACCTTCAGAATCCCAAGACCTGTCAAGGGATGAATCGAATTCCAATTCTGATGCAGAGGAATCTGACAATGGGGAAGAGCCAAAGCAACCGGCACCCAGCGAATTGCTCGCAGAGTTGATCACCTTGGATGAAGTGGGGGAACCCCAACCAGGGACGTCGGGGACATCCTGGAAGTATCGGTTCCTGCTAACCCCAGACAAAGAATCTACTACGGTGTCAACTGAGAGGAAACCGGGGACGCGAAGGAGAGGGGACTCTTGAACCCCTGAAAGACTAAGTAGTGGAAGCCAAAATAGAATCAATGGAGTACATGTTGAAAAACCTGTCTTTGTCACTGGAGGGGCAGGGGAGACGCGGAGGAGATCCCAGCTTCCTGCAACCATCCCCCATCCTCCCATCCAGACCACCGGTGGAGCAGGGCCGGAGATGGCTTCAGGATGGATCTCCACCCCACAGAGCCCAGCCATCAGTATCCCCACCCCGAAAAGGGAAAGCTACTGTAACCTGGGGCCAAACCACTCAAGCGCCTGCTGGTTCCACTCCAACCGGAGGTGGAGTGAGAGACTTTTCTGTCAAATTTGATGGGGATCCAACAAAGTTATCTTTCTTTTTAACTAATGCTAAAAGTTATATGAGGCAGTTTGGGGCGTGCTTCCCTTCCAAAGAGGCTAAAATAACTGCCATTGCCACCAAGTTGAAGGGTCGAGTGGCTGACTGGTACATTCAATTAAGTGATGCTGACTCCCCTGCACTTGATTATTTCGATGATTTCATGTGGGCGATAAAGCTGCATTTTGAAGATCCTCTGGCCAAGGCAAGAGCTAAGAAGGCGCTGAAGGATCTTACCCAGGGCCAAATGTCAGTAGCTGATTATGCCCTAGAGTTTAAAGCTCTGGCTGGGAAAATCACTGACTGGTCTGAGTCAACTCTAATAGAGCGTTTTAAAGAGGGACTCAACCAGGATGTCCTGCATTGGGCGTTGTGTAGAGATGACCCCGAGTCATTGTACGGCTGGATCTGTCTGGCAGGAAAGGCTGAGCATGCTCAGCATACCTTCATGCAAACTAGAAAACCTGAAAAACCACCCGCCACCATGAGAGGACCCCGAAGTGCTGCGACTGCTGCCCAGCCAAGCTATAGAGCCTGGGATGAGGAGAGAGATCGGCGCTACGCGAGGGGTCAGTGTCTCCGATGCAGAAAGGAGGGCCATCGAGCAGCTGATTGCCCAAAAGCCAAGGCTGGAGATAGAGCGGGGAAGCTGCTGGCCAAATCGCCCCTCCCCCTTGTGGTGAATGACAGCAGCCAAAGGGACAGCTGACACTGAAGAAGTAATCTACTTCTCAGGAGAGGCTGAAGACAACTCTAAGGAGCCAGCGGGAAATGCCAACTACCTGCCATGAAGGGTGCCAGCGGGCAGGTGGAAGAGGATGGGCACGAAGATGCTATGGTGAGTGCTGACTGTCCCACTTTAGCAGTAAAAGTGAAATTGGGTTCCCGCACAAAAACTAGGTATGGGCTTTTTGACTCTGGGTGTTCCGGGTGTCTAATTCACCCTGATCTGGTTGCTGCTTTGGAACTGCCTAGTTTTCCCCTCCAGCATCCTTTGATCTTCACACAGTTGGATGGTTCAACAGCGGGTGGGGGGGGGGGGCAACCCATTTCACTGGAACTGTGGCAATGCAAATGGGCAGCCACCATGAGACTTTGAAATTCGTTGTAGCACCTGTTGGCAATCCCTTGGTAATCCTGGGGATCCCCTGGCTGACCTATCGAAGCCCCTATATAAACTGGGAGCACAGAACTGTGACTTTTAAAGATGGATTTTACCAAGCTCCTACAGCGGAGATAGTTGCACGTGCGGGGGTTGGAAGGGCAGCGATCGCCACGCCGCGACCTGACTTGCCACATTTAGAAGGCTTGCCTGCTCAATACCAAAAATTTGCAGACGTATTTGGGGAGATGGAAGATCAGTTACCCCCCCACCGGAAAACTGACTGTGCAATAGAGTTGGTCCCCAATGCTCAATTGCCCAAGCCTAAAATTTATCCGATGACTCAGAAGGACCTCAAGGCATTACGGGACTTCATTGACAAAATTCTGTCAAGGGGATTTATTGAACCTGCTAATTCCCCAGTTGGGGCTCCTGTGTTATTCCGGGAAAAGAAAGATGGCACACTTCAACTCTGTATGGACTATTGAGGGTTACATTCCATCTCTATTGTCAACAAGTACCCTCTGCCTCTCATGAAGGACATGTTAGCTCATTTGTCAAAGGGGAAGATTTTCTCCAAGCTCGATCTTCGCGAAGCCTCCTTCCGCATTCGCATAAAAGCTGGGGATGAGTGGAAAACTGCTTTTAATTGCCCACTAGGATCGTTTCAGTACAAAGTCCTCCCTTTTGGGTTGGCAGGGGTGCCTGGAGTCTTCATGCAATTGATTAATGAAGTATTACATGATCATTTGTTTAAAGGGGTCCTGGTTTATTTAGATGATGTTCTCATTTACACTGAAACCGAGGAGGAACACGAATGCCTCCTCAGACAGGTGTTACGCAAACTTAGAGATACCAAACTCTATGCCAAACTTTCCAAATGTGAGTTTCACAAAACCCAACTTGACTATCTGGGCTATCGAGTGTCTGACCGGGGTATAGAAATGGACCCTGCAAAAATCAGGCGATTCTAAGTTAGGAACGTCCCCACACCCGGAGGCAATTACAAAGTTTCCTAGGGTTCAGTAATTTCTATCGGCAATTTATCCAGGGGTTTGCTGAGATTGCTCTGCCCCTCACTGATTTACTCCATACCAAGGGCTTGGGGGAGACACGCAAAGTAAAAAACCCTGGGGCAGTGCTGAATTGGACGCCTGAATGCCAGGCAGCATTTGAGAAATTAAAAACCCTTTTCACTGCTGAGCCTATTCTACAGCACCCTGATCCTGAACGCCCTTTTGTGGTCCAAGGTGATGCTTCTGACTCCTCTATTGGGGCTATTTTGTTACAAAGGGATTCAGAAAATTGCTTAAAACCCTGTGCTTATCTATCCAGGAAATTTTCTGAAACAGAACGCTGTTGACATGTTTGGGAAAAGGAGGCATTTGCTGTAAAAGCAGCTTTAGAAACCTGGTGTCATCTCCTTGAAAGCGCTAGATGCCCTTTCGAGGTTTGGACCGATCACAGGAATTTGGAAGCCCTCCGCACCCCATGACGTCTCAGCCCTAAAGAGATTCACTGGGCTCAGTTTTTCAGTCGCTTTAACTTCCAGTTAAAATTTATTCCGGGAAAGAAAAACTTTCTGGCCGATGCTTTGTCATGTTTACCTCAGGACCTTGACCAGGTGGCAGATGTGGTTGGGACTGTTCTCACTGAAGCACAACTGGGCTTGGTTGCTGTCACTCGGAGCCAGACCCGTGCGCAGGCAACCCTGCTCCCAGCCCAGCCCAGTCTGGAAAGTGGAAAGTGCAAGTTCCTTGTCAGTTACAGAAGGACTTTCTCCAGGCACTGAAATCTGACACTTGGTTGCTAGCTAATAGAGACAATGTTTCTTTTGAAAATGGTCTGGTATGGGTGGAACACGGCCTTTATGTGCCTGAAACTTTAAGAGCTGATGTTTTGCAGCGTTCCCATGATGATAAACTTGCTGGACACTTTGGTTTTGTCAAAACCTTGCATTTGGTTCACCATCAATTTTGGTGGCCAACCTTAAGACATGATGTAAAAGACTATGTTGCTTCCTGTCCTGTTTGTGCCATGTCAAAACGAAAAGGGGGGAAACCACAGGGGCTTCTATAGCCAGTGGCCAGCCTATCCTGTCCCTGGGACGAGATTTCTATGGATTTCATTGTGGACCTACCTCCCAGTCAGAAGAAAACTGTCATTTGGGTTGTAAAGGATTTTTTTCTCTAAACAAGCTCATTTCATTCCATGTGAATCCATCCCATCAGCCCCACAATTAGCATGCCTATTTCTCCACCACATCTACCGCCTCCACGGTAGCCCCTCCCATTTAATTTCTGACCGTGGCACACAGTTTACTTCCCAATTTTGGAAATCATTTTTAAAATTGATTGGCACTGAACAAGCACTGTCCACATTGTCCCATCCACAGACTGACGGTTCTACTGAGATTTTAAATGCCACTCTTGAACAGTTTCTTAGAGCATACATAAACTACCATCAGGACGATTGGGTGGATTTGTTACCTTTTGCTGAAGTTGCTTACAACAATGCTGTGCATCAAAGTACTGGACAAACCCCTTTTCACGTGGTTTCTGGTCACGACTTTGTTCCCATCCCTGAACTGCCATAGCCCCCTTCCCAGACATGTTCTGTGTCTGACTGGGCTGTTAAACTGTCTGATTCCTGGCCAGTAATTCAACAAGCTTTGGCTGATGCTCAGGCTGCTTACAAGTCTCAAGCTGATAAGCATCGTTCTTTACAACATGACTTCAAAGTTGGGGATCAGGTGTATCTATCTACTAAATTTATCAAATCACCTCAACCCTCTAAAAAACTTGCTCCCAAATTCATTGGTCCTTTTCCTGTTGTTCATCTTGTCAATCCAGTTACTGTTAAATTGGAACTGCCTCACAATTTGAAACGCTTGCACCCTGTTTTCCATTGCAGCTTGCTTAAGCCTGTGCACCACTCACTGTGTTGGCACCCTCAACCTCCTCCTCCTGCTCCAGTTATGATTGATGGCCAACAACACTTTGAAGTCAAGGACATCGGTGATTCTCACAAGCTTCGAGGCACCCTGCAGTCTCTGGTCTGATGGAAACACTTTCCTCATCCTGACTGGGTGTCTGCCCACCATGTTAACGCTCCTGATTTAATTAACCGTTTCCACCTTGCTTATCCTTTGAAGCCTGCTGCTTAATGTACACTTTATTTTGGGGGGTAGGCAATAGGCAACCATTACAGCAGCTGACTTGAAATCAAGCAATGAAAAGCCATTAAACAACTTTGCTTAAGTTGACACTTAAAAACAACAGCACACCAAACCAAAAGAACAGAATACTCAGCTTTACTAATAGGAAATCAGTACATGAGAGGAGAATTCATTTTGTTTATTTATTTCACTAATGAGCTATCACCAAGCAAAAGAGGAAAAGCAAAATCAATACAAGGCAAAAATCGTTTTATCCCCCAGACTGAAGCCTGATACATCCTAAAACAGGCTCATTAGTCTGATCCAGACAATAACCTAGGGCTTCATAGCTATAACCTGGGGCAAATTTCACCATTCTCACACCTTTCAACTGTGTTGGACTTCAACTGCCATTATTCCCAGCAGGTTGCATATGGATAATGGGAGTTGAAGTCCAGTGAGGTTATCGGGAGCCTTCTTTCTGTTTCCTACCAGCTGTGTAAAAAAGTTCCTCTTTGGGTTGAAGCTGGGGTTCTTTGTTAGGGCAGCAAATAAAACCTCTGGGAATGAGGCTCTGGGTTCAAATCTCAGTGACCCTTGCCTCATATTAGTGCTTCTGAGCAAAGAGGGACCAACTCCAGCAAGTACAGTGGAGCCAGCTCATCCGCCCCTCTCCCCGAAGGAATCTCCTTGTTATCTCAAACCACTAAAGTTCAATTATATTTTCTGAGACAGAGGTAATCCCACAAGTAGAACCACATTCTGCAGCTTGTGCTCCCCTTTGAATGGCAACACATCCTCACTCCCCACCCCAAATAAAACCATGTAAACCCACTGTGAAAGAATCATAGGGATTAGGGCAAGAATCCACATTACAGTATTCCTGGGGGTTAGCTCTCTAGCCTCTGCTTAAATGTGCCTAATGAAGGGGAGCTCCTGGCCTCTCAGGGAAGTTGATTCCAGCTGGGAAGATCAAGGAAGCAAGAAGGACACAGATTTAGAAAGGTCTCATTAATGCTAGTCTTGGGGTAAATACAGTAGGTTGTAAAATGCAAGAGGAATTTCCCACCCTGCTTTGTTAGTGAGTTTGTTAAGGAGGTGTCTTTGAAATGTTTGGAATGGCTTCTTCTGCCACCTGGCTTAAGGTGCCATTTATGAAGTAAGCTAACTGTGGGCTCCCCTCCTCTCTCTTGGTTGTCGATGTCTAACATTCCTTCCATTACTCTCTCGGTTTACAGAATGCTAACAGGGTAGATGAGAGTACACCTTGGGGGAGAGTATTCCAGAGAACAGGGACTACTGCAGAGAAGGTCTGATGCGGTGTGGAAATTCTCAGGAGACCCTCTTTAGATGATTGGACTGGACCCGAACCATGTCTAGATCAGCAATGGGCAATCAGGTCTGGTTTCTTAAGGAAGTCATGGAAGAACTGTTGTGTAGAAGAGGTGTCTAAGTCAGGAAAGGATGACCAGAAGACTGTGCTCTCCAACATAACATGTGTGAACCATTAGCACATCCTTGCTGTCCAGTTATACAGAGGTATTACTTCTACTTTCAAAACCCAGACTAAGCACATTAGAAAGGAGCAAAGAACCTCACCTATTTCTGAGGCAATGACCTGGTTCACGCTTCTCACTAGCCACAACTTGTATGTTTTTGGCTGAGCATGTTGTGCCAATCTTGGAAACCATGGCTTATAGTTTAATGTTCAGTACAAACAACTGTGATTTTTTTTAGTAGAATGTGCTTAAACAATCCATGGATTTGCACAATGTGCAAGGTTGGTAACGGATGCTTCCAGATGCTTCTATCATTAAATAATAGGTGGTACAGCTTGTGTCATCTTTTACCACAATACTTTCCCATTACTTCGTCCTTTTAAAATACGTTTTAAACAGGGGGGAAAAAAACAATTGGAACAGCTGCAGAAAGCCCTCTGATAAACAGCACTAAAAAAACATCCCCCAGAGGTCTCATAAGCGTTATCCACTGAACTTTATCTATTGGATTCACGAAAAGTGTTGGTAGCAGAAGAAGCTTATTGAACAAGGATTCTGATAATGGCTTGGCTTATTCCACTATAACAGGATGTGCACCTTAAGACTTCAGGGCTAAGTTTTGGTGCAGTTCCCAGATTCCTTCCAAAATCTGCTATATTGGGATGAAATGTTTGATATGACAGAGGAGAAATTATGAAATACTTGGGGATTAATCACATTATCTGTATTTACTTTAATTCCAGTTTAGTTAATCAAGTTTAGCTTTTGACCTAGCTCCATTTAATTCTTTATCCTGACCCTTCTTCTGGGGATTCTGCCCCCAGCCTGGCATTCAAAAGTCAGATGAAACCCTGGCTTAAAAAAATTGTGCAGTCCTGTGTGAGTTCATTTTTTGTTGACTTCATGTCTATGCAATTTTCTCAGCAGTCCCATGAAAGTGGTTGCCAGTGTTGCCTTACAGGATGTTTTCGTTTTCTCTGTCCAGCCTGCAGTTCTGATACTCCCTGATGGTCTTCCATCCAAGTAAAAGATGTCTATACATATTTGACAAATCATTTTCATTTGCCTATTACAATCGGAAAACTAGTATCTGCTAATGGAAAGTTTGTGCTTGTCTAAGAGATTTCAGTCTTCCCATACAAAGATGTGCAACTAAGTTTTCATCCTTCGTAACAGGAATCTTGACTGTAAACTCTTTTAAGTACAATTAAGTGCTAAAGAGTTAACCTTTTTATTGAGTCCTAAGGATAAGACAACCTGATGACCACTGGAAGGCTGCCATTATTAGCACTGGACAGACTTATATGCAATTGGTGGGATAGTTTTATACCTGAATTGCAACCATATGGGTTGTTTACTGCAACACTTAACCTCTAGCTTAGATCAAGCTAAGGAGACATAAGATTAAAGATATGGGATGCACTTAACTCCCAAAGACATTTAAGGTAAACTTCCAGTGGGTTACTTAAAGTCACTTATACAAATATCAGCCTCTGTCAGAGCCCATTTCAATGCCCTCCTGTTGCTATACCCCAGCTGTTCAGAGCAACACCCTTGTGAATCTGGGGAGATTGTGTCAACTGAATATGGGATTTGAGTTGCAGATTGTATACCTGGACACCTTCATCCTGGACAATTATCATCCAGTTTCCAATCTTCCCTTTGCGGGGAAGGTTGTGGAGAAGGTGGTTGGATGGCAGCTACTGAAGATCTTGGAGGAAATGGATTATCTGGAGCCACTTCAGTTGGCTCTCAGACCAGGGTATAATACAGATACAACGTTTGTCACACTTGTTCATGATCTTTCGTGGGACCAGGATGGAGGAGGTGTTGCCCCCAAACCACATTTTTGCTTTCAGATCTGAGCTCTGCACAACCCTGTGGTTCAGTTGTCTGCACTGCTGAGCTGAATTAGCATTTTTCTTCCAGGTCAGTAAAAGAAATCAGAAATTATATTGTAAACATAATTCCAGTATGTCAGTATTTTGGACTAATGGGGAAAAATGGCACAGGATACAAGAAGAAAGTATTAAATAATTTCCTGTGTTTAATGACAACCCTTTCCATTGAAAATAAGCTCTGAATTTTCTTATCAAGGAGCCATTAGCCACCTTCCATCCTGGGCTGCTGTTACAGTCTGCGTCAGAGGCAGTGGCTTCCTGTAAAATTTCCCCAAATTTCCCACTGCTTATAAAAGGAGGAAATTACCAATGCAACCAAATGTCTTGCATTTAGCTTATGTTCACTACTTAAGTGTTTTCATTTAAAATAATTGCATTTATTTATTTTTAACATCCATAGCTAAATGATTCTGGTTTCTACAATTTAATTAAGGAGAATATTTGGCTCTTCTATCAATATCACACATCAATACTCTGCTGCAGGGGAGAACTGAGAGGATGAGAGAGAGAAAGAGAAAGCACTACAGTGGGCCGAAATGGAATGACCTTCTCTCAAGAAGTTCGAGAAAAATTTAAATCTGCTGCTGCAAATCATTCAGAGAGGTAACAAAACTTTTTTTTTTAAAAAACCATTAGCTTAACCACCATGAATCCAGTTCAGAATTAAACAGAAATTTGCAGCAGAAATGTATTGGCTGTTTGAATCTTCTCGGTTACATCAATGAGCTTGTGTCAGCCCTTCGAGGTAGGCCACCTCAGGAAACAGACTCCACAAGGACTACTGTATTCTTGCAGGGTATTATAACAGAATCTGGAAAGCCAGGCAGAGATTCTCTCTCCTTTTTCTTACACCAAAGGGAATCAAGGTGGGGCAATGTTGA
This sequence comes from Candoia aspera, assembly GCF_035149785.1. Lineage (NCBI taxonomy): Eukaryota > Metazoa > Chordata > Lepidosauria > Squamata > Candoiidae > Candoia > Candoia aspera. The sequence goes on from NC_086153.1 coordinate 330,747,644, forward strand.
GTTCCTTCCTCACTCCCTCCTTCTTTCATGGCTAAGCTGGTGTTTATCTAATGGTACCCAAGTACCTTCTTCATGTCCATCTCCCACTGCTCTACAGCTTATCTCCTTTCTTTCCCTGAAGAAGCTTTGCACTAAACTACTGATAAGGATGGGTTATGCTCCAGGAGCCTCAACTGAAGGGGAGGGTGCGTTAATGCAACAATTTTCAGGAAAGATTGCTTATTTGCAGACGGCTTTAAAATAAATGAGTCAATTACTTTTTGACATCTGAATTTTCTGTCTCTTGTAAAATTCATCTTCAGCCTGATGTTTTGTCCTGCTTGATATGCAGTTGGGTTACATGCTGGATAAAAGGGACAAAATCATTCCCTAAGAAATGTGACAAGGAATTATATACAGCCTCCTTTAAATGTTCATCTCCATTAATAAAATCACAGGCTATGTCAATCCTATGACATAGAATGGACTTCATTTTATCTTCCCTTTTAGCATTACAAGGAAAAGCTGAGATCCTATTTCATAGTAATTTTATAAGATAGGATAATCATTTAATACATAAATATTAATTCTTGGTGCACATACACTATCATTCAATATTGTTAAAATGAATCACAGTAAAATAAAATACAACAAATAGGTCAGGAAAATAATTCTAGAGCAACCTTTTCCAAACTACTACATTTTAGCTGTACTAAAATGTACCCACCATTCTCTGAACACTATGGCTCTGATAGCCAGGAACGATGAGTCTTGTAATCCAAGCCATCTGGAAAACACAGGCTGAAGAAGGCTGATCCGTGGCAGCAGATGAGATATAATTAGGAGAAGATTCCTTTCTTGGGCCTTGTTTATTTTATTTAAAATAAAAATATACATCCGTCATTCTGGAGTTGTTCAAACTGGCAATCACCCAGAACTAGTGCACCTCTCCTGAAATGGGTACAGTATTTCTAATTACTACTGGCATAATCTTCAGCAGGAAGACTATTTTGAGAAAAAGTACTGGAAATTAGTTTAACGTCCAGGGACGCGGTGGCGCTGCGGGTTAAACAACTGAGCTGCTGGGCTTGCCGATTGGAAGGTCGGCGGTTCAAATCCGTGTGACGGGGTGAGCTCCTGTTGCTAGTCCCAGCTCCTGCCAACCTAGCAGTTCAAAAACATGCCAATGTGAGTAGATTAACAGGCACCGCTTCAGTGGGCAGGTAACAGTGTTCTGTTTAGTCATGCCGGTCACATGACCATGGAAGTGTCTACGGACAAACGCCGGCTCTTCGGCTTTGAAACGGAGATGAGCACCGCCCCCTAGAGTCGGACACGACTGGACTTAATGTCAAGGGAAACCTTTACCTTTACCTTTTAGGATCACATAGAACACAGGAGTGACAATTTGTAGGCTCTGTGTAGCTACCTAGCTCCCCTTAAATATATTCGCAATCAACTTTGGCAGCAAAAAAAGGCTGATTTTTAGCAAAGCAGTTTTGCTGTTAATATGTCAAGCCCCAACAAGGGCAGAAATTAAGTCTCTGAGACACAAAGCACATACATTTATAATTCCCCAACTCTCTGAAATATGCCAAAAAAATAAGTTGAAAAATTTCAGTCTCACTCATTGAGTAACTTTATAGTTATCACCAGATATTTTCCTGCTCATCATCCAGGAGAAAATATGTTGAAACACTGCCCAAACTGAAGAATATTGTCTGTATAATGTAGCCTAATTTATCTTAAATCTCTTAATAATTTATGTTAAATCTCTTAATGGTCATTGCTTAATGCAGGCCACTATTTTACATGTTTTTAAAGGAAGGATTAGACAGACTGATGGAAGAGGTGAGTAACACTGAAAATTACTTGGAACCTTCAGGTCCAGAAGCAGTCTATCTTGGAACAGCAGTTGCTAAGCAAAAAAAAGTCTCGGAAGAGGCTTTTGTTCTCTTTGCAGGCATTTTATTCCAGGATTTGGCTGGTCACAGGGGAAATAAGAGGCTGGACTAGAGAGACTTCTTCCTCCCTTCCTCATGCAGCAATTTTTCTGTTCTTACAAAAAACAGTATACTGGAGGGATTAGTCTGCTTGGGGTAGCAAGTGATTCCTAATAGGGCATGAAGAACGTTTGCAGAGAATAAGTGTTACAGAATTTCCCCAGCATTTGAAGGGAATTAGCAGACATGCCTGGCCCCCTGGCCAGTGGCTCTTTGAACCTGTCCTGTGGCTTCGGCCCCCACATCTGCTCAAAGAAGGGAAACACATCGTTTGCACATCGTAGGTTTGGGAAAGGGATGTGCCTAGAAGAGCTGTAGGTAGCAGCTGGCAAATGTAAGGCTGAGAACATGCACCTGGGGTGTCTGTGCTCCCTCCCCTGCAGCTGTGGATGCTCGGTTGAAGGGAGAGCAAAGCAGGCAACGATTTCCTGGCGGCTTCAGTTCTTCCCCAGAATATTCTCGGTGGGCAGCCCCCCCCCCCCAAGAGAAGCTACATCAAACAGTGTCAGAAGGTCCTTCCTGAGAAGCCCGAATACACTCTTTCCTTCAAAAAGAATTTCTTGGCATTTGCTTTGGCAGAAATGCAGTCAGAAAGCAAAGAGTTCCCCGATGGGAGAAGATGGGCGGGGGCAAATTAAATAAATAGATAGATAGATAGATAGATAGATAGATAGATGATAGATAGATAGATAGATAGATAGATAGATAGATAGATAGATAGATAGATAAAAGCGTTGGATTTGCATCTCGGAGGTCATCAGTGAGTAATCAGCTGGCAAGTTACTGTGCAACTGTGGCTTTGATTGGGTCCTATGTTATTAATTTCCCAGCCATTTTATCCCCTCTTGGGCTACATGTTTAAGGATAATTTCCCTTCCTTTTAAACCACACTTCTCCTTACCGTATCTATCTTCTATAGTTTCCTGCAGCGTAATGGGTTTCTTGGCTCAGAGAGGCCTCGGCTCCACCTGCCTGCCTTTGCTACAGAGCCAAAACATGGGTAAGGCAAGGGCTTGACTTGAAGGGACCTGCAAGAGATTAGAAACCCCTAAATTCAGCTGGTCCTCTTACAAGAAGAACACTTTAATGGCACAGCATGAAGAAGAATGGGCCAAAGGGCAGAGCTGAGTGACTCATGTTTGTCGCTGCTCCTCACACACAATCCTTTTCTTTTCTTTTCTTTTCTGAAGCTGCCCTCTGCGCCCTTCTCTCTTACATCCCATCATTTTCCATCCCTGATGGAAATCATTTTTTCCTGTCTGGCAGCAAAAGTATTGGTACTCATTTTTAAGTTCCTAAATGGCTTAAGGCCTGACTATGTGAAGGACCATTTCTCCTGTTATGAATCTACCCAGGCATTATGATCCAAAACCTATCCAGGCATTAATATGCACATTAAAATCAGGCAAAGCTTTGATTGCACAGTTTCACTGTCCATTTGTTTTTTTTTAAACCATACCCCTGTGGACATCCCTGGTTATAATAGATCTTGTTTCTTAGACTCTGTGAATGTCCCTTATATACCCTTTGAATACAATTACAGCCAGTTGCCATCTTCTGACAGTGAGTTCCATAAGCAAGTGTAAAAGTTGATTAGAGCAGTATTTCTCAACCTCGGCAACTTTAAGATGCATGGACTTTGACTCCCAGAATTCCGCAGCCCGCAGGAGTTGAAGTCCACACATCTTAAAGTTGCCGAGGTTGAGAAACCCTGGATTACAGTACAGTATGCACCCATGCTCTTGGCAGGAGAAGATGATTACTTTCCACCAAAGATCCAGAGAACATTATTAAATGTGCTTATCTTTCACTCACTGTGCACATTCCTCACCTATCCTTGCAGCCATGGGCAGCAAGAACAATGGAATTCAGTCCCTTCCCTTGACCATTCCCCAGTGAGACGGGGTGGGGCCAAATGATGCATATGACAGGGCATCCTTTCAGATCCCAGATTCAGCTGGAGTAACTTCAAAGTAACACACACGTTGGCTTATTAATTGTTTTCAAAACAAAATACAACTGCAGGCAGGAATATGTTGGAGATCTCTCAATCTGCTTGTTTGGGTGACAGCAAACCTAGTATGTGTGGGGAGGAACCTGTAGAAGTGCTGAGAACACTAATTGCTAATTTGATTTCATTCTTTCCAAGAAATATATATCTGAAAAAATAACTCCAGTAGGGATTAGCCATTATTCTCTTTAATTTTTTTTTAAATTGATTATGGGCCATCAAGTTGGTGTTGAGTCTTAGCAACCCCTTAGATTTTTCTCCAGGGATATCTGTCCCCAACCTGGTCCTTCAGGCACCGCGGTAACTGAGTCCATCCACCTTACAACTGGTGTCTCTTCTGTTTCCTTCCACCTTTCCCAGCATTATAGTCTTCTCAAGAGAGCTGGGTCTTTGAACAATGTGTCCAAAATGCAGTAATTTGAACCCGGTCATTTGTGCCTCAAGTGAGAACTCTGAATGGTCTTGTACTAGGGTCCACCTGTTTGTTTTCTTGGCTTTCTGTGCTATTCTCAGGAGTCTTCTCTACACCAGCATTCAAAAAATGTCAGTATTCTTCCTATCCTGCTTCTTCAAAGTCCAGCTTTCACTTACAAGAAAAAAATACAACAGTAGACAAAAAAATGAAGAGTGAAAATGGGGAGACAAAAAAATGGATGGAAACGAAAAGAATAAGCCCACATGGTTCGGGGGAGGTTTCACTCGCCTTCACCAAAGGGCCTTCAAGGCCCTTTGAAACATCAGCAGGGTGGGGACCGTCCGGATCCCATTCTAACTTTCAACACAGAACTTTTTTTTTTGTTGGATGGTTAGAGAAAAGCTAAAAATGCCCATTTTACTAGTTGTGCTGTGTAGTAAAGCTTAAGTGATCAAAATCACATATTTTGTAATATGGTATGTTTATTTCTTAGATTTACTTATTGGGGGCATTGCAGAAAGTCATTTATCAACTTAGGGGACTGTGGCATTGCAGCAATGTTTGGGAGCACTGGAGTTAACTGAAAAGTGAAGCAAAAGCTGAAGAGCAGAGGAGAAATCTCTAGTTCTAGTCAAAGACTCTGCAGACCACCTCTGGTTCGTGACCTTGTGGGTCCCCAGGCTTGTTTTAGAGGGCAGGAGGGGGGTGAGAAGTGTCCTTCCTTGATGCTTTGGTTCACTATGGCCTGAATTCCACTCTGCTAAATTCTAAATTGAAGGAATTTATAGTACTAATTCAGACTGGGCAGTGGCAAGTTTGGCCACAGCTTTTGAGCCCTTCTGTCCATCTGTAATGGGCTGGCACCATCTGATTCTGTTCTCCATCACCATAATGTGTCTGCCTGTCTCCAATGATCCAACAGAATTGGCAGGGTCATCTAGTAGGACAGAGAAAGTAAGACTTTTCTGTTGCTGTACCTGCCCTCTGGAAGAGCATTCCTTCAGGACAGCCCCTACGCTACCCATTTTTAAACAAGCCTTAAAACCTGGCTCTTCCACAGGCCTTAGTGTGTAGTCAGGACCCTTTAAGTCAGGACATGAGGTGAGGGAGTTTTTTTACTTGATCCCTCTGGGTGATTGCTGTTCTTTCTGCATATGATATTGTTTTCTTTCTTTTAATTGTGAAGCCAGCCAGAATCATTTTAGAGTTGGGCAGCTTAGAGATTTGATGGATGGATGGATGGATGAATGAATAAGTGTTTCCTATATTTGCATGTCTAGTGATTAAAAAAAATGCTTGCATGTGATGTATCATGTTTTTGTATAAAACTATTTACTTCAAGGAAGACAACCCTGAATTTATTAGACCCCCAACTCAAAGGTAGGTAGAGAAAAATATATAAACACAACAAAAATCTCTGTGTGATCTCTAGTATTCCCACCTTGTTAATCTAAAGTTAGTAACTTCAGCTGTAACCAGTATTGAAGATCTTCCCCTACCCAATAAATGTGTGTATGGATCATAAAAGAAAAGAATTGATAACTCAGAGTTAAATCAAATTGGTTGTAAAATAAGGAACTTATTTGAAAAACATAACTGATTTCACATCTAGATATATCAACCATCCTCTGTCACAGACAGCAAGTGATGCTTACCTGTCTTGTAAGCTCTGACAGAGTCAGTATGCTCCAGGTCCCACCTATAAAGCAACGTCTTCTGATGGGACCCAGATGGTGTGCTTCCTTTTGCACGGCACTTGCCCTCTGGAACAGCACCCACTCCCCTGAGATCCAAATAGTCCCAACCCTACTCTCTTTTAGACAAGCTCAGGAGTGTTCACAGGGTGTGGATAAAAAAAGTCAAGATGGTGTCTACAATAGCGCACTGCATAAAAAAAAAACAGAGCTTTGATTGCACTGTTGCAACTGCCACCTTGACTTTTTAAACCACACTTTGCAGATACCTCTGGATATGTCTTAAGGGATGGTATTTCGCTGTTATTGTGTCTGTTGTGTTCCTGGTTGACCACCTTCTCCTTCTCCTATTATTTTTATTACTGTACTGACCTTTAATGCTTTTAGTTTTAATTTTCAATCACAGAGGGAGCAAATATTCTATCAACTCCCCACTACAGTGCGATTGAAATACCCAGAATCATGGACCTCATCAACCTCTGCCTTACTACCTACTTTCAGTTTGATGGACAAATATGCCAACAAATCAGAGGAACCCCCATGGGATCACCAGTTTTGGGACTCATAGCAGAAACCACAATGCAGCATCTAGAAATTATAGCATTCCCACACATACAACCAAAAGTATGGATCCAGTATGTAGATGATATCTTTGTCATAATAAAAAAGGAACAACTAGAGAAGATACATAAAATCATCAACAACACCTTCAAAGGAATAAAATTCACAAGGGAAGGAGAAAACAACAACACACTATCCTTCCTGGTTATCCTCATCAGCAGAGGAAACGATGGCAAACTAGAAACAGAAGTCTATCAAAAAACAACACACACTAACTAAGTACTCCATTACCAAAGTAACAACCCAACCTCCCACAAGAGGAGCTGTTTAAGAACATCATTCAGACAAGTACAAATGCACTGCAGCAACCCAGAACACTAGAAATAGGAAACAGACCACCTTTGCAACATCTTCCAACAAAATGGATACCCATGCAACTTTATCAAAAACCACTCAACCCACCACAACACAACCAACACAAGCTATGAAAAGGATAACCCTGCCATACATCAAAAACATCTCAGAAACAACCAACAGACTATTACTGTCATACTCCCTGATCAAATGTTAACACAACAGTTGATTGACCTCATGTCCATCTTGAAGAAACCCAGAAACCCGTGTCAGCAGACTGTGAGTTGCCAGCAGGGAGGGGGTGCGAGATTGCTGTGTGAATTATATTGTTTGGGTTAGGTGATCTTCGCCCAAGGTCACTGGGCAGAAACCGTTCAAGCCAGCTGCTGGCACCAGGGAGGGGGCATACTTTTGCAGGGAGCTGGGGGGCAGGAACTAGAGGCTTGTGATTTTAAACTGTAGAACGCATGGGAAATTTCATTTGCAACTTTTGCTTTGTATCAGACACTTTGCTTCATTAAACAGTTTATCTAGCTAAAGGTTTGTGAGCTGTCATTGAGTAAATGCTCAAGTGGACTGAGCATTACAATTACAACCACACGGCATCACCATAGCACACAAACCAGCTAACCCCCACCCCCACAAAAAAACCATCTTAAGCAAACCAAAAGACCCAGCTGCCCAAGAAGAGAAAACAGGAGTAGGCATCTACAACATACAGTGTAAGAACTGCAACAGCCACTGCATAGGACAGGCAGGCAGAAGATTAGCAGAGAACCCCACACTCACTGGCACTGATGATGTTGCCTAGCTGGATTATGAAAAGCACACAACCAAGCTCAGAGAGCACCAAGGACTCCACTGTTTTTAATTTATATGCTGCCCAGAGTCGTTCTACATGGGCAGCCTACAAATGTGATAAATAAAGGAATAAGGGATAAACTGCATTGGGAAGGAAAAGAAAGAGAAAGGAAACAAAACTAGATAGAAGGAGGGGAGGGGACGGGATATTTGGACAAGAAAGAAGAGGAAAGAGAAGCTCTGTTTAGGCATTCTAAAAAACATTAAATTCATCAGACATACAGCCCTCCCAGGCAAGGGCTAATCTTCAAAAGCAGCTTGCTTTTTAGGAGATGTCTGCAGTCATCTGTACCGTCTGTTTTCAACAACTATTTTTCTCAGCCAATTCACAGGTAGCTAAGTGATATGGGGGAGGGGCTTTGTCCTCCCTATCTGACAAATACAATATTCCGTGTTTTAATTCTGAACCGAGGAATGTTTGCCAAATTCCCAATTAACTGGGTCTAATTCTGCCAGTTCAGATGTTGTGCTGAATTTTTCCATTTTTCCAAAGGAAAAATAAACAGTTCTTTCAGTTGATCCACATAAGATTTCATTTCCATTTTCCCTAACCTTCAAGTCGGCCTCCACCAGTTTGTTTATCTGAATGACTTCATGGGCCCATCCGTGCTGTTTTCCTGGCAACAGTCATAGAATTGTGGAGTTGGAAGGGGCCACGGGTATCATACAGTCCATCTCCTCGCAATGTGCAGGAAAACCAGTTCAACCGGCTGTTCATTCTCTCCGTTAAATGCTCCAGACACAGAGAACTCACGCCCTCCATAAGTAGACTGTTCCACTGTTGTACAGATCTTATTTAAATAAACCTTTCTTTATATTTTAACAAAATCTATGTAGTATTTTATGATTTTATACCCATTATTCCTGATCCCAGTTTCTGTGGCAATGGAAAAGGATTCCTAACCTTCTTCCCTATGGCTGTAGCACCCTTTTATGTGCCCAATGTTGATACCGTGTTTCCCTCAGTCTTCTCTCCTCCATACAAAACAGGTCTTTGAGCAGGTGCTCAAGCCCCTGTATCTTCTTTGTCGCCCTCCTCTGAATCGGTTCTAACAATTAGAGATTTAATGGACGTGCTCATGTAGTTTTCATGACAGCAATATGGAAATGGCTTGCCATGAACTTCTTCTGGGATGTCTTTTTGACTTCCCAGTCTCACCTAGAACCTTGAATTTCCTGGTGTTCTCCCACCCTGGTCCAACCCTGTTTAGCTTTTCCCAGGATGAGCCATGGTTGGCTAGGAGCTGCCGCCTGCTGTAGCCATGTCACAGAGGGAATCTCTGAAGTCTGAAATACAGTACCTTTAAATCCAGCCCTGGGCTTCTGATCTTCAGAACTAACTCTACATAGCAACTGGGCTGAGGGCGAAGGAAAAGAACACTTTCATTTGCGTGAACGATGGCACTTTTCCCCCTAAGCCTAATTGCCATGTGAGAATGAATGTGTGATTGCTAGGAAAAGAAAGCTCAATCTCCATTCCTGTCATGAGCACTGATGGCGAGCAGGAGGGGGCCCCTATCCAGGGGGGAAAACGCATGCGTAGTAGTGAGGAGTTGAGCAGCCATTCAAAGAGACACAGATCAGACCCGCCTCAACCTTTGGGGTTTATCTGTCTGGGTTTTTCCCATGCTTCTTCAGTTTGTTAGGATTTTCTGTCTAATGTAGCAGTAACAAAACACTAGAGACCTATTCCTTGTCTCAGCGTGGTTCCTGGCTGTTAGGACAATTCCACACTTATTGATCCCCCAGATCAACCTGTGAAGGAGAGTTATGCTTGGGGGAGGAAAAGTTTCCATTATGGCTTATGGAATCCTTTTTTCCTTCTAACATAATTGCTGGGGGGGTGGGGTCAAAGGGGGGCTGCAGGGGGAGAGACAAAGAAGAAGAACAGGCGGGAGTATGCATTTCTTGTAGGAAAGAGAGACAGACAGACAGCAAGAGGTCAGAAAATTAATGGAATGCAAGTTAGTATGTAAATCTGTGCGTGTGTGTGTGTGTGTGTGTAATGACTAAGAGGGAGAAGACAGCTTGAATTTTCTAGAATTAATACATAATGCAGGAACAGAGCAACACCCCTTCCTGTCCCTTAATATTGGTGCTGAGGTGGATCATATAAATTTAATTCATCATCATCATCATCATCATCATCATCAACATCATCCAGTGAAACCCTAACCCTAACCCTGACAAATAGAGAAAACTAAGGCTGTATTTAGTTAGCTTTAACCTTGGGTCTGCTTGGTTAGTTTAGGATCAAATGTATTATTGAAAAATGGATGCAAACCTACCCATTATGTAGAACACACACTTGACAACCAAGAAGAAAAATGTAATGTTCAGAAACCACTGAAGAAAATCTAACCCTCATGGGGGTATTCTACTGCTTGAACTCACAATGGCATTCCCTTGGCAAAGAGAAATTTTGAAGGGATGAAGCTGCAATTTATCAAGAAATTCAGGTCTATCACTGTAGCCAAGGAGTGGCATTGTCTGGTGTCTTTTCTACTAGGTGGACAAATGCTTTTACTCCCTCCATAATCCTGCTAGAGAGGACTAGAAGCTCTCCAGTGCACAGCTGGGACACCAAATGGGGAGCAAATTGCATTACTCAAATGGAAGTCCATAAATAATAACATTTATCATCATCCAGGCCTATTTTGTTCAGAATACCATGTCCAGAACACCACAAAGCACTTTTGATTGGGAAGCTTAACTGCCAGAAAATTACTGGACCATCCCTAGACAGCTGGGTGGTCTAGAGTTGGAATAATATATTCTGGAGTTCTCCAGAATAGTTCATTCCAAGATCATTCAGTTTTGCACATTCCCAAAATTTACCAATTTTATGGTCAGGTTCTTTGCACTCTCATTAACACTCCCTCTGTATTTACAATTTAAAGTAATTAATTTGGTGCATTTTGCACTTCTGTTCTTCTCCATCACCAAGTGTATCTCTATCTGTAAGTCAGTTGGGCCAAAGTTAAGGGCTGTCATATCTGGGCTGCAAAAATATGGAGAGGCATTTGAAGCAAAGAGATCCAGAAAACTAAATTTGCTCACATTTTTTGTTATTAATATTTTTTGGTAAGGCTATTAAAGTTACTCAACCTAAGGCATCACACAGGCCCCAAAAGTATGGCATCAAGAGAAATGTGAAAATTGATACCAAAATATAGTTTTAATGTGATAGGAAGGAAACGTTATTAACTACATGTCCGATGAGTAATCTTTTTTAACCAGATTCCCTTTTAATCACTTTCAGATGTTAATGACATGAAATGAAATTGAATTTAAGAGTTATTTTTTTTAGAAATACAAGCCACAAAAAAGGAAACAGGACACCTGTTTGCTTGTTCTCATTTAGCACTAATAAGGAGAGACTACTTGCCACTAATTTTTAGAAGGTGCCCCCTGGAATGTCTCAAAAGTCAAGAACATTTGTAAAATGCCCTTGCTTTTTACGTGGAGATGAGATGAAGTCTGGTCCATAAGATCTTATGTCCTTCCTGGGGCAATATCACACTGCTGCTAGAGATAATTCTATAATGATTGGGTTGTTTATGTGTCTGTGTGTGTGTGTGTGTGTGAGAGAGAGAGAGAGAATTTCTTCCTGATCCCATATCCAGCATCCTGCTGGGGTCATCCATTCTCACAACATCATGACAGGGGAAACTGGATCTGCCTGGGGCTTCTCTACATTGATGGAGAACCATCCAAATGCAGATTAACTCGGCAGTTACTGCATTCCAGGATCAATGGACCACAGAGGGTTCACTGTAAGTGATCAGAACATTGCTTGGATTACTCAACCCCCCACCCCGCCTTTCTCTTCTTTTCTATCCAAGGGCACTGAATGACTGAGCATTGAGTCAGAACTCATGGTAAAAACAAACTAAAGTAAAAGAAAGCTGAGAAAGGTCTGGACCATATGAAATAAACCCAATCTACAGCTTAATGCTTGCAATGTAAATTCGTAGTTTATTGCACTATGGCTTGTTCACTCTGCTGACGGTTTTTGGTCTGGTTTTGTTTTATTCTGTTTATTCAGTGCTATTCTGTTTAATCAATTATACCATCTCCATACCTTAATAGTTTCATTATCAATAGTTAAGGACAATTCTTTATAGTTAGATCTTAGTGTTATAAAATTTTACACTTTTGCATTAGTAATCCCAATAACTTTGTTATGAATCTTTTATTCTATACCTTAAATACTTACTCCTGGAATGGCTGTAATGCTACATTTTTAATATTGGTCTATGAGGGAAATAAAATCAGCGATGGTGATCTAATATTGCTGGGGAGAAAGATGGAGGAAAAAAAACATTCTTAGAAGGAAGTTACTCTTCTTGCTTTCTTATGATTATTTATTTGTATATTTATTTTTCAATTTTGCCACTGCCCATCTCCCTCCCTACAAGAGATTGATTATAGAATCAATAAAGTGGCCTGACTGGGACCAAAACACAGGCACGTAAAAAGATAGTAATAATCAGACGTGGGGGAAAACGGTATCCACAGGGTGAGGTGGGGTGTATGTCAGACTAATGTCAGCAGTGTTGTGACACAAGCCTTTGCTATGTGCATCTCATCTCTCACACACACACAAACCAAGAGTCTGTGGTATGGTATTATGGACAAAGCTGCATACAGAGATGCTGAGGATGCATCTATATTGCCACTGGTTCCATTCCCTGAGCCTCCAGATCCATTCTTGCAACAGCTTTCTGCTGTCCCAGCCCAATTACTGTGAGCACTCATCAGAGCTACCCAGCACTCTTTTGAGCTGATAAATGCGGTAGCACCAAATACAGCCTCCTGCAGGAACCCTATCTATACATCCTGTCCCCATCTTCCCTCTCAATGCTTGTTTTAATAAAGAGGAAGAAGAAAAAATGGAAAGCAGAGCGGTCTCCTGAACTCCAGCACAAGGGCACCATGCACTTGTCAGCAGGGGTGGGTGGGTGAGAAGGAGCATTGAGGAACCAAGAGCTAGGGATTGCTTAGAGTTCCAGCCAATGGGGAACCAGCCCATCCTCAAGTCCCCAAATTGGTCCAGCATCTCAGATCTCAAGCATAAGTTTTCATAATTTGAAATGTTGGGTAAAGTCAGAAGAAAATTAGCTGAGGTGCTCTGAGGGACTCTAACATGGCAACTTAGGGACACACAACGCAAAGCCCCCAGGGAAGTGCCCTCGAACTCAAAAAAGTCAAACCACAGTTTTCTTCTTCAGAGGAAGCAAAATCCAAGTACGAAAAATGGCCTGCTGGTGAATCATTCTTCCCCTTCCTCAGTTCTGTCAATAATTCAAAAGATCACTACTGGGCCTTCTTAAGATGCACATTCATTTAAGATTAATACATTTGTTGCCTAAAGGACATATGGCTAATCAGCTATCTTTAAATTGCCAGACAATAAGTTACAGAAAATACTGTAAAATATGGGTTCCTGGTGGTTGTTGCCGCCACATCTACCCATCTGTACATTTATTGAATATTCTTAATTGTATTTGTTTTATTTGTTAAAGGCATTTTATTTGTAGCCCCTCTGAGCAGTTTTGGCAGTCAGATAAGGATGATTGTGAGAACAAGAAGCCTAACCCTTTCATCACCATCACCATCATCATCATAAAAAAAATGATATCCCCCTCACTGGTAGCCAAAATCTTTCTTCTCGCCCCTCCCCTACTTCCAGTAAAGTTCAAACCTCTCAAAAGCACCCAGGGGCAAAATGAGGGCCAAATTGGCAACACTTCTGGAAATATTTGAACACCAAAATTTAACTGATTGATTGATTGATTGATTGAATTTGGAGGCTTCCCGACTCCTGGACAACTCTGGTTGGCTTTCATTTCAGGAGCAAGAAACAGTAAAATAGAGAAAAGAGCCATATACACCCGGAAAAAACACAACACACCAAAAACTCAACAAAAAAAACATCAGGGGCTCAGCAACCATGCTACCCCCCAGTCCTGGGAGCAAAGCCAGGTTTTCCAAGAGACTTCCGGAACAACTGAAGGGTGGGAGCCATACAGATTTACTGGGTGACTGTAGCAGACTATCATCCTGAGCTGGCAAAATACGCATGCAAAAAGCAAACACAAAAAGAGCAAACTCACTCTTCTGAGCCCAAGCCAGAAAAATCAGAGAATTACTCATCAGAAGATAAAGGCAGATGCCAGTTGAATTCCAACTAGATTGGTAAAGCAAAAAAGGCACGTAACAGGTTGGGCTGGGATCCTGGGGAAGGAGACCTACTTTCTCAGAAAGGATTTGGCCTTGAGGCTGGGAGGGGATATAATAGCACTTTTCCAGTACCTGAAAGAATATCACTAAGGACAGGCCACCCTTCCAATGTATGCCTTGACTTGGAGGACCACTGCCTGTCAGCAGTCAGGGTTGGAGGAGGCCTCTCTCTGCTTGGGACTTTGGACAGTTGCTGCCAACTCCAAGTGGACAGCTTGGCTCAATGGACTAAGAGTCTATCTCTCTGGCACAAAGCACCTTCATGTATTTAGCATGAATTGTTGCTTCAGTGGTGAAACATGTGCTTTATGGTGTCTGCATTCACAGGACATACTAAACATGGTTACTAAATTAACCCATTTTCTGGATTCTCCCCATACGGTGAATCATAAACTAACGTAACAGGCTGGATTTGCCTAACACACTACCCCCATCCCACCCTCCAGAAAACCAAGTATTGTGCTGTTAAAGGAGTTGGCAACATATACTTTTTCTAAATAAAATAAGTAAGTTTGGAATGCTGTATCAATGCTTCTGTTGGGTCTTCACCAGACCTGATTGTATTTTATGTTCACATATAAAATGTCCCATTTCAACCCTGTAATAGCTGAATGTTGAGCAGTGTAGATTTTCAACACGGACCGTAAACATCTGTGGTCAGTTCCTGAGCTAATTGATAGCTAGTTGATTTAATAATAGGAAATTTCAACCCAAGCTCATATTGAGCAGAAACAACACAGACTTTCAAACAAAAGTTCATGAGAGATTGTTCTTGGATTGTTCTTGCTGCATTTGCTTGAAAGAGCTCCCTGGCTTTTGAGGAACTGCCTATGGTTTGCAGGCTACAGATAGTGAACTTCTGCATTCTATCAAATTTGTAATGCAGAACTTTTTGCCCTGATTAGACTACTCAAGATCCAGTCTAAAATATATATTCCATACTTGAGAAGACTTGCATTCAATAACCAAAAAGATTTTCCTTAGATTTTGCAATCTGTAACCATTATTTTAGTGTCCCCAAATGATCACTACTGAAATTATACTTACATGTTTAAAATTCAGTCTAGTCAGCTGTAAATAGAGGTTTTTTTAAGCACCGAGGGGGAAAGAAGGAAAGGTTAGCAATAGAATGTATTTTTTATGATGCTTCAGTTACTGACTCTAAGAAAATTTTCAAAACGGTTTTACAGTTTTTGTAAAAACGGTGAAATGTAATCTGTGTATGTGAAAATAATATTTTCAACAAGCTGCAGCAAACTTTCTCTTTGCTATAAAGAAGAGAAATCCTGGAGAGAAGTTGAGACAAAAAAAAAAAGGGAAATGGAAAAATGTGACATCTTTTGGAAAAGAAAGGGAAAGGAGGAAATAAAAATAAGCTCACATTTTTGCCTTTCTTCTTGACAAAGCTATAAAGTTATCCTGCCAGACTTAGACATGAGTTGAATCAGGGCATCAGGAAAAGGGATAAGATCTGTATATCTTGACATTGTAGATGATAACAACAACAATAATTTAATTATTGTATGGAGAAGTCCATGCAGTTTCCTTGACAACATTTTCAGAAATGGTTTGCACTTGCCTTCTTCTTCCTATGGCTGAGGGAGAAGGACTGGCCCAAAGTCACCCAGTTGCCTTCCATGCTTCAGGCAGGATTAGAACTTGGAGTTTTCCACTCCGAGGCTAACAACTTCACCCAGTGTTTCTCAACCTCAGCAACTTTAAGCTGTGTGGACTTCAACTCCCAGAATTCCCCAGCCAGCTGTTGGAGTTGAAGTCCACACACACAGCTTCAAGTTGCTGAGGTTGAGAAACACTGCTTTAACCACTAGAACAAACTGGCTCTCTGTAGATATTATAAACCCATGCAAAAAATGCTCACTGTCCACTGTTTGGACTACTGCAACACACTCTGCATGGGGCTGCCCTTGAAGAGCATTCGGAAGCTTCAGCTCATACAGAATGCAGCTGCAGGGGTTGTAAATGGTGTCGGCTATTTGGCACATGTAGCACCACTGTTTTGGGGGCTGCATTGGTGGCCAGTGTGTTTCCGGGTGCAATTCAAGGTGCTGGTTGTCACCTTAAAAGCCCTTCATGGCTTAGGACTAGGTTACCTGAGGGACCATCTTCTCCCAGTTGTTTCTACCCGTCCAATTAGGTCTGGTAGGTTGGATATGCTACAGGTCCTTTCAGCCAAGGAATGTCTGTTGGTGGGGACCAGGAGACACGCCTTTTCTGCTGTAGCACTTGCCCTCTGGAACATCCCCCTCCTGAGATTAGGATGGCCCCGACCCTGCTGGCCTTTCAGAAGGCCTTGAAGGCCTGGCTTTGTGCCAGGCCTGGGGTCCTGAGTGTGTGAAGGGACCTGCTTCCTGGTTATATTAATATCTATGGATATCTATATCTCTTGGCTGCTATTAGTATTGAATTTCTTTTTGTATCATGTTTAACTGTTTTAATGATTTTTATGATTGTTCGCCACCCAGAGTCACTGGTTTGAGATGGGCGGCTATACGAATTGAATAAATAAGTAAGTAAGTAAGTAAGTAAGTAAGTAAGTAAGTAAGTAAGTAAATAAATAAATAAATAAATAAACAAACAATCCTTCTCATTCTCAACCCGTGGCAGCTTTCCCTGGCTTAGAGCTAGAGCTGAGTCATCCCAGGCAGGAACAGGCACGTTTGAGTGGATTTCTCTTTAAAAATAAAACACAGTGGTGTTACTAGTGAGTGAGTCACAGCTCTAACATATAGGGGAAAGCCACTTCAGAAGTCAGGTACAAGGAGAGAAACGAATGTAGCTCTTACTCTAAGCCCAGTACTCAAGTTTCATCCCCTCCAGCAATGAAAGGCATTGGGATGAAATGCTGCTGTTGCATTTTCGGATACAATGCCAAGCGCCAAGGGGGTGGGACGGGCGGGCAGTGAGAAATGAGCTCGCCCCTTTACAATCAGAATGGCTACATTCCTGTTGCCTTCCCCCAAGAAATAAAAAAAACAGTTCATTTTAAAGCAGCTCCTGTCTTTCTCTGAGAGAGTTACAGCCCTGATTTGTAGCTACCGTTCCGCCAGGCTGATGACTACGGCTGCGAGGCTAATCGCTCGGATCTGGAATGGGGAAGCCGGGATGCCAAACGCGAAGCAGGCTGCCTTCCCTTCTCAAGCCATCTGTTACAGAGGGGGCACAAAAGGCAAGGGTTTATGAGGACGTGCCCTTGGCCAGAAGCAAATCTTGCAAACCCTCCTCCAGCAATATTCAAGAATGATTTCTTTTGGCCTCTGCTGTAACTGGTGAAATTCAGATGCTCCTGGGATGGGCTGTACCCACCAATGGCTGTCAAACTGTATGTTTTTCGTGCTTCATGGTCAGCATCTCCAGAACCGGGAGGTAATAGGATCACAGTGCCTATGCTGAATCCTCCTCCCCACTAAATACACCCCCACCCCGTCAGAAGCTTTAGGTATAGCCCCAGGGACCTCCAGAGGTTTATTTTATTTATTTATAAATAAATCTATGTTTGTTTATTTTTATACATTTATTTTTATACATTTATATTGATTTATATCACATTGTTATCAATTTGTCATTTTTACTGCAGCGTGATAGAAAGCGATTTAGATTTGACTAGAGAGTAATCATACTAACTGCTTAACTTTAATTACATGCAAATGAAGGGAAATCAAATTCGTTTTTTATCTTGGCCCCACTCATTGTTTTTTCAACCAAAACCTCCAAAATAGCATTCACGGATCAGTTCTTACTCCTGGCTTGGAAGATGTTGCATGCCCCTGATATCCCAAAGAGCCACTGACATTGGAGATAACCCTGTTATTTCTTTCAGGCTAGCCTGTTTGTAACCTAATGCCTTCCATATGCATCAGGATTGCAATTTCCAGAATAGCCATTGCTTAAGGCCGTGGTGTCTGCAAATTCTGGGTGTTGTTGCAGTTGTAGTACATCTGGAAGGTACCAAGTTAGGGAAGCTGATTTAAGTAATCATTTCCCACCTGCTTGCTATAAAACCAGTGTGGTTCAAAGCAGCTTGCAAACTATAAAACAATAACAGCAACCTGCCACTACAATGTAATTATAAAACTGAAAGCATCATGAAAGGCAAAACAAGAGCAGCCCAGAAAGAGCTGAAACTAACAGTCAATATATTAAAATTGGAAAAAACAGAGACAATTGCTTTGTTGTGTGATTGCATCCTTTTTCTAAGGAATGAGAATGTTAAGGGATGCCAGCCCATACAAGGGCTTCCTTCTGTGGCAGGAAGTAACCAGAAACAAATGCATTTCAATGGGACAGAATTTATTAACTAATATTTAAGATATTGAGAACTTCTGAGCATTACAGTTCTAAGAAATATCTGTACTCCACTGTACTGGAGCCACTGGAGTTTTGCAGAGAGCCAAGTAGCACAGCATTCTCACCTAGGGCCTTCCACCACATGCTTAAAACTGGCTGCATCACTCCTTTTTCTGGGTTCACACAGTACACTGACTCAAAGGCTAACCAAAAAGTCTAGGCTCACACACATGCTAATAGCAACAGAACACAAACCAATTGTAGTTTGTCATACTAAGGCAGCCACTAGGTCTTTGACTGATCTGGTCAAGCAAATTGGGTAAACACCCTTGTATCCCTGCCACATACACATACTGTACCTCATTCTCTCCCTCCCCTTGAATTAGTGGGGCAAAAAAAAAGACTCCTCTCCTATTGTGCAGCTTCCGTTCGGAATATTCCTGCTCTCTTTGTTCCAGTCTTGATGGGGCAGGGGAGGTGGGGAGGAAGACCTCCCATTTATAGACGTAGAGATAGCCAGACTAAATCTGGTCAACCACTTTGGCCCATCCTAGGGATCTCTCTTCACAGCCACAAGGTCACAGGGTTGGGGTCTTCTCCAGATGCAGAGGAACATCAGAATGTGGACTAGGCCTGTCCCTACCATTCTGTGACATGAAATAGCCACTTCAAAGACTAGATTTGGAAGGAGGCAAATCAATCCCATTTGCTACTTACCTGCCATCTGGAACAACTGCTTTGTGGCACCAAAAACATGTGGCTGTCAGGCATGGCTTTCCATGCCACCAGCCACTTAGAGACTTTAAGTTGTCAGCTCTTCAAGATAGACCAAGTCAGGAAATAGATACCATAAGAAATAATAGAACACTACTCTATTGGTATAGGCTATAGTAACAGAGAAGGCTCTCTGGAGAAGGCTGTAATGCTGGGAAGGGTGGAAGGAAAGAGAAGAAGAGGATGACCAGCAGCAAGGGGGATGGACTCATTTACAGCGATGATCTGGGGCACTGTTGGGAGACCTGAAGGACCAGGTTAGGGGTGGATTGTCATGGAGAAAATCTATCTATGTGGTCACTAAGAGTAGACAACTTGATGGCACATAATCATAATAGCAGAATTTTGAAAGCCTGACAGAGTTTCTGTTTCCCTCCCTCTTATATCCAAGAGAATCAAGGCAGGATAGTCTTGAGTTTCTTCCTTGCCCCTTCCTGCCTCTCCACGAATGGCTGCCACTTATTTTCTTCAAGGCCATCTCTGTACTCCTTTCTATATGGGAGTCCTCAGAGTGACATCTTTAAGCTGACTGTTCAGCTTTAAACTGCTGGGTGAGTGGTGGTGGTGGTGGTTGTGTCCCTGCAGAAAAGGTAAACTGGAGGAAACTGGTAGAAGCCAGTGGCAACAGCAGGGGAAGCAATGGAAACGCCAGCCCTCCAAGCCACAGAGGTCCTCACATATTGGAGAAGCACCTCCATTCCATGCCAGTCCAGAGGCCCAGTTCCCAGCATCTCCACATAAAAGGATCTGGAGGCTGGCAAGTGATTGGAAAGAGTCCTTGAAGAGCTTCTAAGCTGCCAAATGGAATCAGCAGCACTGGGTCAGATTTATGGCTGTGCAAATAACTTCAGATATAGTTAATTAGTCTGGCAGGATATGGCTCTCCATAAGCCTAGTAAACTCTAAATTTGAAAACAGCTTCCTTACAATCAGGCAGTACACTGTGTGGGAGGCACGCATGGTGGGCAGGCCCACAGCACCACCCTGCCTTTTATCATCTAAGCGGGCACCGTTCACTGCAAGGTCCAACAAGGCATCTACAGGTCAGTCTTTCTTGCAGTAGAGACATCATGCTCAGTCAGGTACACAAGTTTGGGTATTCAATATTGCTCCGAAGCCAAGCTTGTCCAAGCAAGTGGCCATTCCTACTGATTTGTGGCTTGGGTTACACTGTGTTAACAGCAATCAGAGAAAATAAGATTCTGCATCTGTGGAGGGTTCATAGACAGGTCAGTGAATCCACGGGGGAATGTAAAAATTGGGCCCAGTGTTGAACAAGGCTGGATTTAATTGCTACATTTCAGCTGGAAGCTTCATGTCACCCTAGACTGCAAATTCCCTGGATGGATTTGAGTCATCCTTATCATCCTGAATGATTTTGGGGCGGGCAGGGGGCTCAGAAATGTTGAGCAACACACCTGTAGCCATGGTTTTGGCTTCTAGGTCTATTTTTCTAGTTTCAGGCTCCCTCCAGTTTACTCTGCCTGGATTGTGTTTTTAAAAAGTCTGTGTGATAATCCATGCACATGCTAACCCACATCTCTCCTAAAAAAACACAATATACTCTTCAATCATTCTGCGAGCAATTTCCCCTAATGTAAATACATATTTGGATGTTACTTGTAGACATGTTCATTTGTAGTGTACACTTTACCAAAATGCACATTTTAAAAAAATCCATTTGGATAGAGGATTGCATTTGTGACATTTGAAAAAAAACCCTGTAAAATTGTGTGTTGGGTATGTCTATTAGTGGGAATTAAACAATTTGGCATTACAGTGTTAAGCAAACTAATTTTATGACATTATGATATCCTCAAGATAAGCAGAATTTCATTTTCCTGAATGTTTCTGGCTTTAAAACAAAATCACCCCCACTTCCTTGTTCATAGAAAATGAGTGTGGCAGGGAGAAGGTAACAGTAGAGAACTTCTGATTAATTTCTACTTTCTCAGTGTGCAAGGATTTTCTCTTTCTAGGGGAGCACTCAGTCACAATCACTACTGCGCATTGTTTATACAGCACGTTCAGTATACCTAGAGCATTATGAAGTATAAAAAGAAAAATCTCTTTGCCATAGAGCCAACAGATTAAAATTCAGCTTTAGAGAGAGGATCCAGAAGGTAAATAGGGGACAAATAGGCAGTTGTTTTATTGTACGTTGAAACAATTGCACATTTGTCATACACACACAAGTGTGTGTGTGTGTGTGTTAACTATGAGTGAAGTCATGGCAGGAAAGTGAAGGTCTGTCATGGAGATGATGAGTTTTAAGGGGAGACTTCAAGTAAACAAGAGAGATGGTATCATGCATGTATTTGGTAAGGCAATTCTGGGCATAAGGAGCAGCAAAGGAGAAAGCAGGAGAAATTCACTCTTTCACTCTGGCCAACTTGACCTGATAAGTAAAGCCATCTGATTTCCAGTTTGTCACCCAAGACTTTCACCTATTCCCAGCCTGATATCTGCACTCAAATCCTCTTTATATGCAACGCAAACATCTCTTTGTTCCTCCCACGGTCTGTCATGCAGGGTAAAGAAAGAATAAAACTATGTCATTTAATAGCAGCTGTAGCAGTAATAATAATAATAATAATAATAATAATAATAATAATAATAATAATAATAATAAATATTTTACCACCAGCAAATAGCTGACCAACCAGGCTAGCCCAGCTCTGATGCTCTGAAATGATGGGAAATAGTCTGTTCAAAGAGAAAACAACTATGATCAGCTTTCCCCTTGTCTTCCCCACCTGCCCCATGCCCTGTTGCTGTCAATCATATTAGATTCTGATATTAAAAATAGATGTTTTAGATTCAGAGCCTGCTGTAAAGACCACCTGCTCTGAATTTCACAGTTCAGCAGAGTATGTGCCTGCCAGCCAATTCAACCAGGACCTGTCTCGTTGGGAGCACCCTGTACTTTAGGATCAAGAACAACCCAACTGGGCCGAGGCAGAGGGATGGTGGTGGTTCTCCGAACCTTTCTTGGAAGCCATTAGAAAAGAAGGAGAAAGAGACTCTTTCCCCTGTTGCTCTTAACTATAGAATAATCTCATCCAGAGAACACAAATATTCCTCCTTGGCCCCACAATCGGCCCATCAGTAAGTACCTTAATTCATTCTTAGTTGTACCACAGTAGTACAAAAGTTAGTGTTTCCTCCTTATTCCAACACTTCCAGGTGACAGCCTCAAGGCATATGAAATCTATTACGTTTCATCTCCCATGACCTTGGAGGTAAAGTCAAGTGACAATAGCGGGTATGTAATGACCAAAATCAGAAATCCTGAAATCAGATCCCCCCAGTTCCTGCTGCAGTACCCCGACTGGTGGATGTTTTCCCTGCTGGCTGTTGACTTGCTTAAAATGAGAATCCTGGAAAACCTATCATGACTGGCAAGCTCACAAATCAGGGCAACACCACCTGGGATGTGTTTGAAACAAGCACAAAAGAGTCGGGGTACGATAGCAAATTTGATGCTGGCATTATTTTTTACTGAGCGAGGATGGGTAGCACAGTGATTCTCTAGCAGGGAAAGATCCCGAGTATTATATGGTTACTCCATCACGAGGCCATAACAAGAGCTGGGCTAAGCCAGACCAGATGTCACGAGCACTGATGGTGAGCAGGAGGGGGCCCCTATCCAGGGGGGAAAACGCACGCGTAGTAGCAAGGAGTTGAGCAGCCATTCAAAGAGACACAGAACAGACCCGCCTGGACTTTTGGGGTTTATCTGTCTGGGTTTTTCCCACGCTTCTTCAGTTTGTTAGGATTTTCTGTCTAATGTAGCAGTAATAAAGCACTAGAGATCTACTCCTCGTCTCAGCATGGTTCCTGACTGTTAGGACATCAGAAGTGCATAAAAGCAAGCATCTTGTTCCAACAATACCCAGCCACATACTGTAATCCTCCAGAATTTGGTATTCTGAGGGAGATTACCCCTGGACACGCTTACAAATTAATAGCCACTGCAGGACCGCAACTGGGGGGGGGGGGGCAAGTAGGGCATGTGCCCTGGGTGCCGCACTGGGGGGGCGCCAAAATGAGCACTGGGGGGGTGCCAAAATGGGCGCGGAATCCATGTTTGCCCCAGGTGACAGAGACCCTAGTTGCGGGCCTGGCCACTGACTGGCCTAACCAATTCACAAACTTCACCAAACATCTCATTAATACCACATCTTTGGCGACAAATTATATGGCAAGGATAAGTGACTGCTCTCACAAAATGGGTCCCCTTGTTTTCTGCATTGGTTCAGCCCACCTTCTATACATTCTGGTGGGGGGGGGGGAATGTGTGAAAATTTCTGTGGGTTTTGTACACAGTTTTCTTTATCTATGCATTTTTGTAGAAGCTTTTCCTAATGTGATTTTTTTTAAAAAATTTCCCCTAGTATAAAGCAATACTTTGCCTTAATATAGCTATTTCTTTTTGTTGGAGGAAAATTCTGTGAGTGCCTTGGACTGCAAGAGGATCAAACCAGTCCATCCTCCAGGAAATAAAGCCAGACTGCTCACTTGAGGGAATGATATTCAAGGCAACACTGAAATACTTTGGCCACATAATGAGAAGACAGGACAGCCTGGAGAAGATGCTGATGCTAGGGAGAGTGGAAGGCAAAAGGAAGAGGAGCCGACCAAGGGCAAGGTGGATGGATGATATTCTAGAGGTGACGGACTCGTCCCTGGGGGAGCTGGGGGTGTTGACGACCGACAGGAAGCTCTGGCGTGGGCTGGTCCATGAAGTCACGAAGAGTCTGAAGCGACTGAACAAATGAACAACAACAAGCTATTTCTTTGCACTTTAATATGATTTTTATGCAAGTTTTTGGTTGCAAATATTGTAATTCTGAAAAGGTGAATTTCAGCAAGTATATTTATTATGGTTCATCTATATTTTCAAGGGCTGTGAATCAAGGACTTTATTTAAATTTAAAAATTTTGATGGAACATATTTCTCCTCCATTCCTACTTTTATATGCTCTGAACCTAATACCAGATGGGCCAAGGTCTTAATAAAAATGAGTTAGAAAGGTATTAAAAACTGAAAATGACATTTCTTACTTTCTTCTTCAATCTCCTTCCCCCTGAAATGATGTGAAATATACTGGTAATAAGCTCAGGACCTAAAAAGGAAGGATTTCTTCTCAGAGTGCATCATTAACTTATGGAACTTGCTGTCCCAACATCTGGTAATGACTCAATATAGTTTTAAAGACTTAGAAAAAATTGCAAATGGAAAGAATTCTGGTTGACAGCTAAACCGATCCTCTCTTCCAAATAGCTTCCAAAGAGCAAATACTGGGAACAGGGAAGTGCGAAGAGACCTCCCAGTTTTTCCCCCCATGATTACAATTTCCAAAGGGTTCTTGACTACTATTGGAAACAAGATATTGAGCTACAGGTAATACTCTATTGGCACTGGAAACAGGATGCAGGAGGAATGTTAAAGAAAAAAGTAGCTTTTGAAGTGTAAGGATCAGTTAAGTGGGAGGTAAGAGGCTGAAAGCAAGGTTACCAGGACTTGCAGCGACTGGGTTTCTGGAGAAAAGAGAATCATAGAAACCTGGAGATGGGAGGTAGCATTTAGGCACGCTAGTCCAACCAAATACGCAGCCAACAATTGCATTTGCCTTTTTTGCACTGCTGGCTCATATACAACTTGTAAACAACTGACTCTACAATCTTTTTCACAATCCAAGTCTTGCCTATCCTATCTCTTTGACTTTTGTTCCCTTGGTGAAAAACTTGGCATTTGTCTCTGTTGATATAACAGAGTTATATTGTTCTCTTACTTTCATTTCCTTTTTCTAACCTTCAAGTAAATGTTGAATCTTATTTCTTTCTTCTCATATTACATCCCATTTGGTGCCATCTGCAAATTGGATAAGCATTCCCTCCCTCTTTGCTCTTAAGAAAGCCTACTTAAGAACAGAGGAAGAACTCTGCTTGGCTAGTTCAAACATCTATCTAATCTTTATTCCCTTAGAAGTCAGTCTCTGAGAAGCTCACAAGCAAAACTTGAAGGTAGCAGACCTTTCACATGCTGGGCTTCAGAGAAAGATTGTCCCTGTATGAAAACATTGTAGGAAGGCAGCCATGTTAGTCTATGGTGGCAAAAAATCAAGAGCTGTTAGCACCTTTTCCAACTAACAAATTTTATTAAAGCTTTCTTGAGCTGCAGCTCATGTCATCAGATGCATAGAGTGACTAGACTGATGTAGGATTCCTAGCTAACCTATGCATCTGATGACCTGAGCTGCTGTTCACAAATGCTTATGCTTTTTTAATAAAACCTGTTAATTGGAAAGGATGCTACTGGACCTCTGTTTTTTTGTCCTGTATGAAAGGGCTCCATTCATACTATCTTAGCTGCAGCTAAGAACAAAAGAACAGCCCTATTGGATCAGAGGGATGATGGTACATTTAGTGATGCCTCTTGTTTTCTACAATGACCATTCCTCTTCCTTATGATGTCTTTTGCACCCGGGATTGACTTCTTGAAGATGTAAATAGTTGTGCTGTGGGACCAGTCCTACAGAGTTAAATCTTTGTAAGAGGCCAGTGTGTAAACTCTGAATCAGTGGCTGACAGTTTCATTACCAAATCAAGCCAGAAATTTATCATCAAATAAAGGTTAGAGCCCCGAAGTTAGACAACAAAGGCTCTCCCCCAAAGCAGAAGTTCTATGCTTGGTTTTCATCTTCCCTTTTGATGGGAAAGCACCTCAGTTCACCAAGAGGAGATGCAGACCAAGGTTAACAGATCTTGTGGATGAGGTTTTTGGCAAGCAAATATTTGCTATACAGATGGCAAATAGAGTGGGGAGGAGGACAGGAGGAAGAACACAGACAGATAAAAATAGTGACAGGGCAGATTGATCAACAACAGAGAGGCTAAATTCTGATAAAACTTTAACATTATTCTTTTTCATTACTTGCTATATGAGGATTCTGCCCTAATTGCTTGTGAAATACAGGAGCATGCGTGTCTTGGTTAAAGGGTCTTGGTATGTTTAGCTTAGTGAAAAGTAGACTGATGAGAGGTATTAAGAGCAGTCTTCCAATTTCTGAAGGGTTGTTACACAGAAATAGGATGGACTTATTCTCTACTGCCTAGAGGTCAGGATCATAACTGATCGGTTAAAACAACAAGGATACTGGTTTAGGTGAGATGTCAGGAGGAACATTTTGACTGTACAAGGTCCCAGCCAGTGGAACACACAGCCAGAGGAAGTGGTGAGTTTTGCTTTGCTAGAGGTCTTCAAACAGAGTGTGGATGGTCATCTCTCAGAGTTGCTCTACTGGATACTGTATTGAGCAGAGAGTTGGACTAGATGGCCTCTAAGGTATACTCCACCTCTATGATTCTATGAACAGATTGATACAATCATATTACCTAAGTGTTACAAAATCTGCACTGGCTTACAGTCCACAAGACCAATGAGAACTTCTGGTTTTAAACGAAGCTTAAAGCCTAAACAATTTAGTGACTAGATGGTCTGAAGGAACATCTCCTCTGAGATTTACCTGCCCAGACTCTACAAGCTTCTTATGAGCCCCTTTGCCTTCCATTTGCATTATGGTCTTCCTGACGCTAAATGAATGTAGAGTCATCGAAACATAGACTGTAAGGGTTGGAAGGAAGCTTGGAGGTCATCTAGTCTAAACTCATTCCTCATGCAGGAAGCCACCACTGCAGCATCCTCAAGAGATGGCCATCCATCCTTATTTCAACACCTCCATCACAGAAGAGTCCACCACCTCCCAAGGCAGTCAGTTCCATCCTTACAAAAAATTTCCCTGCTGCCCAACCAAAATTTACTTCCTTGTAATTTTAACCCACTGTTTCTTGTCCTGTCTTCTGGAACAACACTTTACCACCTTCTACGTCCGGCTCTTCAGATGCCTCCCTGCAGTCATCTTTTCCTTAGGCTAAATGTACCCACTACTTCTAACAGTCTGCCATGCTGCATGTTTTTCCTTGCAGACTCCCTTTCATCTTAGTTGTTCTTCTCTCAACATACTACAGTTTGTCAATGTCCTACCTAGAATGTGATGCCCATAACTGCATGCAATATTCTAGGTGTAGTCTGATCCGTGCTGACCAGAGAGAGATGATGACTTGACTCTAACACTGTACCTTTGCTGATGTAGCCTAGGACTGCATTATTTTTTGTGTCTGCATATGAAATCATCATCATCATCATCATCATCATCATCATCATCATCATCATCATCTGTATAACATTGCTGTTTTATTGTTCTACACTGTATGTTTTTAATAGACGTATGTATTGCCCAAGGAAATTGCAGTTGCTGGGTGGTTTAGAAATGTAATTAATTCATTAAAGAACATCTCCCCCTGTTACTTGTTCACAGAAGCTGGTATTCAGAGATAGGTTGCCTATGAATATGGAGCAACCACACCACCATCATGACTAATAGCCAATCGGAGACCTCCCCTCCTCCACCACACTCCCCTTTCAAAGCTAAGTTAGCTGCTGTCGTTAGCCACTGCGGTAATCACTTCTATAAGTTAATTCTACATTTTGCAAAGAAGCATTTTTCTCCCTGCCTTGAATCTCCTGCTCATCCATTTCATTTGGCAACATTCCCTCCACCCTCATCAATTTTCTCCATATCCTGTGCAGCATTGTACGCATGCAACTTCCCCCTCTTCTGGCTCTCACTCTCCAGCCCAGGTTTGAGAAATTGTATTTAATTTCATCTCTTCTTTTCCTCTCTATCCAGAGTTTTACAAATTAACTGCAATCCCAGGCAAGAAATAGCTACTTCTTGGGATGGGGGTGTCAACTCCCCCCAGCTATAGGGTTTTTGAAATTCATATTCATTGCCCATTTCTCTGTACTTTCTTGCCTGCTCACAATTCCAATCAGCAGAAGCTTTATTCTCTCCACAAAAGCTGACAGAAGAGCCTTATTATTCTCTTTTTACTTCCTTTCACACTTGAGCTGGAGCATCCAGACCCTGTCACCAGTTGACAAATTGCACTTGAAGACGCTTGCAACAATGAGCATGAAAAAGCCACCCTTTGAATGTCTCAGACTAGGTTCTGGACTCTCAGCTGATGCAGAAAGCGATGTCGCAGGTTCGTGGGGGTCAGGATGTGCAAAAAGATGTGTCTGTTTAGAAAAAGAATCACCGGTAGAGGGTCTGAGCCCCCAGAACAGGTTGGGGTTCAAAATACCATTTTTTCAAAAGAAGGTTCAGGAACAAAGGACACCAAACTTTTGTTTGTTCCTTTTAAAGATACACTCAGGACATTGCTTCTTAATTTCACACTCTGTGCAAGAGTTGGCTTCTGGCTATGAAAAAATATTCTGTTCCTGCTCAGAGGTGCTGGGTGATTCACATTTTTTTTTAATGGTAGGTTGATCACCTTGATCCTCAAAGGTTTTCCACAGCAGCAAACAAGTCACATTCGCATAACTGAACAGCACATCCAATTCTTTGGATTGGAAAGCTAAAGGAGTGTGCGCCCTGATGGATGGGTGGTATAGAACTAATAAGAAGCAATTTCTAAAACAGTTACAAACATACCATGTCCAGTATTTATCACCGACGTGAGTTTTCCAGCGTATCTGTTATTGTTAATTTAAGGAAGTCATGCCAAAGATTGGCTGCTTTTGCTACAGGCACTTATGAGAAGGAGTTGGGCCAACAGTAAGACAGATTTTGAGTTTCCTTATCTGTGCCACTGAATCAGTGTATTGGAAAACTGCTATTTTTGCAGTTGGCTAAAGTCTCCTTTCCAACCAGGCACCCTTCTTGCCCAAACCCTGCATCCCTGGAAGACTGCTCAGCTCAGCAGGACCACCTTTCCCCCACTTCTGAAGAGGCAGGCTCCAGAACCTCCAGTCCGGCCCCATTGAAGAGAGCCACGCAATGCCTCGCTCCCAGGAGGCATCTGCGCTGCTCTTCGGAAAAACATTCGCCAAAGAGGCTCCAGGGCAAGCCTCCATCACGAGATGACACCCCTACACCTCCCTTGAATTAATTCTCCCTCACACACGCTGGTTATTGTTGTAGCCCCAAGAAGATTCCCATGCATTGGAATCTCCAGTTGACAAGCTGGTGCTGTGGGGAATCTCTCCACAGTTGGGACGCACTCAGGACGTGGCTTTCTTTCAGGCCAAGCCTCGGCCAAATATGCCTCCACACAGCCCAGTCGATTTCAAAAGCCGCCCCCCCTCCCAACACTCCAGGCTCTTGGCGATCTCTCCCTGACAAATCCAAAGAGCTTCGGAGCGCACGGAGCTCCCTAAACTAGGGATTCCGGCATCTCTTGCACCCTCAGCTCCAGATCAAGGGCCCTCCGTCGAAGAACCGGCTACATTTCCCCCTCAAGTCCCACCCGTCTCGGGACAGCCCCTTCTCCTTCACCCCGCGGATGCGTCGCCGTCCTTCCCTTCCCTTCCCCTCCGGTTGCTCTCACCGGCGGTACAGCGAGAAGGGCCAGGACATCCGGGGGCTCTGGAGGGCCGGCCGGAGCGCGGCATCGCAGGATCCCGAGTGCAGGTACTTCTCGGTGTCGGAATGGAAACGCTGTTTGATGCGGATGTGGGTGCGAGGCTGGCGCCAGAGGTGCTTGGGCGGCTTGGCCGAGCCGGCTCCTTCGCGGCTCAGCTCCAAGGCGCGGCGCGCGGCGCTGTCCTCCATCGCGTGGTGCTGAAACGGCCACGTGGAGCCCGGCAAAGCGAGGAGGCAGGAGGACCGGCTGTGGAGCTGGAGCCGGAGCCGGGCAAAGTTTCTCTGGTGCTGCTGAGCTTGGCCCCCGCGAACTGGCCCGCTGCCCTTTTCCGCCTGCGCTCGACGCCTCCTCCGCTCTCCCCGGCCGGTGGTAGCTCTCAGTTATATAGCGCCGGCGATGAGAACGCGCTCCGGGCAAGATTTATTTACAGATCTCCTCCGGCTCATTAGTCCGGCGGGGAAGGCGGGGCGAGGCAATGGCTCTGACCGCCCCCCCCCCTCCAAAACAGCTGCTCTGCTCAGGCTGGCCAGCCCCAAAAGAACGAGGAAGGGCGCGTTCCCTTCTCTGCGGGCGTGGATCTGGGAGGAGAGCGAAGCCGCCCTGCACTCTCTGGCGGGAGAAGGCGCGCCAGCGGGGCGAGACAACAGGTCCCACAGCTGCCTCGGTGCAGCCGCCAGTCCTGCCTCCAAGCAGAGCCCGAAAAATCTCCCTCAAGGCACTCTTTCAGCCTTCCCCTTCTTCATTTTCCAACAAGGGGGTGGGATTCCCAGAAACCACGCAAAAGGCTGGGGCCCACTGAACCAGGGGCCATAAACCTCCTCTCCCCCCTACCAATTTCAGCACAGACTCAAGCCCTTCCATTCATATGATATTTCAGAGGGGAGAATCTGTTGACTGTTAAAAAGGAACTGTGGCATCGGGATGCATCTGAAAAATAAACTATGACAAAAGCTTTCCTGGACTTTAGCCAGCTTCATTAAATACATAGAGTGTTGCCAAGCTGGCAAAAAAAAAAAACTGAAAATAGTGGGGCTAAAGGGCCAGCCCAAGACATTTTGTTACTAGAAGGACAAGATGGTCCTTCCTCTTCAGTTCCATGTACAGAAGCTGAGTGTTTCTCCAGTCGATGGGGGTTAGCCTGATCCATCATAGCAGAGGCCATTTAAGTGGTCCAGGACAGACTGCACAGCACAAGGAGTTCTGTCTCTTGGTGGAAGGAACTCAGAAGGAACAGCTGGGGGCTG
Organism: Candoia aspera; assembly: GCF_035149785.1. Classification (NCBI taxonomy): domain Eukaryota; kingdom Metazoa; phylum Chordata; class Lepidosauria; order Squamata; family Candoiidae; genus Candoia; species Candoia aspera. Next base: position 330,778,588 of record NC_086153.1, read on the forward strand.
CCACTACCAGCCTTCAGCTCTAGCCACCTGAGGCTGGTCCTTCTCTCTCCCTACTGATAGGATCAGACCTAAGCAGGATTTCAAAATTAGCAGGCTAGTCAGAGTGATTGGAGAGCCAGTTTGGTGTAGTGGTTAAGGCACCAGGCTAGAAACTGGGAGACTGTGAGTTCTAGTCTCGCCTTAGGTACAGAGCCAGCTGGGTGACCTTGGGCCAGTCATTTTCTTTCAGCCCTGGGAAGGAGGCAATGGCAAACCACTTCTGAAAAATCTTGCCAAGAAAACTGCATGGACTTGTCCAGACAGTTGCCAGGAGTCAAGACTGATTCAAAGGCACCAAAAAAAAAAAAAGTCAGACTGATGGGGGAGGGGTGTTAAGGGACTGTATGCATGCCTTAAGCTTTTGCAAGGCTCAAGATACATATTTGGCTTCTTAAAATTGCCTCAGAGGCCAAAAGAAAAACCTAAGTTGGGTTTTAGGGGCTCTGCCCCCTCCCAGGATGCTCAGGGGATTTCAAAAGGTGCTGCTGGGCCATACATTTTTGCACCCTATGCCTGTGGACACTACACTTCCTGAAGGCTACAAATTCCAGTTTGCAATGCACCTACAAGCAAGTATCACAAAACAAAGAAACATGAAAATCATTGAAACTGAAATCAGCTCAGGCTTTTAACTGAAGCATGCAACAGAAAGCATTGAAGGGCGGCACTGCCAACAATTACATGCTATTTTCTCTCTTAGGAAACAGACCCATAAACTCAAGGAATCATATTCCACCTCCAAATTTTGTTCAACACTGGTCACAACAGCCTTTTCATCTTCCATGAAGGCCATAAATGAGCATGCATTGCTACAAAGACAGATGAAAGTTGCCCAGTTTCAGAATCTACTGAGAAGGATGAGGAGGAAGGGGAATTTGCTTCTACGTCTCTCAAAGGCAAGAGTTTCCATCACTGTGTGCTGCTGGATACGAATGTTGTTTGTTGTTTATTCATTCAGTTGCTTCCGATGCTTCGTGACTTCATGGACCAGCCCATGCCAGAGCTTCCTGTCAGTCGTCAACACCCCCAGCTCCCCCAGGGATGAGTCCGTCACCTCTAGAATATCATCCGTCCACCTTGCCCTTGGTCGGCCCCTCTTCCTTTTGCCCTCCACTCTCCCTAGCATCAGCATCTTCTCCAGGGTGTCCTGTCTTCTCATTATGTGGCCAAAGTATTTCAGTTTGGCCTTTAATATCATTCCCTCAAGTGAGCAGTCTGGCTTTATTTCCTGGAGGATGGACTGGTTGGATCTTCTTGCAGTCCAAGGCACTCTCAGAATTTGCCTCCAGCAACACAGTTCAAAAGCATCGATCTTCCTTCTCTCAGCCCTCCTGATGGTCCAGCTCTCGCAGCCATATGTTACTACAGGGAACACCATTGCTTTAACTATGCGGGCCTTTGTTGTCAGTGTGATGTCTCTGCTCTTAACTATTTTATCGAGATTTGTCATTGCTCTTCTCCCAAGGATTAAGCGTCTTCTGATTTCCTGACTGCAGTCAGCATCTGCAATAATCTTCGCACCTAGAAATACAAAGTCTTTCACTGCTTCTACATTTTCTCCCTCTATTTGCCAGTTATCCATCAAGCTGGTTGCCATAATCTTGGTTTTTTTGAGGTTTAGCTGCAAGCCAGCTTTTGCACTTTCTTCTTTCACCTTCATCATAAGGCTCCTCAGTTCCTCTTCACTTTCAGCCATCAAAGTGGTATCATCTGCATATCTGAGATTGTTAATGTTTCTTCCAGAGATTTTAACTCCAGCCTTGGATTCCTCAAGGCCAGCATGTCGCAAGATGTGTTCTGCGTACAAGTTGAATAGGTAGGGTGAGAGGATACAGCCCTGCCGTACTCCTTTCCCAATCTTAAACCAGTCCGTTGTTCCGTGGTCTGTTCTTACTGTTGCTACTTGGTCGTTATACAGATTCTTCAGGAGGCAGACAAGATGACTTGGTATCCCCATACCGCTAAGAACTTGCCACAATTTGTTATGGTCCATACAGTCAAAGGCTTTAGAATAGTCAATAAAACAGAAATAGATGTTTTTCTGAAACTCCCTGGCTTTTTCCACTATCCAGCAGATATTGGCAATTTGGTCCCTAGTTCCTCTGCCTTTTCTAAACCCAGCTTGTACATCTGGCAATTCTCACTCCATGAATTGCTGAAGTCTACCTTGCAGGATCTTGAGCATTACCTTACTGGCATGCGAAATGAGTGCCACTGTTCGATAGTTTGAACGTTCTTTAGTGTTTCCCTTTTTTGGTATGGGGATATAAGTTGATTTTTTCCAGTCTGATGGCCATTCTTGTGTTTTCCAAATTTGCTGGCATATAGCATGCATTACCTTGACAGCATCATCTTGCAAGCTTTTGAACAGTTCAGCTGGGATGCCGTCATCTCCTGCTGCCTTGTTATTAGCAATGCTTCTTAAGGCCCACTCAACCTCACTCTTCAGGATGTCTGGCTCTAGCTCACTGACCACACCATCAAAGCTAGCCCCGATATTGTTATCCTTCCTATACAGGTCTTCTGTATATTCTTGCCACCTTTTTTTGACTCTTCTTCTTCTGTTAGGTCCTTGCCATCTTTGCTTTTGATCATACCCATTTTTGCCTGGAATTTACCTCCAATGTTTCTAATATTCTGGAAGAGGTCTCTTGTCCTTCCTATTCTATTGTCTTCTTCCACTTCCGCGCATTGCTTGTTTAAAAATAATTCCTTATGTCTTCTGGCTAACCTCTGGAATTTTGCATTTAATTGGGCATATCTCCCCCTATCACTGTTGCCTTTTGCTTTCCTTCTTTCTTGGGCTACTTCTAGTGTCTCAGCAGACAGCCATTTTGCCTTCTTGGTTTTCTCTTTCTTTGGGATGTATTTTGTTGCCGCCTCCTGAACAATGCTGCCAACTTCTGTCCAGAGTTCTTCCGGGACCCTATCTACTAAGTCCAGTCCCTTATATCGATTCTTCACCTCCACTGCATATTCCTTAGGAATATTAGTGAGCTCATATCTAGCTGATCTGTGGGTCTTCCCTAATCTCTTTAGTCTGATCCTCAATTGTGCAAGAAGAAGTTCATGATCAGAACTACAGTCAGCTCCAGGTCCTGTTTTTACCGACTGTATAGATGTCCGCCACCTTTGGCTGCAAAGGATGTAGTCAATCTGATTTCGGTGTTGTCCATCTGGTGAAGTCCATGTATAAACTGTCTCTTAGGCTGTTGGAAGAGAGTGTTTGCTATGCAGAGTGAGTTGTCTTGGCAAAATTCTATCAGCCTATGTCCTGCTTTGTTTTGTTCTCCCAGGCCATGCTTACCTGTAATTCCATGTGTCATTTGACTGCCCACCTTAGCATTCCAGTCTCCCGTGATGAAAATAACATCTCTTTTAGGCTTGTTTTCCAGTAGCTGCTGCAGATCCTCACAGAACTGATCTACTTCAGCTTCTTCAGCATCTGTGGTTGTGGGGTATATTTGGATCACTGTGATGTTAGATGGCTTGCCCTGAATTCGAATTGAGATCATTCTATTGTTTTTTGGATTGTATCCAAGCACTCTTCAGCAAAGGATCGTTACCTTGTCGTGGTGCTGGAGCTTGAGCACCTCAACGATGCCATGAGCTAAACCGTGAAGGGCCACCCAAGACGGGAAGGTCATGACAGAGAGGTTAGACTAAATGCGATCCCTGGGGAAGGTAATGGCAACCCACCCCAGTATTCTTGCCGTGAAAACTAAATGGATCAGTACAACCAGAGATATGTCGGTATACCATCAGAAGATGAGACCCCCAGGTCGGAAGATGGTCAAAATGCTACTGGGGAGGGACAGAGGATGAATTCAACTAGCCCCAGACGAGATGACGCAGCTAGCTCAAAGCCGAAAGGACGGCTAGCGGCCGACGGTGCTGGTGGTGAATGGCGAATCCGATGTTCTAAGGATCAACACACCATTGGAACCTGGAATGTAAGATCTATGAGCCAGGGCAAATTGGATGTGGTTATTGGTGAGATGTCAAGATTAAAGATAGATATTTTGGGCGTCAGTGAACTGAAATGGACTGGAATGGGCCACTTCACATCAGATGACCACCAGATCTACTACTGTGGACAAGAGGACCACAGAAGAAATGGAGTAGCCTTCATAATTAATAGCAAAGTGGCTAAAGCAGTGCTTGGATACAATCCAAAAAATGATAGAATGATCTCAAGTCGAATTCAGGGCAAGCCATCTAACATCACAGTGATCCAAATATACGCCCCAACCACAGATGCTGAAGAAGCTGAAGTAGAGCAGTTCTATGAGGATCTGCAGCACCTACTGGAAAACAAGCCTAAAAGAGATGTTATTTTCATCACAGGAGACTGGAATGCTAAGGTGGGCAGTCAGATGACTCATGGAATTACAGGTAAGCATGGCCTGGGAGAACAAAATGAAGCAGGACATAGGCTAATAGAATTTTGCCAAGACAACTCACTCTGCATAGCAAACACTCTCTTCCAACAGCCTAAGAGATGGCTTTATACATGGACTTCACCAGATGGACAACACCGAAATCAGATTGACTACATCCTTTGCAGCCAAGGGTGGCGGACATCTATACAGTCGGTAAAAACAGGACCTGGAGCTGACTGTAGTTCCGATCACGAACTTCTTCTTGCACAATTGAGGATCAGACTAAAGAGATTAGGGAAGACCCACAGATCAGCTAGATATGAGCTCACTAATATTCCTAAGGAATATGCAGTGGAGGTGAAGAATAGATTTAAGGGACTGGACTTGGTAGATAGGGTCCCGGAAGAACTATGACCAGAAGTTTGCAACATTGTTCAGGAGGCAGCAACAAAATACATCCCAAAGAAAGAGAAAACCAAGAAGGCAAAATGGCTGTCTGCTGAGACACTAGAAGTAGCCCAAGAAAGAAAAGAATGGCCATCAGACTGGAAAAAATCAACTTATATCCCCATACCAAAAAAGTGAAACACTAAAGAATGTTCAAACTATCGAACAGTGGCACTCATTTCACATGCCAGTAAGGTAATGCTCAAGATCCTGCAAGGTAGACTTCAGCAGTTCATGGAGCGAGAATTGCCAGATGAACAAGCTGGGTTTAGAAAAGGCAGAGGAACTAGGGACCAAATTGCCAATATCCTCTGGATAATGGAAAAAGACAGGGAGTTTCAGAAAAACATCTATTTCTGTTTTATTGACTATTCTAAAGCCTTTGACTGTGTGGACCATAACAAATTGTGGCAAGTTCTTAGTGGTATGGGGATACCAAGTCATCTTGTCTGCCTCCTGAAGAATCTGTATAACAACCAATTAGCAACAGTAAGAACAGACCACGGAACAACGGACTGGTTTAAGATTGGGAAAGGAGTACGGCAGGGCTGTATACTCTCACCCTACCTACTCAACTTGTACACAGAACACATCTTGCGACATGCTGGGCTTGAGGAATCCAAGGCTGGAGTTAAAATCGCTGGAAGAAACATTAACAATCTCAGATATGCAGATGATACCACTTTGATGGCTGAAAGTGAAGAGGAACTGAGGAGCCTTATGATGAAGGTGAAAGAAGAAAGTGCAAAAGCTGGCTTGCAGCTAAACCTCAAAAAAACCAAGATTATGGCAACCAGCTTGATGGATAAGTGGCAAATAGAGGGAATAAATGTAGAAGCAGTGAAAGACTTTGTATTTCTAGGTGCGAAGATTATTGCAGATGCTGACTGCAGTCAGGAAATCAGAAGACGCTTAATCCTTGGGAGAAGAGCAATGACAAATCTCGATAAAATAGTTAAGAGCAGAGACATCACACTGACAACAAAGGTCCGCATAGTTAAAGCAATGGTGTTCCCTGTAGTAACATATGGCTGCGAGAGCTGGACCATCAGGAGGGCTGAGAGAAGGAAGATCGATGCTTTTGAACTGTGTTGCTGGAGGCAAATTCTGAGAGTGCCTTGGACTGCAAGAAGATCCAACCAGTCCATCCTCCAGGAAATAAAGCCAGACTGCTCACTTGAGGGAATGATATTCAAGGCAAAACTGAAATACTTTGGCCACATAATGAGAAGACAGGAGACCCTGGAGAAGATGCTGATGCTAGGGAGAGTGGAGGGCAAAAGGAAGAGGGGCCGACCAAGGGCAAGGTGGACAGATGATATTCTAGAGGTGACGGACTCGTCCCTGGGGGAGCTGGGGGTGTTGACGACTGACAGGAAGCTCTGGCATGGGCTGGTCCATGAAGTCATGAAGAGTCGGAAGTGACTAAATGAATAAACAACATCATCCAAGCACTGCTTTAGCCATTTTACTATTAATTATGAAGGCTACTCCATTTCGTCTGTGGTCCTCTTGTCCACAGTAGTCATCTGATGTGAAGTGGCCCATTCCAGTCCATTTCAGTTCACTGATGCCCAAAATATCTATCTTTAATCTTGACATCTCACCAATAACCACATCCAATTTGCCCTGGCTCATAGATCTTACATTCCAGGTTCCAATGGTGTGTTGATCCTTAGAACCTCGGATTCGCCGTTCACCACCAGCACCGTCGGCCACTAGCCGTCCTTTCGGCTTTGAGCTAGCTGCATCATCATGTCTGGGCCTAGTTGAACTCATCCTCTGTTCCTCCCCAGTAGCATTTTGACCATCTTCTGACCTGGGAGTCTCATCTTCCAATGGTATACCGACATATCTCTGGTTGTACTGATCCATTTAGTTTTCATGGCAAGAATACTGGGGTGGGTTGCCATTACCTTTCCCAGGGATCGCATTTAGTCTGACCTCTCTGTCATGACCCTCCCGTCTTGGGTGGCCCTACACAGTTTAGCTCATGGCATCATTGAGGTGCTCAAGCTCCAGCACCACGACAAGGTAACGATTAATCAAGAGCTTGTTATAAAATCATAACAACAACAGCAAAGATATGCTAACAGCCAGCATGCAAGCAGCTGATCAAATTGTCCTTGTATTTGTGTGCGTCCATGCATCCCTGCCCTTCCAGCCAGAAACCAATCCATCTGATCTGTCATTTTTAGGCTACTGATAATTTCTGTTCTGATCCCATAAAGAGAGCATTGAGCCTGAGGAATCTAAAGTGAAACTTTCCGTTTGGATCCCTTGCAAATTTCAGTCCACCCACCCCACCCATGTGCTGATCACTGGGCACTACTTTGCATCTCTATGTTTGTGGGTGTTTAAGGTATTCTCTTCTCCACCCAGCATTGTGAAAAGTTTTCCTGCATGCATAAGCATCCCTGAAATCCCATCAAGTCATCTTGAGTAGCAAATCCTCAGCTCTCTACCAAAGCAAATTCCTAGAAGAAGAGCACTTAGAAATCTTTTTAATTAGAAACCCCTCTTAGGGATGTAGGCAACAGTACGTTGGTTAGCAAGATAATCTTCAGATTAGAGATCTTCACTTGCATACTTCAGCAAAGGATCGTTACCTTGTCGTGGTGCTGGAGCTTGAGCACCTCAATGATGCCATGAGCTAAACCGTGAAGGGCCACCCAAGACGGGAAGGTCATGACAGAGAGGTCAGACTAAATGCGATCCCTGGGGAAGGTAATGGCAACCCACCTCAGTATTCTTGCCGTGAAAACTAAATGGATCAGTACAACCAGAGATATGTCGGTATACCATCGGAAGATGAGACCCCCAGGTCGGAAGATGGTCAAAATGCTACTGGGGAGGAACAGAGGATGAGCTCAACTAGCCCCAGACGTGATGACGCAGCTAGCTCAAAGCCGAAAGGACGGCTAGCGGCCGACGGTGCTGGTGGTGAACGGCGAATCCGATGTTCTAAGGATCAACACACCATCGGGACCTGGAATGTAAGATCTATGAGCCAGGGCAAATTGGATGTGGTTATTGGTGAGATGTCAAGATTAAAGATAGACATTTTGGGCGTCAGTGAACTGAAATGGACTGGAATGGGCCACTTCACATCAGATGACCACCAGATCTACTACTGCGGACAAGAGGACCACAGAAGAAATGGAGTAGCCTTCATAATTAATAGTAAAGTGGCTAAAGCAGTGCTTGGATACAACCCAAAAAACGACAGAATGATCTCAATTCGAATTCAGGGCAAGCCATCTAACATCACAGTGATCCAAATATACGCCCCAACCACAAATGCTGAAGAAGCTGAAGTAGAGCAGTTCTATGAGGATCTGCAGGACCTACTGGACAACACGCCTAAAAGAGATGTTATTTTCATCACAGGAGACTGGAATGCTAAGGTGGGCAGTCAAATGACACCTCGAATTACAGGTAAGTATGGCCTGGGAGAACAAAACGAAGCAGGACACAGGCTGATAGAATTTTGCCAAGACAATTCACTCTGCATAACAAACACTCTCTTCCAACAACCTAAGAGACGGCTTTATACATGGACTTCACCAGATGGACAACACCGAAATCAGATTGATTACATCCTTTGCAGCCAAAGGTGGCGGACATCTGTACAGTCGGTAAAAACAAGGCCTGGAGCTGACTGTAGTTCAGATCACGAACTTCTTCTTGCACAATTGAGGATCAGACTAAAGAGATTAGGGAAGACCCACAGATCAGCTAGATATGAGCTCACTAATATTCCTAAGGAATATGCAGTGGAGGTGAAGAATAGATTTAAGGGACTGGACTTAGTAGATAGGGTCCCGGAAGAACTCTGGACAGAAGTTGGCAGCATTGTTCAGGAGGCGGCAACAAAATACATCCCAAAGAAAGAGAAAACCAAGAAGGCAAAATGGCTGTCTGCTGAGACACTAGAAGTAGCCCAAGAAAGAAGGAAAGCAAAAGGCAACAGTGATAGGGGGAGATATGCCAAATTAAATGCAAAATTCCAGAGGTTAGCCAGAAGAGATAAGGAATTATTTTTAAACAAGCAATGCGCGGAAGTGGAAGAAGACAATAGAATAGGAAGGACAAGAGACCTCTTCCAGAAAATTAGAAACATTGGAGGTAAATTCCAGGCAAAAATGGGTATGATCAAAAACAAAGATGGCAAGGACCTAACAGAAGAAGAAGAGATCAAGAAAAGGTGGCAAGAATATACAGAAAACCTGTATAGGAAGGATAACAATATCGGGGATAGCTTTGACAGTGTGGTCGGTGAGCTAGAGCCAGACATCCTGAAGAGTGAGGTTGAGTGGGCCTTAAGAAGCATTGCTAATAACAAGGCAACAGGAGACGACGGCATCCCAGCTGAACTGTTCAAAAGCTTGCAAGATGATGCTGTCAAGGTAATGCATGCTATATGCCAGCAAATTTGGAAAACACAAGAATGGCCATCAGACTGGAAAAAAATCAACTTATATCCCCATACCAAAAAAGGGAAACACTAAAGAATGTTCAAACTATCGAACATTTCACATGCCAGTAAGGTAATGCTCAAGATCCTGCAAGGTAGACTTCAGCAGTTCATGGAGCAAGAATTGCCAGATGTACAAGCTGGGTTTAGAAAAGGCAGAAGAACTAGAGACCAAATTGCCAATATCCGCTGGATAATGGAAAAAGCCAGGGAGTTTCAGAAAAACATCTATTTCTGTTTTATTGACTATTCTAAAGCCTTTGACTGTGTGGACCATAACAAATTGTGGCAAGTTCTTAGTGGTATGGGGATACCAAGTCATCTTGTATGCCTCCTGAAGAATCTGTATAACGACCAAGTAGCAACAGTAAGAACAGACCACGGAACAACAGACTGGTTTAAGATTGGGAAAGGAGTACGGCAGGGCTGTATACTCTCACCCTACCTATTCAACTTGTATGCAGAACACATCATGCGACAAGCTGGCCTTGAGGAATCCAAGGCTGGAGTTAAAATCTCTGGAAGAAACATTAACAATCTCAGATATGCAGATGATACCACTTTGATGGCTGAAAGTGAAGAGGAACTGAGGAGCCTTATGATGAAGGTGAAAGAAGAAAGTGCAAAAGCTGGCTTGCAGCTAAACCTCAAAAAAACCAAGATTATGGCAACCAGCTTGATGGATAACTGGCAAATAGAGGGAGAAAATGTAGAAGCAGTGAAAGACTTTGTATTCCTAGGCGCAAAGATTACTGCAGATGCTGACTGCAGTCAGGAAATCAGAAGACGCTTAATCCTTGGAAGAAGAGCAATGACAAATCTCGATAAAATAGTTAAGAGCAGAGACATCACACTGACAACAAAGGCCCGCATAGTTAAAGCAATGGTGTTCCCTGTAGTAACATATGGCTGCGAGAGCTGGACCATAAGGAAGGCTGAGCGAAGGAAGATCAATGCTTTTGAACTGTGGTGTTGGAGGAAAATTCTGAGAGTGCCTTGGACTGCAAGAAGATCCAACCAGTCCATCCTCCAGGAAATAAAGCCAGACTGCTCACTTGAGGGAATGATATTAAAGGCAAAACTGAAATACTTTGGCCACATAATGAGAAGACAGGACACCCTGGAGAAGATGCTGATGCTAGGGAGAGTGGAAGGCAAAAGGAAGAGGGGCCGACCAAGGGCAAGATGGATGGATGATATTCTAGAGGTGACGGACTCGTCCCTGTGGGAGCTGGGGGTGTTGACGACCGACAGGAAGCTCTGGCGTGGGCTGGTCCATGAAGTCACGAAGAGTCGGAAGCGACTAAACGAATAAACAACAACAACAACAACTTGCATAGAATAGGGTGAGCATGCTTGGAGTAAAAGTGGACATTGGTTGTGCTGTGGCATTCCAGCCAAAATGTGACAGAATTGACCAGCAGTGTCCTTACCATTAGCAAAGACTGTTGCACGTGTCAGGGATTCAACCAAGGCTACCAACAAAGTCTATGCCATAGTCTATGCCATTACTAAAAAGCAAAATGAAAATGTCTAAAGGCAGGATAAAGGGGTTAATATCTACAGGCCTATTGGGTGATGATCATAAGACTGCATTTAAAATATAAGAGGAGTCAATGGCTATTTGTTTAATTATTTATTTATAACATTTTTATAGCGCACACTCCCAGCAAAGCATGATTCAGAACACTCACGACATGACGTGAAAGAAAGACACGCCTGTTGCGTGTCTGTGAAATCAAGAGGAAGGACCTAATAGGTTTAAATGGTGGTTTGATCTTGTGAAATGGAACTGATAAAGATATACAGGAAAGTGAAGGTGTCGGTTTAATTATAAATTGAAGAGCTAAAATATATATCAGAAAGGATAAGGTGGAGTCATCTAGACTACTATAGATGCGTGTTACGAAAGTAGGAATCCATAAGTTAGTGACATTCCAGTGTAACGTTCAAGCAAGTCACATCCCAGTGAATGGTAATAATGGTCCAAATACTATACAGGGGAAATTGTGCAACGTTCTGAATGAATGCTGTTTAGGGGGAAACTGTTCTGTTAGGTAAATGGATGAATGGGAATGAGAGGTGGAAGTCCAGTAAAGTATTTAGGTCAGTTGGAGATCCAAGAATGTATGAGAACGGTTACTGCTTGATGGGTATCTGCTTACAAAAAGGTCTGCTTTGAGTGTGTGATTTAAATGTAAGTCTATTCATACATACATATGGCTAAGGAATGAATAGAAATATAAAAGCATGATTGATTTGATTGCTCAGAATTAAATATCGAGAAAATAAGTGAAGGATATGGGGGCAAAAGAGATTCTCAAGGTGGAACAGATCATTTTTAAAAATAATAAATATCTTAAAGTGGATATTGGGGAAATATGCACATGGCCCAGAGCCTTGTGTGGCACAGAGTGGTGGGTGGCAGTATTGCAATCAAAACTCTTCCCAAGACCTGAGTTCGATTCCAGTGGAAGCTGGATTCTTGGGAGCTGGCTCAGGCCGACTCAGCCTTCCATCCTTCCGAGGTCGGTAAAATGAGCACCCGGCTTGCTGGGGAAGGTGGCGACTGGGGAAGGCAATGGCAAACCACCCTGCTATAGTCTGCCAAGAAAACGTCATGAAAGCGGCATCCCTCCAAAGGGTCAGACATGACTCGGTGCTTGCACAGGGGACCTTTCAGTTTTTTTACATGCACATGGCCCAAAAGAAAAAATGTTAAAGAAATTAGAGTGACTGTAGGAAAAGAAAGAAAAGTTCTGTATGAAAAAAAAAGTTAGAAAGTAGTATTAGAATGTAAACAGAAGGCAAGAGATATGGAAACTGCTTGAAACAGAGTGAAAAGACAGCTCTTACAGAGTGCTACAGAAGTGTGAGGAGTTATGCTACTGGCAGGGCTGCAACTGGGGGGGGGGCAACCGGGGCATGTGCCCCAGGTGCCGTGCTGGTCGGGAGCCAAAATGGGCACAGAATCCATGTTTGCCCCGGGTGACACAGACCCTAGTTGCGGCCCTGGCTACTGGAATGTATGAAAAAGCATGTTTGGTGGAATGATGAAGTGAAAAGGGCTGTGGATGAAAAAAAACTGAATATAAGTGAATGACTGTTGCAAGCAGCAAGGATGAGAGAAAGATATTGCATAGTGTATAAATAGAGAAAAGTTAATTACAAGGAATGTAGTCAAAGAGAGCAAGGCAGATTAAAAGAGGCAGAGAAAATGCAGAAAGCGATTTGATAGAACTAAAAGTGATTTTAGAAGCAAGTGAAGAGGACACAAGACGTCTCCAGAAGACTAGGCCAGATTTTTGCCCTTCAGCAAATCATTGAGCAATGTGTGAAAATGAGAAAGGCTATTGTGCCTTTATTGATTTAGAGAAAGCAAAGTATAAAGACATGTATGAAGTGAATACATTTGAATTATGGAATGGTTTGCATGACTCCAGAGTTTGAGATCAGCTGCTAAATGCAATAAGAGCTATGTATAATAGAAATAAATCTGATTGGTGTATAGCACCCAGAGTTGCTCCTGTTGAGATGGGCAGCCATAAAAATAGGATAAATAAATAAAATAAGGTTTGCATGACAATAAATAAAATGTTCAGCTACAGAGTTAGATGAAGATGTTTAATGCCCACTTAGCCATTTAATGTATTTATGGATAAATGTATAAGAAATATTTCTGGTAACATTTGAGGTGCTTTGGCTGGGATTTGAATGTATTTGTACTTTTCTATGCAGGTATTTTGTTTCTGTTGGCTGATAATCCAAACAATTTACAGCAAATATTAAAATGGATAGATTGCATGATGCAATGAGAAGTATGGTCTGAAAATTAATGTATCAAAGTCCAAGCAAATTGTGCTTGACAGGGAAAATGAACAGTTGCAAATTATACATGAATGGTGAAAGATGAAAACAAGTAGGTATTGTATACCTTGGTAGAATGTTTACAAAAATGGGGAAGTAAGGGAGAAATTTTAAGATGTGAAAATGCTGAAAGAAAGGTAGTGGATAACATACGTTGCATGGAATGTACCTCTGGGTGAAAGAAACAAAATGGCTGTATATAAGAGTGTGCTTCAGCCAGTCTTGTTATATGGAAGTTAACAAGTTAACAGGAAGAAGACCAAAACATCATAGTTGGATGGAGCTGATGAGATCCTCAAAAAGAAAGAGGTGAGAAATTTAAAGAACAAAAAGCAATGCATGAAGCAGCGTATCAACAGTGTGGGAGCAAGGATATGGAAAATTATGGAAAATAATGTCATTATCATGATATTATTTCATTTTCTTTTCTTGCTACATGCATATACTTTCATTCTCTTATTGTTACTCCCTTTTTGTGCTTTTCATAATGTTGCTTAGCCCAAAAGGGAACAGTGTGATGAGTATGCATGTATGTATGTACTTAAATATTTATGTAGAGGGCTGGAAAGGAACCTTGGGGCTTCCCGCTCAATACCTCTGTTTAGTTAGATGAGGAACTATTGACAAGCATTTTTGGAGAATGATTTATGAGCCAGCTATGTATCCAGTTAATTGTCATGCCATCCAGCCCACATTGAACTAGTGCTTTAATCATATTGTCATGGGATACTTTGTCAAATTCTTTACTGAAATCAAGATATATGATGTCTACAGCATTCCCAAAATCTATTAAAGAAGTTACTTGATTTAAAAAATTAGATAAGGCAAGCCTCTTTTTTGACAAATCCACATTGCCTTTTGATAATTACTGCATTGTTTTCATGGTTTTTGCAGATCCATACTTTTATGCTATGCTCTAGAAGATTCCCAGGTTTTGATGTCTAATTGACTGTTTCATAGTTCCCAAGATTTTCTTTTCTTTTCTCCCTTTGAAGATAGGGACAAAATGTACTCTTTTCTGGTACTTCATCAGTTTTCCAGGATTTCTCAAATATAATTCTAAAGTTATTTATTCATTCATTTATTCATTCATTCATTCAATTTATAAAACTGCCCTATTCAACATAACTCAGGGTGGCCAGACCATTAGATGAAAGCATGCAATTCATTTGACACCAGAGATTTAAATTCATTCAAAGTAAAGAGGTTCCCCTGACTATTTTTCTATCAATCCTGAACTTTAATCCTGCTGTTCACAATTTCTTGGTTAGAACAACTTTCCTGCTGGAGAAGATTGAACCAGTATGATCAATGCTGGTGTCTATTAGCATGCCCTCCAGGCACTGAGTTCCATAAATATATTAAATACCTCTGAAATCACTACAGCGTGTGGAATTTAATTCATGGCAAAGCTGGCATATTTGACTCTGAGTTAAATATTAAAGTATTCTTTGAAACTAACAATATTATAGGCTTTTCCTGGTCACTTATTTATTTATTATGTTTGTAATAATAAATATAACTGCCCTTTATCTACAAGGGACCCCAGGGCAATGTTCCTAAAATTACAAAATATAATAATGTTCAACTAGCAAACACATGATTAATCAACTAATAAAAAAACTTCCAATTCAAAATGCGTCAGCAAAAAAACCCCTTTTGCTTCGATGCCAAAAAGAAAGCAAAGTGTGGGTCTTAACTGTATCTCCCTTGTAGATTTCCTACAGTAACCCTAAGAGTAAAATGGGCCATTGTGATTAAAGAGTCCAATCCCAGGAATCCAAATTAAATAATCCCCTACAGTTGGCTGCCCAACCCAATCTGAACATGTCCGGTTAAGCTTATAGCTCAGTAGGGAGTTGGTACCATTGTTCAATTGCTCTTACTGTTAAGTTTTCCTAACGTTCAGGTGGAATCTGCCTTCCTGTAACCGAAGATCATTATTCCATGTCCTCTAATCTGGGATGATAGAGAACAGGTCTTGGAGTTTTTCTGAGTGTCTTCTCTTTGAGTACTTAAACAGCACTATACCATATCAGCTGTTTTTTTTTCTCAAAGCTAAAATACCAGTTTCCTCAGCCTCATTTGCTAGGTTCTAGACCTCTGATTACCCTGTCTTTTTTCCTTGTCTTTTTTCAGTTGTTCCAGTGTTTCTGAATCGTTTTAACAGGGCATCATGTATATTTCTCTCACCGGTGGTACTCAGAGAAAAACCTAACTGAGTTAAGAAGGTTAATGTTAAGAAGGTTTCCCCAAGTTGGTAGTCTTGAGATTTGTTTGGGAGTTGCAATCCTAGCACACTTGGAAGGCATTAGGTTAGAGAAGGTGGCCTTAAAACATGGAACTCTTGCCAAGGAGCAGGAGCAGAGCCAACAGGATGCTTGGAATTGAAACTAGGTCCAGTTGCATACAAAGTAGCTGTTCTACCATGGAGTTATGCTCCACCATGACAATTTTTCTGTCAGATCACTGGTCTAATTCAGTATTATTTACTCCAGGAATCAGCAACCAGTTGAGGCTCTTCTCAGACACTGCCAAAATCTCATTGCATGAGATTGCCAAGATCTCACATGAGACTACCAAAAGCTTATGAGATCTTGGCAAGATTTTAGCATTGTCTTTAGTGCAAGATTACTCTACCAAGAGTCTCCCTCCATTATTAGAGAACTGGGCAAGTGGAGTTATTCAAAATGTGAGGTAGTCTGAATTCTGAGGGGAAGATGGAGACCCCTTACACAGTCAGTGACCAAAGAGGCCTATTTTCTCTTCTTTGTTTAGAAACAGAACTTGTATATTCCTATCCTGGCATGAGAGATTGGCTTCTGATGGAACAACTCTGATAGAGAGTTGTTCCATCATATTCTTTATTTGGAGAATGATCACCTGACTGTACAACATTTAACTATCACATGATCATTATGCAATCAAGTGATCATTGTAAAATGAAGTTGGCAGTAACCTCTCACATCACTTTGAACATGCATGAGTCTTTTTCTTAAGGAACAGAAATAGAGCCCACTAACAAAGTAAGATGATTTTCCAAAATTCCAATTGGAACTCAATTACTCTCTTTGAAAGAAGCAAAAAATAGCCTTGCTAAAATCAGATGTGGTTTTAGTAAGATCTCACAAGGTAATAGTATTCTAAATGAGATCACTGAAATCTTGTGAGAATGCCAATATCTTGTGAGACTACATCAAATGTTATTTTTCAACGGCCTTTGGAGGGTTGAGGGGATTTCTCTGGAGTCCCGAAAACACCATGCTGCTAATTCTTGGCCTGCTTGATCAGGCAGAGGTTCTCCAAATTTTCAGGGAGAGAGATATTTCCCGGTCCGTGTTATTTATGAGCTCTTCAGCTGAAGTTTGAACTAGAATTGGCTTCATGCGTGCAAAACATCTGATCAACTCTCCTCTGCTCAGCTTTTCAGATCCATTTATGGCAAAGGGAAGCAGGAGGAAGAGCTGAATTGTGGCTCAGCTGGATAAAGGGAACCAAATTGTGATTTGCACCTGTTCTTGCTCAGCCCCAGAGTACCCCGGCTGTAGCACATCAGGGTGAGAAATGCTTTGCAGACAAAGGCTGAAATGGTAACATTTTGGCAGGAGTGCAGCTTCTGGGAAGGACTGCTATTAAGTTACCCTTACTGCCTCCCTCATCCTTTTGGAAGCCCCATCTGCCTCTGGCTTAGTCATACTTAATTGTATTGCTTGTCTATTTTCCATCCTCATTTTAAAAAAAAGAAAAAAAAGGGAAAAAAAGGAAATGCAAATGCAAATACTGAATGTTGTTGTTCCAGAAGCCATCCCCCTTCTTTGGAACATTATTTTTGTAACTATTGAGTGAAAGCAGAAAGCAATTCGAAAAACTAAAGGTAGAGAAGAAACTGCAATCAAGTTCCTTCCTTCAAGGGTGCACTTGAAAGATGAAATGCATAATATGTTGAGTTGGAAAAGAATAAATATTCCAGTCTCTGAAGCTTTCTGGTTCAGAAGGACTACATCAAACTCAGAGCCAAGTGCTCAAGACTACATTCTTCATCACTTATGGTCAATCACCATCCCAATTTTGAATTATGGTAGCCACTTCATTTTCCTGTTATAATTGTCCTGTTTAGGCACCCATGTCTAGAATTCTGTTGAAAAGTAGGCACTGACTCAGCTCACCTTGTAAGTATTAAATAGGCAGCCATGTTCTCCTACAATCTACATTTTAAACTATACATTTAGTGTAATGGGTAAGAAATTAAGCAGTGAACTATCCAGGGTCATATGAAATATAGTCTAGCCACAGGCCTTTAGTGCAAGCAGACTCACAGCTCTTCTCTGCATTGTGAGGAATAACAAGTTTTATCCTGTTATAAGACACTGCAAAGATTTCTGTAATAAGTATGAAATATTTTGAAGGCTTTTAAAATGTTTTTTATGAATGCTATCATATAGATCCTGTCTCTTCAGATGTAGAATTGTCCTTTATGTTTCTTGGGAAGGCATTGAATTTTTAAGCACTTTGTATTTGGTTTGGGACTATAAAATGATAATATTTACAGTTTAAAGCATATCTGAGTCAAGTGTTCAGGCCAAGAAGTCGACCCAGGATGTCAGGTGTTAGGGGTGGGGAGAAATGAGTTTCTGGGACGGTCCATAGCTTATTCTAGGAATCTGGCAAGTAAAAAGGCATAGAAACTCTATTCCCCTTCTGACTGGCCAGGCATATGTGAAAACACCCATGTATAGCAAAGTCCATGGAGGAGGTCAACACTGACAGAGCATCATGATGTAAGCCCCACCCCTTCTGAACATTTAGGGGAGGGGACTGAATCATGATACTTGGTCCACCCAGGGCCAAAACGGGGGTGGGTGGAGCAAGCAGGGCATGTGCCCTGGGCACCGCCCTGGGGGAGGGCACCAAAATGAACACTGGGGGGCACCAAAATGGGCACGGAATCCATGTTTGCCCCAGGTGACACAGACCCTAGTTGCAGGCCTGGGTCCACCATCTTGCCAATTTTGACACCTGCATGCATAGACGTGCAGAACACGTCTCCTCCTGACTCTCTTATCTGTTAGAACAGTCACATTTTTTAAAAGAACTTTATTAATTTTCAAAATATAGTTAAAATACAAAATAGAGCATATGGATAAGACAGAGTACAGAACTAAAAAAAAAAGAAAAACGATAAAAGTGCAGAATTAGAAAGAAAGCAGAAAAAGATGGTGACTTCTGACCTTCTCCAATATAGATATAAATGCATTTACAAATATAATCTCTTACCATTAGTTAAACCTTAGTAACATTATTTCTGTAAAATCAGACCATTTAATCATACAAACCTAAAATCAAAACTTCATTTTTTTCTGACACAAGCAAATAGTCTAAAAGTGGGTGCCAAGTAGAAATAAATCCAGACACGGTATTTTCTCTTATCAATGCTGTTAACTTGGCCATTTGGGCCAGTTCCATCAGTTTAATCATCCATTCCTCCACTGTAGGGATTTGTGGATCTTTCCATCTCTGTGCATATAAAAGTCTTGCTGCTCTAATTGTTTATAAAAGCAAAGTCCCATGTTGTTTCTCAAGCTGCTTCTCCATCAATCCCAAGAGAAACAGTTCCAATTTTTTTTTTGTAAGTCCACTTTAAGGATCTTTTGAAAATTTACACGTATTTGATCCCAGAATTTTTTAGCCTTCTCAGAAGTCCACCAAAGATGATAAAAAGTTCCTTCACCAAGAGAACGTTTCCAACAAACAGAAGAGTCTCATTTTAAGGGTCTCCTGAAAGACTAGCAGTCAGAGTTCCGGAAGACTAGCAGAACGGTTTTCCAGAAGGGCAAGCGAAAATTTTATTTTCTCTCAAAGGTATCTGCACATTCTATTCTACAGTTAGTTCTTTCTCCCTTAAAAGTATCTTCCAAATTATTATTTATGTTGTTGCATCAAGAAAACCAAAAGTTGTTTTTGGGAAATACACAGTTAAGGATAAAGGACAGACAGGAAATCCCTTGGGGGCAGTGGTCAAGATCAAAGAAGGAGGAGCTTCATTATCTCCTTTGTTCCAGAATTAGCAAAACAAAAAACAAAAACAAAAATGAAACATGAGGAAGGAGAGGATGTTGGAGGTCCTGGCAAATCCTGCATGCCTCATTAGCATGTGCATTAGCATGTAAATTGAGTTCGTGCCAGGATGCAACTCTTCATGCTTCTGAGGAAGCTGTTTGTTGCTACTCCCACTTCCTCTCTCTTCCTCCTTCTTCCACTTACCAAGGAGGCAGCAAGCATGCTGCTCTCCTCTGTCTCCATCTTGGGCCTAAAGCCATGTGCCTAGCCCTTTCTTCCAAGCAGCTCTTAGCAGCTACAGGGCTAAGAGATCACTAAATATAGTTAAAGAACAGAAGAAACAAGGAACATCATTTTTCCACCAGAGATGGATGTAACAGAACCAAGAATAAAAGACAGTAAGACTCTTTTTATGTTACTTTTAAATCCATTATGTCTAAGCATGTAAATCTTTATGCTTGGGAGGGCTGAGTGTGTAAGATCAATAACCTGTGTTTCTCTGAGGTGCTCATTAAAGCTATCTAAGATAATATTCTTTTCCTGTGCACAGCTCCTCCGCTGTGTTAAACTCTGCTTCATTCGGTGGTCCTAGCTGTCCACTAATAGGCTTCACAGGAATCATTAGTTGCTTTGGCTGTCAGAAGATTAATCTTTGGTCTGCTATTTATGGTTATATTTATTTATAGTTAGCAAAGTTGTCATACCACCCATGATACTACCATCTTCTTTGCTTAAGTCCTTGTTGCTCCATTCATTACCCTTGAAATCCCTTAGTTCTCTTCTGCCTTTTGTTCCTTTATGTCCAACCTTGTCTCAACCTTCTAGCTTTCTGGATGTCAACACAGTGCAAATTAAATTTCCACTGCCCATTTTTTTGTACTTCTTTACTCAACACATATAGTAGCATTCATGTATTTTCTTTCTTTCTTTTTTCCCAATTCCTTTCCTAATCAATCACCAACATTTATTTTGCACTGTAATAGCACACCCAGAAACATCCTTCTCCTTGGCTTTTCAAAGAGCAATGTTCCTGGGTTCACCTCTGCCAAGAATGCAACATTCAGCTCTGTTAAGATGACTATTGCTGCCCTGGGGGCTTTCCCTCAAAGTGAGATCAGCTGAGCAATTTTAAAGCTTATACCCAGCATCAGTTTCTCTGGCTGGGCTTACCTGTTGTGGAAATCACAACAGAAACTAATCCCTAAATCTTGATTAATACACTCCATTGGCTGTACTTATTTATTTATTTATTTATTTACTTACTTATTTATTATTCAAATTTAATTACCACCCATCTCCCCCAAAAGAGGGACTCTGGGCGGTTTACAATAAAATCAAACTACGATCATAAAAGTTATGTAATACACAATATCAAAACAAATAAGCCAACATGTCTGTTTTACATGCTAAGACCATGGCTGCATTTACAATGTGCTGAACCACAAACTCCAATTTAGTCAAGGCACCAGGCTAGAAACCAGGAGACCAAGAGTTCTAATCCCGCCTTAGGCACAAAGCCAGCTGGGTGACCCTGGGCCAGTCACTCTCTCTCAGCCCTAGGAAGGAGGCAATGACAAACCACTTCCCAAAATTTGGAAATTTTGCCTTTTCCTAAATACTGCCAAACAAGAATAGATCAACATTTGGGGGACATCAAATAAGCAATTGGCATCCATCCCCATTAAACCAAGACTCTAAGAAAAAAAGATTGAAAGAGGTAGGGACATGCTCACTGATAAATGAGGGTCAAGGGACAGGTAAGACAATTTCTGTGATTCTGTAACATAGCCTCTTGATCACTGTGGTAAGGCTGAACCTGCAAAAATCTTGTGAGCTCCCATAAGGGGCTTGACAGGCACAATCTCCAGATGGGAATGGAAAAAAATTAAAGCAGCAAGGTCTGAAAGCTCTACAGTATGCACCTTTTATATCTTTAAATGCTATGTAACAAACAAAAAAATAGCATTTCTATAATGGAGACAAGAGGAAAACTACATTTCTTCCTCCTACACAGTACTGAAGGATAAAGGAGCTGTATACAGGATCTGTTTAGTTCCTGTTAGGGGACTAAATTGGGCACTGCTGATTTTATTTCTGCAGTGACACCAACCCTGTGGAACACCCTTCCCCCCAAAATACAAGGAATATTTTGAATATTTAGGGATCTGAAGTAGTTGTATTGCTCCTATTAAACTTTTCTCATCGTTGAATGCATTCATGACACAATTAACTCAGTCACTGAATTAACTCGTTTTCTGGGTTCAGACAATACATTGAATCATAAACTAGCCAAAGGGCTGTACAAGATGCTAAGCTGCGGACACAAGAAAAGAAAAATTAAAACTGCCAGCATAGTATATTGTGCAAATGTAGCCACTTAACCTTAAAGCCACCTGGTTAAGTAGTTAACTGACCTGATATTATTTCCTTGGATTTTTGTTCCAGTTTACCATGGCTGAAATAGGTATGCTTGATTATTTTAAATTCTTCATTTTCTGTTCATTGTATCCAATGGCTTCAAATGATCTGAGAGGTTGTGACTGGAAGCCATCAAGGATCAGAGGAGTCAAATATCCACCTCCCAGCAGGGCTAATAATGGGGGATACTGAGAATAGAAATTCAGCAGTAGACCCTATCTGGAGTACTGTGTCCAATTCTGGGCACCAGAGTTCAGAAGGATGGTGATCAGTTGGAATGAGGTAGGGGTTGGGGTTGGGGTTGTGCCTTTGAGTCCGTGTTGACTCCTAGCAACTGCCTAGACAAGTCTCTGCAGTTTTCTCGGCAAGATTTCGGAAGTGGTTTGCCATTGTCTGCTTCCTAGGGCTGAGAGAGGGTGACTGGCCCAGGATTGCCCAGCAGGCTATGTGCCTAAGGCGGGACTAGAACTCCTGGTGTCCTAGTTTCTAGCCTGATGCCTTAACCACTACACCAAACCACTGGAGTGGGTTTAGAGGAGGGCTAATAAGATGCTGAGGGTTTGGAAACCAAGCCCTTTAAGAATGGTTAGAGAACCTGGGTATCTGTAGCTTAGAGAGGAAATGACTGAGGATTTGATAGTAACCTTCAAATATCTGAAGGGCTGTCACATTGTAGAGGGAGTGCACCTATCCTCTGTTGCCCCAGAGAGCAGTACCAGAACCAATGAGTTAACATTTCAAGGAAGGGGGTTCAGGCTGGATACAAGGAAGAACTTCCTGACCATCCTATCAGGCAGCAGAACAGGAACAGGCTACCACTGAAAACTGCTGAGTTATCCTTCACTGGAGGTGCTCAAACAGAGGCTGGATGGTCATCAGTCAGAGTGGATCCTGCACTGAGTAGGGAATTGGACTAAATGACTGCTAACATCCCTTCCAACTCCACAATTTTATGATCATCTTGGAGACTGAGACTGCCAGCATTCTTCACTATTAATTTATGCTGTCTAAGGTTGTTAGTAGCTAGTAACCTCCAACTTAGTTACTGGTTAGTAACCTCCAATGTCTGGAGGCCTACAAGTCTCCCATCCTTGGACAAACTCAACATGTGCCTCAAGCAACATAGAAAGCTCTTCAGAAAGTCTCCTTCAAGTTGAATTCAACAGCTAGTGATTACATTATTATTTTTTCTTAAAGGCAATACAGAAGAAGTTTACTACTGCTTTCTTCCAGGATATTTTTTTCGACATCTCAGTCTAGTTTGCAGCCTTGGGATCTCTGTGGGAGTCTCCCACCCACGCACTAAGGAGGGCCAGTCCTGCTTAGCTGTTGAGATGCCAAATTGTCACCAATCACAAGCTATATATGAGAGAAGGAAGAATTAAGTAGACACGAGTAATCATATTAACTATTTTCAATTTTAATTAAATGTACATGTAAATCAAGTCAGATGTATTTATTGACTTGGTTTCACCCATTATTTTGTGAACCATGGCCCACAAAATATAATCCTCAGCCTGGGGAAAAAAAATGGTACCCGTTATCGAGTTTTTGTTCCCCCCTTGGTTTGGCTGCTGTTTCCTTTTTACTGGCTTCTTTTTCCTCCATTAATTTCAGGTGCCTCAAATATTCATATATTTAAAACAAGGCACCCTCGAGGGGGAAAGTCATCCTCTTCTACAGCAAGCCTCCTGCAGCGTTATTTCTTCCTAAGCCAGACGTTTGAAAAACACCATCAACAGCCTTAATAAAAAATAATAATAAAATAAAATGGATAATTTGTCTCAGTGCCTGAAAGAGGCCAGACATCAAAACTGCACTGCAGGATAGGAAACCAGACAAGGGAAAGCATTGGTTTTTGGAACCAGCGAAAGAGAGAAAATTAATCTCTCCCTGTTTCAGAGCACAAAAGGAGGCAGCATTATAGGAGGAGGGGTTAAAAAAAACCCTGGGAAGATGCAGGAGACCAAGCCAGGCACTACAGTACTGCAAAAAGCTGAACTAAGTATAATCAATAATCTTGAAAGTTTCCTTAATTGCAAAGTCTAGGCTGTAAGTTGAAGCAGTGACTCCATCATCCTGGCAATCTCTCTGATCTCTGTAAGTACCACAGTAATAATCTTCAAAATAGTCATATTAGATTGCGCAGAGCATTAGAATGCTCAAAGTTCCTTGCATGTCTAGTTTCAACAGTCCAGGCATCTTATAGTGTCTCCCTCTGTAGAGTAGAGTTTGACTCACGATGACTTCATGGGCACATCCCTATGGGGGTGGTTTGCTAGGGTCTTCTTGCCAGTGGTTTTCATCTTCCTAGTCTAGCCTACAGCATGGGGTTTCCCTGGGTTTTCTCCCATCTCAGCACTAACCAGGCCCAATCTGGTTTAGCTCCAAGCTCAGACAAGGTTAGTCAAGTCCTTTCACCTGCTGAGACTCTGGTAATACAGATAGATCATTGTCATCGTCATCATCATCATCATCATCATCATCTTCCAAAAAGAGGGTTGAGGATGACTTAAGCCAGGGTTCCTCAACCTTGGCAACTCTATGCTGTGTGGACTTCAACTCCCAGAATTCCACAGCCAGAGGAACCCTGATTTAGGCCTCTTTTTAACATCGTAAGAAAAAAGCCCCATCTATGTAGTTCAGCACCTTGTTTCTACTATTAGCCACCCCATCTGCTCCCTTTCACAGGAAGCCTGCTAGAGGAACATGATGGTATAGTCAGGAAGTTCCTCCTGGTGTCTAGCCTCCTCACCTACCCTTTATTTTGGAGACAGAATGCCTCTGAACATGGAGGTTCTATCTGGCTATTGTAACTAAGCAAATCAATCAACCTTCCAGATGTGTGGAAATTCAACTCTGTTGGACATGCTGGTTGGCTATTGTGGGACATACAGTCCAACACACCTGGAAGGAAAACAAGTTGGGGAAAACTAATGCAAAAGCAAATCTTCTGGGAGGCCACGCAAAATGGTATAGTGCTTGCAGTTTTAATTTGGAGGAAAAACCAATGATGTTAAGAATTTGGAAAACACCACTCCATAATATGATTTTACACAGCAGCGTTGGATATCACATATTATCAAGTATTGCATTCTAACTCCTATCAAACCTAAATAGCTTGAAAAATGGTTAGAGGCTATGGCCATTTAGTTTAATGGCTAGAAAGACCCCCACTTTTGGGAAATTAGACAATGACACATTTTGTTTCCTCCTATGCAGAGAGAAGCGGGTTGGACTAGAAGACCTCCAAGATTCCTTCCAACTTTGTGATTCCATAAATTTAGAGTCACCCAATGAAATGAAAGGCTAGGAGATCCTGCTGAGAAATGAGAAGTCCTTCCTACCATACCAGACACTACATCAAAATCAGGGGAACCATATTAAGTCTTAGTATTTTGTGAGATGAAAGACAAATTGTAGATATCTAAGCAACATCTTAACATATTTAAGCACCCTCTCAGAACAGACTGTTCCATAACTATAGACATTTGGTTAATCAAACTCCTTTTCATAATATTCAGAAGATGTTCTGGACATTCTCAAGACTTGACCTGCAGACCTTACCACTCCTGTGACCACTGATTGAAATTTTCATCCCTACCTTATTAGGTTACAGTCCTTGACCTCAGCAGGAGTAGATTCCTCAATGGTAAAAACTACCCTGCAGTGCTCCAGATCTGGCCCATGGCTGAGGTCACTGATGGCTGCGTGGCGGGAGGTGAGTGGCGGGAGCAGCGGAGTCCCAGAAAACCGGCGCTTGACGGCACTGCCAGGCAATGCCCCAATGCAAGTTCCCAAGTCAAGCTGTTCTCGGGATTTCTGAGGAGAGAGAGAGAGAGCGAGAGCGAGAGAGGACTCAGAAGATTGCTACAACATAAGGATTCCTGCTGCTATCAACATATCCCGTCTCTGCAAATTATATAGGACCGCCATGGTCAGAGGTAGATTATTTCTGAACACTGCCACATACTCTAGAGCAGTGTTTCTTAACCTGAGCAGCTTTAAGTTGTGTGGACTTCAGCTCCCAGAATTCCCCAGCCAGCATGCCTGGCTGGGGAATTCTGGGAGTTGAAGTCCACACAGCTTAAAGCTGCTCAGGTTGAGAAACACTGCTCCAGAGAGTTGAGTTGTTGTCTTGGCGGATTACTTCGTTGCTGGAAGAGTGGAAACCAGGTGTTGACCCGGGTGGGCCACTGACTCCTGTTTTCTTAAATGCTCAGCACAGTGAAGAATTTTGAACATTGGTGGCATTGTTCAAATAACAGTAGCACTTTGGGATCCAGGACTCCAGCCCCAGAGGAGTTATATAGGCTGGAGCCATTGCTAATCAATAGCAAACTAACCCCCTTTTTTTCAGAATGTATTTTGGATGGGAAAGGTAAAAGGAAAAACTCCGGGTTGAGCTTTTTCATCTTAAATTTGCAAACGGTATCCAGCATTATTGGAAGGGGAAGGAAGTAGATTGGCCATCTATTAGCGCCATCTATTGACAGCATCCATTAACTGCAAGGCAGCAAAACCATTAGCAGACAGCCTGAATTTATCAATTGCTGTATCTTTCTATACTTTGTGCTTTGCTAAGCTATTATGCCATTAAAACTTTTTTTTGGCAAATGGGGATCTAAAGCAGAAAGTCATTGGCCTAAAATGATTACAATGTGCCAGAGACAAGTCCTTAATAATGCCATCCCCACAGCACTATACACTTTCCTTGCTATGTATTTGTTATAAATGTTTGGATGTTTTTCTTAGTTGCCTCCTCGATACGCATTAGTGCAACCCCACTTGATGCAGTGTCTGCACTGCAGAATGCAAGTACAGGTGAGAGGAAGAATGCTGGGAGTTGTAGTTCAACAACTTCTGGAGGGCCACAGGTTACCTATCTGCTGCTGTACTTAAATACTCCAGCAAGCGAAATTTGAACAAATCTTGGAGAAGTGTTTCCCACTGCCAAGCAGCCCTCATCTACTGAAACTTTATCCTAATTTTACCTGAACTCTGCTTCCTTAAAGCTTCCATGAATTGGCTCTATTCTTGCCATCCAGGGCAAGAGAAAATGTTATAGCTCCTAACAACATAATCCAAGCACCTTGAATCAGAGCAGCCTGCCCAAATCCTCACAAGTGCTATGGTTCTTGATGGTCCAGTACATTCCTCAGTTGCTCTGGTCCAAAGACAAATTTCATCCCATCATTTTAATGAAAGGTATTAGATATACTTCCCTTTCCATATTAGGATTTCAAGTTCATCCTGTTAGTTTCCTATACCCCATGCATTAATGTTTAACCTCTTCACCAACCTTGTGCCTTCTGGATGGCTTGAGACAGGACAGTGGAAAGAATCTCCCAGCCAGCATTGCCATCCAGAGAACATCAAGCTGGAGAAAGTTGGTATATACACACTGAAGGCCATAATATTGCACCTTGAGGAAAGGGAATTCCCTGTCCTTTTCTCTCTCTTTTATGCTTCTCTTTCTTCAACATGTAGTTCTGATAGAAGCAAGGCTTCTCTTACCTTGTGTATTTCCTAATAAATCTACTTTTTACTTTAAACAGAATGAATGTTTCTAAATATTCATCAATAGCTGGGCTAGGCCCATACTCTGCAGCCAAGACATCTATGAGTATTTGCCTTCTTTCAGTGGATTTTTTGCTACTTATTTAGTATTGTTTCAGCAATACTCGTTAGCATATCCTTTATCAAGGGCTTCTGCTAAATTCAAATCTCCAACATGTCTAATACGGTTTGTGCAAATAGAAATCACACCTCTGTCATTAAATCCTGCACACAATGCACTGAACCTATCAAAGTTTAGGAGGTTGAATAAAATGGATGTGCAAAGAGCTAATAAGCAGAGCTAACCAACATTTAAAGTTAGGCCAACAATTAGGTGCTTCCAGGCTTGGCTGCAGAATGAGAGATGGCTGCTTCATAGAATATTCTAGCTCAGGGGCCTTAATTTTGTTTGTGTGTGTGTGTGTGTGTGTGCGTGTGTGTGCATTGACCCCTTTGAGAGTCTGGTGAAGCCTACAGACCCTTTCTCAAAAAAATACATTTCAATGCATAAAAAACACAAATTGTATTATAAACAGTTCCCCAGGTAACAGCTCCACCTTGGGATGGTTGGCACGATAGGACCCCCTACTGATTGGGATTCCATCTCCTCTTGGGTTTTATATTTATGCTATTTATATTTCTAGATTGTAATTTTAGGTTTATACGTTTTTATTATCTTTTATTGTAAACCACCCAGAGTCCCCCGTTGGGGCAGATGGGCGGTGATATAAATGAAACAAACAAACAAATAAATAAGCCAATGATGCCCAAATACAGTTATCAAAATATTGGAAAACAACAAGTATGTAATACAGTAACGCATGTTCTTCTTTATTAATTAATGAAATCAATAACAAGGCAAGCTAAATTTCGGTTACTGTAGGGGGAAAGATGTGCTAGTTTAGGGTTGCAAAAAATCCAGGAAAGCTTATGCTTTTTAATTAAATGTGTAGGTTGGAAAAAGGGCTATCAGACTCTGAAATTTCAGTGAGGTGTTAGTGAAAACTAAGTTGCCTCTTTTTCTTATCCACGTTCACAGACCCCTGGAAATCATTCAAGGAACCCCTGTTCTAGCTGCAGCATCTTGGCATGACCCCACCCTACCGTTGGGTACCACAGACTCGAAACGCCAACAAGCCTTCACTTGAACTAGGAAAAGCCTTCCCTCCATCTTTTCCTCTTTTCCTGGGAATTGAATTTGTGACTTTCTGGGCCTTTGTTTTCCCTGCTGCAGAGCTAAAGTGCTCGCTCCCTAGCCTTCACTCGGCAGGAAACTGCTCAGAGCTGCTTCAGCGACTGAGGAATTGATTAACTAAATAAAATAAATAAAAC
Source organism: Candoia aspera (assembly GCF_035149785.1). Taxonomy (NCBI): domain Eukaryota; kingdom Metazoa; phylum Chordata; class Lepidosauria; order Squamata; family Candoiidae; genus Candoia; species Candoia aspera. The sequence continues at coordinate 330,807,166 of NC_086153.1, forward strand.
TCTCCCGGCATAAAATTGGCTGCCCTCGCCGCTGCTGTCTTACCTGCCTCAACTGCCTCTGCTCCTGGACACCACAGTCCCCTGACCTCCCTCCAGGATAAAGGGTGGCAAAGCCTAACAGATTTTATGCGTGAAGCCACCTTTGGAGGGTGTCAGAATAAGGGGGAAGTAGGGTTTTATCACTGCTACGGCTAAGGGTGACTTAAGCCTGTCTCACCCAAGGGCAGAGGACAAGAAGACAGAAATGCTGTGGTGACACAGCAAAGAAAGAAGAAATTGGTGGGTGTCAGCCCTTCGAGGTAGACCAGACTAGGAAACCAAACTTACGAATGCCAACGCTACTTTTACTATAAGGTTACAGTAACAGAATCTTGCAAGTCTGAATGCGCCACCCCCCTCCCTCCCTTTATCTTCAAGAGAACCAGGGAGGGTCAAGACTGAGACGCTTTCTCAAATTACATTTCTGCCTTGGACTCAAATTTCTTTTATCTGACCGTTGTCTTGCTTGCGGCTCTTCCTCCTGTTCCTCAGGGTAATTCCTTCTTCCTTCCACTGTACATAAACAGAGACCAAGGCCCTCTCCCTGTTCGCACTGAAGATGTTGCCTAGTCAGGCAGTGAAATGTCTTCAAGAAAACAACAAGGCTCAGAGAGCACCAAGGACTCCATAATTCCTTCTTCCCATCACATGGGGACATGTTTGCTCTGTGGTTGGATGCATGCAGGGAAAGGTCCCCTGTGTGCAGAGCGGGTGCCCCATCTCTGAATGAGCCCCCCCCCTTGATCTCCCGGCTGGAGTGGGGGAAGTCAGCAGCTGCTGGGTCCAGTTCAGCTAGGAAGGTGGTGCTGGGTGTGGGGTGGGGTGGGGGCGACAAGGCTTCTGCCCAGGTTACCAGGGAGCTGTGCAAAATAATGGAGCTCATTAGACTTTGTTTACGCAGCTAATTGACCTTGTGCCAGGCCAGTAAATCATTCTGTCGCATCATGCCTCTGCCTTGGTGCGCACTCTTGCACCTTTTAATGGATTGGCTTGCAGAAGGGCTCGCGTCCAGAGCTAATGAGGATGGGGCATCAGAGGAGGGCAGTGAGGTGGAAAGAACCCATGGCTGGGAAAGGCAGAGAGGAGAGGCCTGGCTGCGTTTGGGTGGGGTGGTGGGGCTGCAGAAAAGGTGGGAAATTCACACTGATCGGGGCAAGGCAGGGGAGCAACATCATAAGAAGAGTGACATCCCCCCCCCCTGTCTAGATGACTGCTTACACTTCTGAAATGTATGCTTGTTGGGCTGGATTTTAAAATCAGGCATGAAAACCAAGTGGATCCTCCATCCTCAGGCCACTGCTAGAAGACCTCAAAAGCGGTGGTGACCTTTGTATGTCACTTGGAGATCTTCAGAGGCATTTTGCTGGCCGCTGTGGGAGCAGGAAGGATCTTTACAATCGGTTCTAGCTGCTGATAGTCCTTATTTAGTGACTGCCTTGTTTAGTGAACATTTGTAGTTACGACAGTGATGAAAAAGTAACTTTGTGACCAGTCCTGGCATTTATGACCTTTGCAGGTCTGTAAAGCAAAGGAAAGCTGAAGTAGGATCGTAAGCACTGTTGTGGTTTCACTTAGCGACCACTTTGCTTAATGACCAAGTTGCTGGTCCCAATTATGGTCACTAAATGAGGACTATCTGTATTCCCTTTTTCTGACTTTTAAAGGGAGCATTAATCAGATTCATCAAGGAAGAGGTGTGTCTATCAATAGCAGCTAGCCAGGAAAGTTAAAAGAACTGAACCTTCTTATACAAAGACAGTCTACCTCTTTCATATGAAGAAGCACAATGGGAATAGGACTCTGGGCACTTTGGAGGACTCTGGGCACTTTGGAGCTGCACTGGGATCTCTTTATACCTTTCCCCAACCTGATGCTCTCCAGATGTGTTGGACTTCACTTTCCAGAATGCCTTGGCTGGTTTAGGATTCTGGGAATTTTTTCCAGCATGTCTGCAGTGCATCAGGGTCAGGGGAGGCAGCTATACAAATCCAGCCAGTCATATGCAACCCATGGTTTATGGCTTAGTGCAATGTGCAAACCCAGACAAATGTGACTTATTCAGTAAACCAAATTTCATGAGACAAACACATTCAATAAATCCTGGTTAAATGTATTAATGTGCGAACCGAAATGTAGTCTGACTGATTCTCTGATATTTGTGTGCCCTGTTAAGTGCATTCTCACAACACACGAGGAAGCCGACAAAGCGTTTACATGGTCCGACATTCACCGAGGCAGTCACTGGAGTTTAATATTTAGTTCCATACTTAAATTTTATATTTTCCTCCTTAAAAATAAAAGTGGCTGCCCTGCTTTATATGACAGCTACAATCCCCATGTTTTGTGCTGAAATAATAAGATTCCAAACGAATTCCAGGAATCTCCTTCAAATGCTATGGCACTATATTTCCAATGAGTGAATTGTAGTGTAACTGACTTTCTGTTGTGTTTCCTATTTCATTTTGATGGTAAGCCACATTGAAGCACAGATTTTGAAAATCATCTTATAATCAGAGTACATTAAACAGTAAAAATAGCATAAATCAATGCTGACACCCCATGCCTTGTTGTGCAAACCCTTTTGCTTGCCTCTGGAACCCAAAGTCTGGAAAATACAAATGTATGCTTAGTTCCACCCCTTCTAGAAGCTAAACATGCCCCGGAGGGGGAGAGGAAGATTGATTGGCTGCTAATGAGATTTGTGTGTGCATATGTGCTGTGTGTGGGTGTCAGAGAATGAGAAAGAGAGAGAGAGAGAATGAGAACTAATCCTGTTGTGGTGCTAATTGGCACCCCAGGGCAGCCATTCCAGAGAAGTTGATGGCTCATTGGCTTGGCACAAATCATTGTAATGGTGAGGCAACTTTCTTGCCCAGATCTTGAGGTCTGTTCCTTTCCCATGGGGAACTCCCAGCCAGCTAACATCAAGGGCAAGCAGAGGGCAAACCAGCCAGCCTCTCTGCCCTGCCCACCCGATGGAGCTTTGTGGCTAGCATGGCCTGCTCCTGGCGGGGCGGGGTGGTTTGTAGCACCAACAAAGGCCAAAAGCTGGACCCGAAGATGGCTGGGAAGCTTCTCCCTGCTGTCCTTTTTGCAGTTTCTCTTGTTTTGTGGCGTAAGAATGAGCCTTGAGGCTGCTGTAGTTCCTCTGCCTCTTTTTGTTTGTTTGTATGGTGAGTGCAAGGAAAAACACACATTAGGATTCTTAATAGGAATATTATGATCTTTAGTATTGTAAGGTTGAAATTATTGATCCTGGATATTGCTAACTGGCCTGGGGTGCATCTTTTGCATAAATTGAACTGTAACTGAGTCAATGTAATTTGAGATATTTATGGCCATGGGATGTAAACAGTCTACTGATTTAATTTGGGGAACAACCTATCTGTGGAGAATGCGCTTTGTAATAAATTGGCTATGATTCTGATTAGAATTAAATGTAATTAAAGGCACTCAAAGGGACCACTATTCCTCAAATCCCTACTCAGCATGGGAATCCCATGAACAGGGTGTGAACTGAAACAAACTATAGTTTATTCAACACAAACACCTTGGTTTAGCACAATATGTGAACACAGGTAAAAGTCACTCTCAAGCAGTGGCATGGACTCCCCCATGGACTGCTTTTCACCCTCGCTCTTTCCACTTTCAGGAAAGCAATTCATCTTTTATCTCAAACAGGCCTCATCAATTATGCAAGTAATATCTTTAGTTTACTTGTTGCTTTTTAAAAAATTTTGTGTTCCATTTTAGGCTTGGTTGCCTTGAAAATGCTATAGGAGTCTAATGGATGGATGCATGGAGACAAGGAAGATTGGTTTTCTGCATTGGTGGTTTCTATTTCAACGCAAGACACCTGAGATCAAATTTGGAAAGTTTTGCATGCAAACCAGGTGCCATCAGCAACATGTTATTGCTGTGTAAGTTTGATTCATCTAGTCCTCATTTTTCTCCATGGACTGGCAGAGGTTCTCCAGGAACTGAGTCAGCAGCGGCTTTTCTCATCTCCTGCAAAATCCAAAGCCGTCTACCAGGAGAGCCTGTCACTTGCCACTCTGTTGCTGAAATCTGAACACAATCCCCCTTCCTGTGGCTCCTGAGGCCTCCATGCCATAAAACCCTGTCGCCTGGCATGTGTGAGCTGCACAAGCATGCCAAAGGAGCCATGGCCCTGGCAGGCTAGATGCTGGAACCCAAACGGAAACAACACTGCCCAGTTCAATTAGTTCTTGCTCTGCCTGTCCTTGGCTGCTGAAAAGCTGAACAAGCATGACCAGTAACCAAGAAACACAGGGGGCCCAGCTGCCGTTGACCCACTGAAACATCTTCATGCAGGCTGAGGCTTGCCTCCATCATCCTAGGGAGGAGGAGAAGGCGACAGAGGAAAAAGAGAAGGATCAGACATGCCAGGTCCAAGCTAGAAGGCAAACTAAGAGCAATTCTGCCCTGCCTCCTGTTCTTCTTCCCCCAGTCCACAAAAACATTTTGAAGCCAATCAGCAGTTGTTTTTACGGCCACCAAGCTCAAAATCCTGAAAACACCATGAACCAACTGACCAATTTCCTTCTGACTGACCAATATATTATAGAAGCATAGTATTGGAAGGGACTTTAGAGGTCTTCTAGTCCAACCCCCTGCCCAGGGCAAGAATAAAGTCTTGTTCAAGTCAAGTGTGACTCCTAGCATGTATAGATCCATACAGTTACCTTGGCAAGAGTATAAAAGTGGTTTGCCATTCCTTTCTTCCCGGATGTTTTTTTTCAATTTCCTAGTCTGGCCAGCAGCCCTAAGATTTCTTTACGGTCTCCTATCCAAGTCCTGCTTACATGGCTGGCTGGGGAATTTTGGGAATTGAAGTCCACAGAGCTTAAAGTTGCGAAGATTGAGAAACACTGGTCTAAATCAACTAAATGCTATCACCTGGCTAGGCGGTTGACCAATAGGAAAGCCAAAAAACCCCCAGCTCTGAATAAGATGTAAGATGTCAGGCTTGGAATCAAGAATCTTTTACATGCAAAGCAGGCACTTCAATGAACTATGTAGCTTTCCTCACACTTGTTCCTGGGGTACAGCCCAGGCCTTGCTGAACCTCTCTGATGGCCCACTTTTGCTGAAAGTGAATTTATCCTATCTTTCTGGAATAACAATATACTACTCTAACTCTCCTTGCAGTTTTGCCTTCTTGCTGTATTGTTCTTATTGGCACTGGTAAAATATTCTGGGAGTGCTAATTGGCTGATGAATAGCCAGGGGCGTGCATTTCCTGCCCTCCCTCCTAAGATATGCACATCCTTCCACTGCAGATTTATCAGTGATGACATGCCAAGCCTGGTCACGTGAGCACACCTGTCTCAAAAAAGGCAAGGCGAATGCAATGAAGTTTACGCACAATGGCTGCAGGATGGCTTAATTAGGAAAAAGAGGATGTTTTGCAATACATAAAGAATCCATCTGAGATTGCACGAAACATAAGCTGGAGACAAGATAAGGCCAGTGGTGTGTCAAAACAAGAAGGACCCTTGGCATTGCCCAGGTGTCTTGATTCAGATGTAGATCGCAGGAGAAGAAAGGTATAATTTGGGTGATTGATCATGGAATGTCAGTTGCTTTCCAGCATTTTATCTTATTTATTTTATTTATTTATCTACTATTATAATCATCTTTTATTGATTTCTTTATCTTCTCAAATTGAGTACCAAATAATCTTACAGATAACCCAGCAGAAGTGTCTGCAGGGGAGGGATCAAAAAAGTCAAAATTTCTGCATTTCATAATATCTTAAAGGGGGCTGCTCTAAATTAGACTTTCTGTATGCTAAATATAGAGCTCTTAATTTTTTCTTAGCTGTGGCACAGTCCGCATCAAACCAAGTGGAAGTAACACTCAATCGAGTATTTCTTTGATTAAGTGCAGTGGATGCTCCAGATACTAGAGTTTTACTGATTAGATTTATTGGAATATTTTTTTTAAAAAAAAATTTCTGTAGAACTTCCATCTTTTATTATACATGATCTAAAATCCAAAGCTTGAGTAGAGTTTACAACTGTAACTAAATAATTATTTAAATGTTCTGCCCAAGAAATCCTGCAATATAAATTGCCTTCCTGAAGAACATCTGGAGAATAATATTGGGTCAGACGAACATCTTTATCATTGATTAACAAGCTTAAAATTATTGGTTGATGATCACTATCTGATTGGAAACTGACATTAAATAACCTGACCAAGGCAAATAAACTGTGCAAGCACCGAGTCATGTCTGGCCCTTTGGGGGGATGCTGCTTTTGCAACATTTTCTTGGCAGACTATATCAGGGTGGTTTGCCATTGCCTTCCCTAGTCGGGCAAATAAACTAGTTGATGTAAAATAATAATCTATCACACTTGCTCCACACCCACAAGTAAATGTGAATTCACTGTGATGATCATGTACCATTGTACCATTTAAAATTATTAAATTTAACTTTAAGACTGGCTAAACAAGAACCTGCATTGTGGATGTTCTGATCTTTAGACTGTCCTGGCCAGGATAATATATCCACTGAACTCCTTAAACAAAATCTAGCTTGGTGGGGCCCTTTATTAGCAGCCCTATTCACTGCAATAGATAGCTCTGGTTTAATCCCCTCAGGCTGGAATAGGGCTATAATAGTTCCCCTATATAAGAAGGGACATACAGAAAACCGAGTCACTTTGCTATCAGTTCTGGGAAAACTTTTTGCAAGACATTTAAAGGGAAAATTAACTTCTTACCTTGTGGAACATTTTGTTTTAACAAATGCTCAGGCTGCTTTTAGAAAAGGCGGATCAACAATTCATCAGTGTTTTCTATTAGCCTATTTAGCAAAATATTCTATTTTCCTGAGAGGTAAACTCATTTGCTGCTTTTATAGATTTTAAAGCCTCTTGACTCTGTTAACAGAACCAAACTTTGAGTTAAAGTAGAGAATTTGGTTCCTGACGGGCATCTTACATATTTAATACAGGCACTGTATCACGATAGTATAATGCAACTTAGATGCAACAGAAAAGGCTCATTTACAGGCAGTATTACAATGAATAAGGAGTGAGACAAGGCTGCATCCTGGCCCCTACACTATTTAACCTTTTTTTGCCATTGTCCATCATTAGCCAAACAGAAAATTTGTGCTGTGTTATATGCGGATGATGCTGTCCTTCTTTCACATACTAGATTGGGTTTGAAACACCTATTTGAGGCACTAGTTAAGCATTGCCAAGAAAATAAATTACAAATTAACTATGATAAAACTAAAATTTTAGTTTTGGGGGAAAAAATCTGGAAAATTCAAGATCATGTAATAACACAAGTAGAGAATTTAAGTTATTTGGGCATTTTATTTAACCATACTCTAACCTGGCAACATCATTGCAAGGCAATACTTCTGAAAGCAAAATATACTATGATGGCCTTGTTTCAATGTTTTTACTCAAAAGGAGGATTTGTTCCTGCAGTAATACAAGTTTTTAATGCCAAAATTGTATCTCAGATTTTATATGGAGCTCCAATTTGGATCACATTTGCTAATAATAACACAGCAAAACTGCAGGCAAAATTTTTAAGATCTCTTTTAAGTGTTCCAAGCTGTGTTCCAAATTCTGTTATTCTCTTAGAAACTGGGCAATGCCCTTTGGAAAAAAAGGCTTAGTTAAGCACTATTAAGTTTTGGTTGCAAATATATGTTTTTAAAAACAAGGAAGGATTGCTTCAGGAAATCCCATATGAATCCTTTGTAGATACTGTATGTGGTTTAAACAGGTGACTCAAAAGATTAGTCTGATTGGCATTGTTCCTGATTATTTATTCTCCAGGTGTATGTCATCAGTATTTTATTATATCAGACAAAGACTATGGGATAATTCAGTACAGAAATTAATGGCTAAAGCCAACATTTTGTGTTCACCTGTAACCTTTGGAATTAACCACAGATAAACTTTTCAACTCCCTAAATATCTAGAATAGCTTATATTTAAGTAACTACAGAATAGCCTTTCCAAAAACCAGATTAAATGTGTTGCCATCCAATATGCTATATGATAGATTTCAAAAAATTCCCATCTCTCAAAGATTCTGTCCCTGGTACTGATCTTGAAACAGTGGATCACATTTTATTGTATTCTGAATTTTAAGAATCTTCGGTAGGAAGTTATCTGGCCTATTTTAAAATCCAACCCAGGAAGAGTATGTACAAATTTTACTTGCAGATGAAAATCCTAAAATTACAGTGGCAACAGCCAGATTTTTAACTATGGCTACAAAAACAAGGTTTTTAGTAACAAATCAATGAGTTGGGGTTTTAAGTATATTATGTAATATTTATTAAATATCTTATTTGTTAAAACTGATTTATCTAATGCCAAGTTCAGATTATATTTGTAGCTTACTTTGGGGTCTTTTGACTGTAAATAAAATTGATTGAAGTCAAAATAGTGCCCACAACATTGGAAAAAAGGTGGGGAGCTTTGACAGCACAGTCCCAGACAACAACTTGGCTTTTGGGAATCGTGCCTCCATGGACACCCACTTTTCCCAGGGCTTCCTGGTACCCAGTTTGACAAGGATAAGCACCACTTTCCCCCAAATCCCCAGCTAGTGCAGCCATCGCAGGCTCCATTTCTCTCTTCTCTACAGAGACACTATTGGTCCCCATCTTCCTTACCTCCATGCTCAGAAAGGACATGGTGGTTCGGCTCCGCCGCATGGTGGCAAAACTTCCAGCCACAATGATTGTTCCCTTTCCTAAAAATAAAATAAAATAAAAAGGAGATGAAAATGGGCTGGATCATGTCTGTCCAAAGATTTCTCAATTGTTGTACCCCTATTTATTTTATTTGTTTTAGTTTTATGCTGAGAGCCGGTTTGGTGTAGTGGTTAAGGCACTAGGCTAGAAACCAGGAGACCGTGAGTTCTAGTCCTGCCTTAGGCACAAAGCCAGCTGGGTGACCATGGGCCAGTCACTCTCTCTCAGCCCTAGGAAGGAGGCAATGGCAAACCACTTCTGAAAAACCTTGTCAAGAAAACTGCAGGGACTTGTCCAGGCAGTCTCTGAGAATTGGACACGATTGAACAGATTTAAAAAAGGTTTTATGCTAGACCTATATCCTGCTTTCCTCCAAGAGTTCCTGGCAACATCCTTAGCATTCCTTCTTCCAGTTTTTCCCCACTATAACAATTCTGTGGGGTAAAACAGAGAACAAATAGCAAAAATATATCAGACATCTGAGCATTGCCCCTATAAGGAAAGGTTTGATGTCTGGGGCTTCTTGGTGTAACAGGGTTGCTGGTTCTCACACCCTCCTAATGACTGTGAGATTCCCTCAACTTCCCAGAGATTCCCAGATCATCAATTTTCTATTGTCAGAAATGACAGTGTTTTTTAGCAGGTTGCTAAGAGAGGAGGACCTTCCCATTCATCTTTCCCTCCGGGCGGCAGGCCTGCATGGTGATGCCCCTGCAGGACAGGTCTTGCGTGGTGATGTCATTGCACATGCTCAGATGACACAAAAGCACATCTTTTCCCTGCTTGCTGGCAAAAAACAGACCAGCCTGCTTGTTTTCTGCCAGTAATTGTTAACTACTGGCTGAGAGCAAACCAGCTGCAGCCTGCTGATGGTCACCGATATTTTGCTGGCAATTAAAGTGTCATTTTTAAATTTATTTTTTGCTTGGATTGTTTAAAAAAAATATGGGACTCAGGTTCTGTCAAATGAGTTCACTGGCTATGGCGCAGAGGCCCACTGGAAATCAAGGCTCAGTTCCCCACCAGGTAGCCAAATGAGATATCCAGCAGCCTGACAGAAGGATGAAAGCAAATTTTAGCTTCACAGGCCAGACTGCTCGTTACCAAGGTCCATGTATGGATTGAGGGGGGTGGGGGACATTAAAAAGTCCAATTCAAATGATACGGTGGAAAAGTCCATTAGAAAATCAATGAACTGTATCTTCAGGATCTTTTCACGCAAATGCAAAATGTGTGGAATGTGTGGTTCCAAGAGGTGGCAGTGGTTACTTATTAAATGCATTAAATGAGAAGGAGGGATCTATCAATGGGTAATAATAATTAAAAACAAACAAAACAAATAAATAAAACCTCCAGGTTCTGGAAAGTCTACCTCTAAATGCTGGCAGGTGGAGCAAATATAGAATGGCTTATGGGAGGACTGTTTTTCATATCCTGCGAACTGCCTTCCATATTGGACAATCTGGCTGGCCCCTGTTGGAATCAGCATGCTGGCCTAGGTGGGCACATTTCTTTGTTGCAGCAAGGTTTACCTTATATTCTTAAAAATATACATTCATACCTCTGCTGGCTTTTCCCATAAAGTTGCAAACTTCTTCTTTTCACTGGCCCTGCTCTGGTGCTTTTCACAAACAGCCTGGTATGCATCACAATTATTCCAAAGAAGTTCTCTTGACCCTTTATCTGGGTACCAGGAAAAATCAGCACCAAACTATTTATTTGTGCGCCAGATGACTGTTATGTACAGAGGTGCTGGGCTAGAATCAGGAACTGAGTTAGATGCTTGGCACCATATTTTGCAGAACCCCAGCAAAAAAGAGCAATGTGCCATTGCCCTCTAAGGCAATCCTACCTGTACAAAAACAGAAGTACTGTAGGAGAACCCAGGTGCCCAGATCGTTTTGCTAACTTGTTAATCCAAGATGCGTACATGTAACCAAACCTTCTCCCTTCCCAGTTTCCCAAATGGACTTACGCTTTGGCAGGACAGAGAAGCCCAAGGACCCTCTCTGCTCCTGGAGTGTGGAAGTGCTGCTTACCAAATGATGCAGCTCAGCAGGAAAGCTCTACCCTGTGGAAACTCACTGGACTTCTCCCTGCGTCCTCCCTCTCTCTCTTCAAACAGCCGTGTAACCCTTCCCTGTCCAGGTGCAAGCAAAGAAGAGAAGGAAAAAGGAAAAAAGAAAAGCCCCATCCCGCTTTTGACAATGTGTTGCTGTTGTTGTTGTTGTTGTTATTTCCCACCTCTTTATGAGCTGGGGCAGAGCACCGTATCATCCCTACATAATGTTTATTCGAATCCTCTCCTCTTTCTGAAGAGTTCTGGCTAAACTCCCTGCCTTGCGAGTGAAGGTGATGGGGTGGCATTGCTGGTTCAACTAAGAGCCATTGGATTAAATGGATGCTTTCTTTTGTTGTGATTTTGCTTTGTTTCTCCTTGCTGCGTGTGTGAATGTCACACAGATGGCTTAGGTGAAGAACGAGAAAAAAGTATCAGTCCCTAGATCGCATCTGAAATCCTACCCAGCAAGTCTGGTCTCTCTTCAACAGTTGCTCAACCAGCAAAACTCCAGGAAGATGGGGGTTTCTTCAGGACTGCATCATCTCCATATTTCTGAGGAGGGCTGGTGGCGGAAGAAAATTCCACTGGCTCTATCGGGAGGCAGAGTTCTTATATCTTTATTTTAAAAGTTCGGCAGAGAATGTAGCAGTGGGGCAAGGTGTGGTACAAGGTGTGGAATGTAGCTTTTGTGCTAGGGTGTGGTGGTAGGCGAATTGTTTTCTCTTCCCTTCTGACCAGTGTGGAAAGGCTGCTGCCATGACACACCAGTCTTAGGGTTTATTTGGTTCAAAATCCACACACGAACTCGTGCCATAGAAAATTGGCAGTTTGCTTCCAAGTTGTAGCTGTATAAGATGGGTGGGTTCTGCAGGGTATGGGCAACCTATTGGGCCAAAGCTTGGCTGCTCTTGTGCTACATTCACCTCTCCTGAAGCAATTTCAAACCACAGGGCTCTTGATTGATTGATGGATTGATTGATTGACTGATGGATTGATGGATTGACTGATGGATTGATTGATTGACTGATGGATTGATTGAGTACCATCAAGTCATTGTTGACTTCTAGCCACCATGTAGATAGATTTTCTCCAGGACTATCTATAGCTAACCTGGTCCTTCAGGTCTTCCAGTGGTGCGCCCATCACCACTGTAATTGAGTTCATCCCCTTTGCTGCTGGTCATCCCCTTCTTTCCTTTCCTTTCCTTTCACTTTTCCCAGCATTATGGACTTCTCCAGAGAGCTGGGTCTTTGCATGATGTGTCCAGTGTAGGATAATTTGAGCCTGGTCATTTGTATTTGAAGTGAGGACTCCAAGTTGGTTTGTTCGATGATCCATCGGTTTGTGCTTTTGGCTGTCCACAATCTTCTCCAACTCCAGAGTTCAAAAGCATCAATACTCTTCTTATCCTGCTTCCCGGGCTGTAGTGCAGAGTCCCCCATTGAGGGAGATGGGCAGTGATATAAATTTAATAAATAATAATAATAATAATAATAATAATAATAGAGAGGCGGCTGCAGATAAGCCGAGAGTTTTAGGTGCTAAAATGCACCCCAACATTGGGGTTGGCTTATCCGCAAATGGGCTTACCCACGAGCATATATGGCAATGCTTTTTTGTTAAAGCACCTGTATATCCTGTATATACTTGCTGATAAGCCCATCTGCAGATAAGGAGACCCTCACATTTTTAACCAAAATACCATGAAAATGCAGGTTGGCTTATCTCTGGGTAACACATTTTTTGTGGGTTTTATTTAAAAAATTGAGGGTTGGCTTATCCATGAGTTTATACGGTATATACAAATACGCCGAGTAAGAAAACATTTTCATTGGGTGCCACTTTTCCCCTACAGGGAGTCACAACTAAACAGCCTGTTGACACCCCATTATTATCCCCACTAACTGTGTTGAACAAAGCAACATTTTTATAAGGTAAAGGTAAAGGTTTCCCTTGACGTAAAGTCCAGTCGTGTCCGACTCTAGGGGGCGGTGCTCATCTCCGTTTCTAAGCCTTAGAGCCGGCATTGTCATAGACACTTCCGGGTCATGTGGCCGTTACCTTCCCGCCAAAGTGGGACCTATTGATCTACTCACATTTGCATGTTTTCGAACTGCTAGGTGAGCAGGAGCTGGGATTAACAACGGGAGCTCACCCCGCCGCGCGGTTTCGAACCGCCGACCTTCCAATCGACAGCTCAGCGGTTTAACCCGCAGCGCCACCACGTCCCTAACATTTTTATAAATAAGTCATAAAACTAGTCCCTTAAAACGGTCAAGGACAGTCTTCTCGGTGCTTCATTTTGTCAGCCTTTTTTTCTTTCTTCAGTTTGTAAACTTTTTTTTTTATGTGACACTAACATGCTGCAAATTGTAGCCATCCTTCTTTTTACCCCCACGTGTGCTTTTAGCCCCAAAGGATTCCTTAAGCTCTCTTTGAAATAAAAACTACGGGCTGTGCTTTGGAAGTGCATTTCACCTTCAGAAAGGAAAGGAGTAAACTGGATTAGAAGGGGGCATCCTCGGAAGAGGAATCTAGAGGAGGTGACACAGAATATGCTGGGAAACATCTGCTTTGTAACTGGCTATGTCCCCTTAGCAGCCTTTTTGCAAAAGTGTCCAGAATGTGTCCTCAAAATCACCACCCCCAAAAGTTTGGAGCCTTGGGTCACAAGTAGGTAGCCTTTGAAGAAGAGGGTTAGGATGGAAAGACAGTCTTCGAATATTCAAAATTTTAAAAGATGACTACTTTCGTCACTCTTGTAATCAGCTCATAAACTTCTAGTCATTATGACTGGATCCCAAGGATGTTTCAGATCAAAGTTGACTACGCTATCCTTAAATCCTTACTGGGTCTTGGTGTATTAAATCAGAAACCTCACCCATCTTCTCCACACAGATTTGGCAAACTTGCAATTGGAGACACAGGTCATGGGGTGCTCTCAGGGGAAGGTTAATTTTCCAACATCAAAAATTAATCATTTATTTAGAAAGCACCTTGGAACAGACGCAGCGCTGCGTGGTGCTGTCCTGGGCAGCAGGAATGCAAACAAACTAAGGCTGGAAAGAGGAGAGCTCCCATCTTGGTGGCTGGCTGCTGCTATCCCAAGGCTATGTGATCCTTTGGTGTGGAAAGTTTGAACGAGGGGCTGCAAACTCAAGATCTGCTTCCTCTATTTTTTTACAGGGTGATACAGAGAGAGAGAGAGGGATGGGATGGGATGGGATGGTGATTTGAAGCAGGATGGAGAAGAGAAGGATCAAATCTTTCTTTCCATCCCATACCAGAAGTGTGGTGCACCAACCTCTGAAGGTAGATGGAAGTCCAGTTTCCATCCCCCAAAGAGAAGCTGTATGGATTTAGCTATTCTCAGAAAGACACCAGACCAACCCATGAGTATTTATTCAAATCTGGGTTTCATCTTCGCCCCGCGACTCAATTGACAACCCATACAGGATCTCACCTGGCACTACATTCACACAATACATTAAGCCATAGTTTGTTAACTCTGTTTATGTAATAAATGTAAGCCCCAATAGGCAGACCCTAAATAAACCAAGGAATCAACTCTACAGGAAGGCCAAAAGTACTTTTATTGAGATTGGCTGTAATATGAAAATCTTGCAAGCCTGATTATGCTGTATCGGCTCCTACTCCTACTCCAGTGAATTAGGGAGGTGTCTGTCTGAGCTGCTTCCAAATATTATCGGTCTGTTGTGGATCTTGCATATCTTCATCAAGGTCATCTTCCTTATTGTCTAAAATAAACCACAATCATGTGTATAAAACACAACATCATAATCCCTGTTTTACAAGTCATGCTGACCAAGATCACACAAAACACAATAAAACGAATTAGCACTTATGGTGTTGGACCATCTGGGGAGATCCCTGGTGCAAGTCCCATCTTGACAGTGGAGTCCAATGGGCAGTTTTAAGACAATCACCCTCTTGGCCCAACCTACCTCATAGGGACAACATTACTGTAGGGAGAAAATGAGGGGAGATCTCCATGCAAGACACCTTGATCTCTTAGTGAAACAGCAGGATGTAAATGCAAGAAATCCTTTTAAAATCAACATTGCACTTAGCCTGTTAGGGGAATCACATGCTAAACATCAACCAGGGCAGAATAAGGGGGCTCATCGAAGCTTCAGAACCACAGCCTCATTACACAGACCCTCACAAGATGGAGGATGAGTCCTTGGTTCAAGATGGATTTACTAATTTGTGGAAGAGTTGTCATCCGAGCAGTCAATCAATGGCAATGCAAGAAATTGAGGCCATATTACTTGAGCACAAACTTCTTGAGATGTTGTGTTCCTGTCATCTCTTTCTTTCTCCTGAGGCATCTTGTCAGTTGCTAGGAGAATTAGGAGGCCAGGCGAGACAGACGCATCTTAGGAAGTTTGATTAATTACTGATAGCTGCAGTTTGATTAATTGCTGATCAGCTGCACCTGGCAAAAAATGGAACCTCCATGTTTGGAAGTGAGACTAAGGCTACTTTGGAGTGCCAGTTGCTGGAGAATAAGGACCAGTGGAGGACTGTGGCTTTTCTGGCATGCTTGGGAATTTACAGACTCTGGTGGGCTGTTGTTGGAAACTCGATGCCAGATGCATCAAAGCATTTTTAAGATCTTACAAATACATATATGCATAGCCACTGCAGTTCAACAGAGCTATGTGCAGACACAGTTCATCCCTAATTACTAGTTGCTGGAGGAAAAACAGCCACTGCAATCTCAGAGAGGCATCCAAAGGCAAGGGCAAAAAAGGCTAAGATGGCAGCCATGACCATTTATTTTTGAGCATACAATGCATGTTGAAAAGGAGTGAGGTTTCAATCATACAGTCACAACCACCATCTTGGCTTTTTTTTAACACTCCCCACCCATGGACACCTCAGCTCTCCCAGTCTTACTTATGGCTTTCCCTGACACAGCTAGCCAGCTCAATTCAGCAGGGATATTTCTATGCTCTAGTAGAGAGTAGATCTTGCTGTCAATGTTACTCAAAAGGCTAAATAAAGATTCCACATGCAGGGCCTGTCTTATTACAGTGTTTTTCAACCTTGGCAACCTTAAGAGGTGTGGACTTCAACTCCCAGAATTCCCCAGCCAGCAAGAAGTCCACACCTCTTAAAGTTGCCAAGGTTGAAAAACACTGTCTTATTACAACATGGCAGGGCAAGCACATGGGAGGGGTGCTGCCCTCATAATCTGCCTATGGGTTTCCTGGCAGCCCCTGTAAGAAGCAGGATGTCACTTTAGAAAAAGGCCACATCAGTCCAATTCTGTGGCATTTGTCTTCTGCCCTCACCTGAGAGGAAAGAAACCAAAGTGATGAGGCTGGCAGGTGGGTTTTCTGCAGGCAGATGGCCCACTTCTTGGTTGCTTAAAACAGCCTCCCACCCAGGCCAAGTCAGATCCTCTGCAATTGCCAACTGGGTGCCCAGAACACCGGGGCCTGCCAGTCACCCTTTTCCCCAGCTAGAATTTTCTCTGCATGGGGAAATGCCTGTGTTTGCTGCAGGGATTTGTGCTTTTGAAAAATTGGAAAGAGAGTTCTGTCTGTCATTTCACTTCACATGTCGCCGCAAGTGGATATTCACAGCTCCCACCGCATGCCAACACCGATGCCAAGGAGAGCTGCTGCGGGCCCAACAATTAGTATGACTAATTAACTCCCTGCCCATGTTATTCATTAGCTTCACAGCTGCATTTCTAAAAAGTTAATTTGGGGAGCGTCAGACAAGATGGTCAAGGGAGGGGAAGGGAGGCAGCAATCGCTATTCCCTTGTGTAGTAGGATTTCACATTCATTTAGCACTTTTTGAGGATAAGAAATATCTCATCATTCTTTAGACAGCCTTTTGCAACCTTTTGACCCTGGAGGATCCCTAGAAATATTTTTCAGGCCTCAGGGAACCTCTGCACATTCAGGCTCAAATAGAGGCCAGAAGTTACAAAATTATTATATTCGTTTCATGTGTAGGCCTGTCTATATGCATTAACACTGTTCCTAAACTAAAAACAAAGAAGGAAACTTACCTCATTAATGTGAAGTTGCCCAAATTTGAGATAATATTTTACATAAACCGTGATCTTCCAGGGAACTCCTAGTGACCTCTCGCAGAACCCTAGAGTGCCACGGAACCCTGGTTGAGAAACCCTGATCAAGACCAATAACCCTGTAAAATACAGCATTTATGCAGAACAAAGGCGAATGGGTAGAAATAGTGCCTTCCAGTGTGCAGGCCCTGCAGAAATTAATGGCAAATTTGTTAGCTAAGAGAGGTAATTTTCCCTTTATTTTTTTAAGTAATGATGTTTCACTTGGAGAAAGAAACTCGGTGAATACTCAGGGCTTCCCTCTTTTATATATGACTTCACAGTGACTCCTGTGATTAATAATTGTTGTGCCTCTGACATATTTTACAGATAGGCCTGGTTTTGCTCTCTGTTTGATTTCATCTCAGTATCACATAGCATTTTGATCACTAACATCTCAGTGGAAGGAGAGCTAAGTTGTGCAAGAGATGCACAAAGCTTCAAGTTTAAGAAGGCATCTGCAAAATCAATATTTATCTAAATGGAGATATAAATAAATACATCCCATACACACACTCATACGAGAGCAGCTAAGTGGGACAATCAGTAATTGGCACTCATACAACAAGAACAAGTTTATTTCACACACTAAATCACAATGGGGAGCAGACATTCTTGGTGCCTGCTTAAAGTATCCATGGAGCAAGAATCCACAAGAGGAGTTGGAAAGGGTGTGCTTGGTTATTTGGGTGGGTATCGGGCAAATGGAGAATCTTCTGCAACTTTTCCCTGTTAAGAAAAACAGAGAGAGGATAAGAGCTGAAACGGTACCTTCTCAAATGCCACATTTATCCAGTTTGTCAACATTTGAAGCCAAGAACAGAGGTATGATCTTGGCAGCTGAATGCTGGCTCTGGAAGTCCAGGAACCAGCCTTTTCAACCTCCTGCTCTCCCTTTTTGTTCTACACACCTCCCTGGTCTACACACCATTGGCACTTCATCCAACTTCTTGAAGGCTGGTTTCTTCGGATGGCAGCATTTTATTAAGACCACAACTGCGCCAATTAACAGGATGGAGACGAAGATGCAGATCACAACCACCAGGCCTGGTTTTAGTGAAGACTGCAACTCAGGGCTAGGCTGACCTGTTAGAGAGAGGAGGGATGCAGCCTTGGGACTTAGTGGATTTTTAGAACCCAACCCTGGTTTTATGGGAGAACCACAGACAGAACCAAGAAGGGCTGGGTAATATGCTGTCACAATTCCAACCTCAGAAAGGTGCAGAACATGTATGCAGATTGTGTTATCAAATTCAGCTAGGAATCAGCTAGGACAGGGGTTGAGGGCGCATGGGCAAAGTTTTCAACAATCAGGAGCGCACCCTCATCCCTTGTCCTAGCTGCTTCCTGCCCACTGCAGGAAGCTAGGTCAAATTATATATTTTTTGCAATCAGAATGGGAGGGGAGAGAAAAATAGATGAAATACGCAGCAATGGTGAAAGGTGCAATATTTATATAAGGCGTAGCATACAGTTTCTGTACATGGTACCAAGCCGGGATTATAGAATTCAATTTTTGTTCTTTATCATTTGATTTACACAATGTACAGTCTTCTTGTGTGTCTGTTATTCATGGATTTATCTGTGCCAAACTCTCACCAGCATCAGGCACTTAGCAAAATGATGGGGCAAGGATTCATTGGTTTATACTGATATTCCACCTTTCTTCCAAATGACTCCAGAAAGCATGTCTAGGTCTTTCTTTGTTTTACCCTCACCACATCCTGTGAAGTAGGAGAGACTGAGAGATGCCGTCCAGCCACAGAATACAATCTGCACGTTTACCCTCCCAGTAGGACCACCCCATTGGGACCGCAAAACTCCACATCACACTAGATGGCAGTGGAGTTGGAATTTCTGTGGGTCTTTCCTGGTCCTCCCTGTGTTTGGAGACCAGGTATGATAGTCCTACCCCATCCTTACAAACAGCTTCTCTTCTTGATTTAGCACTTTGGAAAGATCCTTCTTCCTTCTCTCCTCTGTCCTTTGGATGGGAAAACTAACAAGCCTGTTGCAACAAAGGCTATTGTTAGACTGCAGTGCCACCTAATGGTTACTTCATTCAGCTTGTTCATATTACAAATTCCTGCTCTTCCCTTTGTACAGCCACAGTTGTTGTTAGTTGCCTTCGAGCCGCTCACGACTCATGGCGACCCTACGTATAACAGAACAAAATGCTGTTTGGTCTTGTGCCACATGCCTGACGGTTCCAGTATTTGCATCCATTGTTGCGGTAATTATACCAATCCATCGCATTGAAGGTCTTCCTCTTTTCCGCTGGCCCTCGACTTTACCGAACACGATGTCCTTTTCAAGCGATCGGTCTTTCCTGACGATGTGCCCAAAGTATGAGAGTCTAAGCCTGGTTATCTTCGCCTCTAGGGAACATTCTGGTTGTATTTCTTCTAAAACTGATTAGTTTGTTCTTCTGGCAGTCCATGGTATTTTCAGTAACCTTCGCCAGCACCACAATTCAAATGCATCAATTCTTCTTCTGTCTTCCTTTTTTAATGTCCAACTTTCACAGGCATATGTGGCAACTGAGAAGACCATGGCATGAGTCAGACGCACCTTTGTTTTTAAACTGACGTCTTTGCTTCTGAAAACTTTAGATAGCTCTTTGATGGCAGATTTTCCCAGCACGATACGTCGTTTGATTGCTTGATTACTACTTCCCTTGGCACTGATCGTTGATCTGAGTAGCCTGAAATTGTTGACGACTTCCATTTCTTCTCCATTTATTGTGACATTGTTTATTGGTCCATTTGTGAGTATCTTCATCTTCTTCACATTCAGGTGGAGCAGCCCAAAATTCAATAGGTCAGAACTGATCACAGAATCTCCATCCCAGGAAAAAAAGCTGTACTGGTTGAATTTCTTCAATCGTTGTTAAAGGCTACTGAATGCTTTGTGGTTCTACTAAATATTTTGTTCAGAGAGACAGAATTTTCTATAGTTACCTTTTATGCATTTTACACCATGATTTTAGCTCCTTTGAATATGCTGGTTGGAAGAGAAGACCACTTACACAATCAACCAAATGGCGGGTGACAATCTAAATGAAATTAGCACTAGCATAGCTGAGTGGCAAAAATCCAGACCGATTGCTACTTGGTAGCCCTAATGAAGTGAAACAAAATAAAAGTTTGACAGGATGGAAAATTTTGAGAAATATAAGGAGGCTAGATGGAAAGAAAGTTAGTAATTATATATAGTATGCACCACAAACATACTACAGGTAGTCCTCGCTTAATGACCACAATTGGGACTGGAATTTAGGTCACTAAGCGATGAGATTATTAAGTGAATCTGGGCCTGATTTTACAACCATTTTTGCAGTGGTCATTAAGCAAATCACATGGTTTCCTATTGATTTTGCTTATCAGAAGCCGGCTGGGAAGGTCAAAAATGGCAATCACGTGACCACAGGACACTGCAACTGTCATAACTGCGCAACAGTCACCAAGTGCCCAAATCACAATCACGTACTGCAGGGACTCTGAGAGAGTCATAAGTGTGAAGAACAGTCATAATTCGGTTTTTTCAGTGCCATCGTAACTCTGGACAGTTGCTAAACGAATGGTCGTTAAGTGAGGACTACTTGTATATAGGTGTGTTTCTGTTAATGGAAAGCAAGCATGTGTAGTGCTACTTGCTAAGATGTGCTATGGTCAAGTCTAGCACATTAATTGTGGTCTTCCCTTAAAGATAACCAGCTTCAGGGTGGGCCTTCAATAGTTGTGGCCTCCATTTTTACTTTTTTGATGCATGTAAAAAGGGGCAGGGCTTCGATCCCATGGTTGCAGCTGCCACCTTGACTCTTTTGACCCCCTCCCTACAGATACCCCTGAAACTAATCCAACTGACCCGTGATCGGGTTATCGGGGTGATAAGATCGCAAAATTCCCTCTTACCTGCCTGAGTGCTGCTGTTGACGAACTCAGCCATTTGGCTAGTGAGGGGCTCTTTGGAGCTGGTAGGAGAAATCATGGTGATCAAACTGGTGTTGGAGTCATTTGTTTTTGGGGTGTTGCTGGTAGCCTCAGTGGGTTGAGGTATAGATGAGCTGGCTGCTTTTGAGGTGACATCTGCTATGCTCTGGGTTGTGTCTGAGACTGTACCAGCTGTTATAGTGCTAGCTGTTGATGCATCCAACAAACTGGTTGTGCTTATGTTATCTGAAGCAGAAAGGTTACCTGCAGAAAGACCGAACAATCAGACAATCAAAGGGTACCAGAATCAGTTTTATTACCCATTCTTACTCATTATGGTTTAATGGAGCCCCCAGCTTCAACTGCAGTCTATCTTCAATTATTAGCTATTGAAGGAGACATCATTTATTCCACCTTTCTGACCTGCTGATGGGCTTTTTGGAACATTACCCTTGCCACTGTCAAAAACAGGGAATGGATGGGGAGATCTTTACCCTGTTTCAGGCTATGAATTTTACAGCACTTTTAAGCCACCTCAGTCAGCTCTGTGCAACTCACAGCAGTAAAACCGATCACACGCATCAAACACATCCTAAAAACGGTAACTGAAAACAGAGTCTCCAGGTACAACAAATAGTGCCATCAGAATATCAGTGTATGTTTCAAAGGTTCAGTGCCAGAAGTTAGCTTTCATCTCTTTAAATATATATTAGGTAGGCCCTTAGAAATATAAACTAATAGACTTTATCATGTGCAACTAAACAGAACAATGTTGCAACTAAATAGAACCTTCCTATGGAGAGGCAGTCTATCACCTTACTTGCAGACATGAGGACAAATAATAGTCCTCCTGTTGCTCTCCTTGGCTTGTGGGTTTCCTGGAAGCATTTACTGGTAGTCTTAGCTGCTAGCATCAGAATCCACTCAAATCCTCTTACATAACAACACAAATTATATTTGTGCCTGAAACAGCATTTTGAAGGTATCTTATTTCCTTTCCCTGCAAAATGTGCTTATTGTACTGGTTCTAAAGTGATTCTCCGGGCAAACAGTATCTTGACGCGAAAACTTCAGGCCTGTTTTGCTGCTGGAAAAGGTGTATCCAGGGGAGGTTATGGGTCTGTGAACACTGCTTCTCAGTGGGTAGCATCTTCTACATCAGGATGTCACAAAAGGAGAGTCATGTTAGTCTAGGGTAGCAAAAAATTAGGAGGTAGCACCTTTTCTGACAAAAAGTCTTATTAAAAGGCTTAAGCTTTGTGGGCTGCAGCTTATGATGCATGGAAAAAAGGGCAGGGCTTCAGTCAAATGCTGTGGCTGACATCCTGACTTTTTTGACCCTCTCCCCGCAGATACCCCTGGATTAATTCAGTGAGCCATCTTCAGTTAACCATGGATAAGCATGTCACATGAATATAGCCTACATCAGTGTTTTTCAACCTTGGCAAGTTTAAGATGTGTGGACTTCAACTCCCAGAATTCCTGGCTGGGGAATTCTGGGATTTGAAGTCCACACATCTTAAACTTGCCAAGGTTGAAAAACACTGGACAACGTGGTTTCTGTCCTGCAGGGAATCTATCCATCCAGGTGGCCTCTTGCTTTCCTAACTAGCTGTATTCCAAAAAGCTCTGGTTGGATCCACTGTAGAGAAATACATGGATTGGGAAGAGGGTGACGAAACTGCTAGCAGTCAGTCCAGTATCCAGGCATGGTTAGATGCAATGGGGCGTGAGTGAAGAATGCCTGTCATGAGCACTGATGGTGAGCAGGAGGGGGCCCCTGTCCAGGGGGGAAAACGCATGCGTAGTTCTGAGGAATTAAGCAGCCATTCAAAGAGACACAGATCAGACCCGCCTTAACTTTGGGGGTTTATCTGTCTGGGTTTTTCCCACGCTTCTTCAGTTTGTTAGGATTTTCTGTCTTATGTAGCAGTAATAAAGCACTAGAGACCTGTTCCTCATCTCAGCGTGGTTCCTGGCTGTTAGGACAATACCTGCCATAGACTTGCCACCTTGGAAGCAATCAGCATAAATCTAGATTAACATACTCAGCAGGCAGCCGCAGATTCTCTCCTCCCCAGTGTTAGTGGGGCAAGATAGAATGTCAACATCGAAGTACAAAAGTACAGAAGTTTTCAAAGTAGTCTAGGGCAATGTTTTTCAGCCTTGGCAACTTTCAGATGTATGGACTTCAATTCCCAGAATTCCTGGCTGGCTGGGGCTGGCTGGGGAATTCTGGGAGTTGAAATCCACACATCTGAAAGTTGCTACGGTTCAGGAAACTGGTCTAGGGCCTTCAACCCTGTGTTGCAAAAACTTGGGCTATTAGATGAGCTAGTTGTCTGGAAAGCCACTCAGAACTCTTCGTAATGTTGGAGCCTGCAGATTTCCTCCGGTGCCTTGCTTGCGAGCCACGCAGCGCAGTGCCACAAGCAGGGAAAATGAAAGTAAAAATGTTTACTGTGGTGGGGCAGAAAATATCTGTTTGAGCTAAAGGGTGTTTCCTTACCTGCCCTTACTGCACAAATAATACATTTACGCAGGAGCTCAAATAGCAGCGCTCCACCTTCCAGGCATGGAGAAAACACAGTTTAATTAGCTTCCCACATCTTTCTTTCTGCCAAGCTGAAAGCTTTGCCAAAACCAGGCAGATGGATATGATATGATTTGGGAACAGCCTGTTAAATAACACACTGTACAGTTGTACAAAACACCCTCAGTATAACCCAGAAAGTGCGCATGTTCCCGACAGCCCTTCCACATTATCAGCATCTCTTGGGGGAACCAGTTTCCCAGCAAATCCAGCATTTCTTTGCTCTTGGTGGCAAAGAATCAAATCAGCCAATTTGTTGGACCCATTCTGTACTTTCAAGGACTGGTCAGTGGGCTTTGACACGATAACAGGTCTTGTTAAAAAGATTATAGCATACCCTGGGAAAATAACCCAAGCCTCACACTTGTTTGTATCTTTAGAAGCGCGAAAAATTAACTTGAAATCATTAAAGCAAATACTTAATAATTTTTTCCCCATCACCCACTGGCCCAAGTGTAAGTTTATGCACAAGTGACTTTTTTTAATTGTTTGTTTGTGCAGCTTTGGGCCTATAAAACAATGCTGCTTAAAAACTCCCTAACCCCAATTATGAAATATACACCTTAGGAAAAGTCACTAATGTTGTTGTCAATTAGACCATAGCCATTTTCACTCCACGTCTTCCCTCCACTGTCAGTTCTTGGTTGTTTCGGGGTTTTTTTGTTCTTATTGGAATACTCTCATTCTGTACTGATACTGTAAACTGTCCTGGGCAATTGTTTTGAATGTTTGGAGCTAAATAAATCCTGTATATTCCAACAATGCTTCCGAGTTATTTGAAGCTGGTTTGTTTCGTTGTTATCATGACCTTTTGGAATTATTGCACGAGATATATTTATTTTATTAGTTTCATTCTTTAAACTCTGGTTTGTACTTTAAAGAAGGATTCAGCAATGCTTATTGCCATGGAAGGGCCAATGGTGGTCTTCAACTTGGCATTTTCTACAGTGCTCATCCAATACGTTTAGAGAACTGTTTATTGAAATTGTGGACTGACACTCCTGTAGGCCTACAGATTGGAGAATATATTTCATGTAAGATTGCAGTTTAAACTAAAACACGTTAAAACTTGTCGATTGGTGTTAGTTTAATAATTAACTAAAGTAATCCCATTCGAATTCTAGTTAAGAGCTGAAGCATTGAGGGAGGCGCCTTTGGAGTAGATCGAACAAAAGGTTTCATGCCTTCAGGGTATACAGTCCTAATTCTTATTACTGATCGTTGTGCATAATAGAGGGAATTGGTCAGCCAGACCTCTATTTTCCAAGTCTTCAAGAATTATTTTCTAGTTCTTCCATGATCCCCTCTCTGCCTCTCCTGTGAATAAACAGAATTTCTCACTTCCTCGTCTCTTTGAGCAACCGGAAACAAAATCTTACATCCTCTTTCTCACGGGGTGGCGGTGGGGGGGGGGGGAGCTTGATTGATCAGAAGAAGTCAGTCTATCATTAAGTTAAAACTCAGCATTGAAACAGCATCCAGGGTTTATCCCAATGCTCTGAACACCTTCACCTTCCCAGGGGTGTTTTTAAAATGGCAGATTGCACTGACTTTCTTGCAGAATGCAGGTCCTCTACAGCAGTGTTTCTCGACCTCAGCAACTTTAAGCTGTGTGGACTTCAACTCCCGGGATTCCCATGGCTGGCTTGGGGAATCTTGAGAGTTGAAGTCCACACATCTTAAAGTTGCTGAGGTCGAGAAACACTGCTCTAGATTAGCAACCCAAAATTCCAGGTCATCTCTTGCACAGCCATAAATGGGTGACCAGCTATCATGCTGAGTTTTGCTCCATGCAGCTGCCCTCCAGTTCCCCAGGAGCATCTTCCTGCCCTGGTTACCTACCTTGAGTAAATGCCACCAGTGAAAACAGCACCCAGAGGGCCATGACAGCTGGCTCCTCTTCTCCTGAGGGGGTTGAAGGAAAAGCAGATACTGGAAAAAGGCTTGTCTCAACTGCAAACAGGATGCAATCCGGCTGTGTCAACTCACAAAGAGTGTGTCATCTAGGCATAGGTCCAAGCCTGATTTGGACACTTGGCTCTTGTTAACAAAATCTGTGGCACACCACTGCCCTCTTCAGGACAGGTGAAGGGAAGCAAGAACAGAACTTACCCTATAAGAGCCACTTACAGTGGTTCTAATTGATTCATCAAATGATTGCCTTTGCCTATCAGGAAAACATGGTAATTTGAATGCCTGAAACAAACTTTGTTCTGAAGATGGACCTTGATCATAACAAATTACATCTGAGAACAGAGTCATCTACTCTACGGAGAATCTTGATCCTGAGTGTGTGTCGCTACAGTGCACATACCCCTGAATTGATGGATATGGACAATGGTATGTCAGCTTGCAAGAAGGTCTCTAGATGGGAGATCCAACTTGTATAGAATTGTGGGAGCATGTCTGGGCTAAAACTGGGCTATGGTTGTGCTTGTGGCATACTGGCCAAAATGTGCTCAAAGTCCAATGTGACAAAGCCATCAGCAGACACAAATCACATTTACACACCATTCAAAAGAAACAATGAAAAAGCTAAGAAGGAAACAAAAAGACCAGAACACATCCTCTCCAGCAGCCAACACCCAGATAAGCAGGGATTAACACCAGTCAAACAATCAGGCAGAAAACAATACCCCAAATCAAGGAACTATCAACGAGAAAACCACACCCACACCAACACTGGCAGGGCAAGTGGTTGGGAGAAGAGGGAAAACACCCCTTTAAAACTGGAACCTGAAGAGGGGAAACACTTTAAAAGTAAAAAGGCTAAAGATAACTTCACGCTGTTTCAACTGTGGACTAGGGATGTGATGAAGGCAACCTCATGACATTTTGATTGACTGATTATGTGCCATCAATTCAGTGTCGACTTTTAGCGACCACATAGATGGATTTTCTCCAGGAGGATCTGCCCCCAACCTGGTCTTTCAAATCGTCCAATGGCACACCATCGCTGATGTAGCTGCGTCCATCAACCGTGCTGCTGAATGTTCTCTTCCTTTCCACCTTTCCCAGCATTAGAACTTTCTCCAGAGAGCTGGGTCTTCACATAATGTGTCCGAAATAGAGTAATTGAGCCTGGTCGTTTATGCCTTGAGTGAGACCTTTCCATTGATTTGTTCTAGGATCCATTTGTTCATGTTAATGGCTATCCAAAATATTCTCAGGAGACTTCTCCAACATTACATATGTTGCCTAGTCTGGCAATGAAACGTCTGCAAGAAAACAACAAGGCTCAGAGAGCACCAAGGACTCCACACTTCAATACTCTTTCTACCCTGCTTCTTCAAAATCCAACTTTCGGTTCCATAGAGTGTCACAAGGAAAACCATTGCCTGCACAATGCATGATGTTCATAGGTATAGACACATTGCGCCATCTGAATACAGTATCTTTTCCAAGGCCTTAATTGCTACTCTACCAACTGCTAGTCATCCTGTATTTCTGGACTGCTGGTTTCTTTAATGTTGATAATTGATCCTAAAATGCACTTCAATATTTGCAGTTTTAAAGTTGGCTGCTGTACCTGTTGTTGGTCTTCTTTATATTTTTATTTAGTCCCAATTTTTTCACTGTGCTCCTTGTCTTTTATTACTAGAGCTTCCAGATCCTTTTCAGTTTCAGCTATTAGAGAAGTGTCGTCAGCATAGCACAGATTATTGATGTTTCTTCCTCCATGTTTAAAACCACACTCTTCCCCTTCTAATCCAGCTTCTCTCAATATATATTCAGCATACAGGGTGAATAAGTAAGGGGAGAGGATACAGCCTTGTCACACTCTGCCAACCTGGAGCCAGTCTGCTTTGCCATGTTCTGTCCAGACTGTGGCTTTCTGCCCTGTACACAGATTTGGCATGAGGATAATGAGGTTTGGTTTGGTTTGGTTTGGTTTGAATATGGAGTTGAAGGCTTGGGTAAGAATATATGGAATGTTTAGAAAATTGTTCAATGCTTATGGTGACATTAGAGGAGTGTTGCATGGGGATGTAAAGGTCCATGTACCATGGAGTCCTTGGTGCTCTCTGAGCTTGGTTGTTTTCTTGCAGATGTTCCATTGCCCGACTAGGTAACATCATCAGTGCTAGAAGGGAGTGGGGTTTGTTTTCTGTTTACATACAGTAGTTTGCCCTAACAGAGTTGGTGGGAGTGTGGTTTTCTCCCTGGTCAGGGTATTGGTTTCCTCTTGATTGTTTGTCTGCTTGATTGTTTGTCTCCGTGGTCATTCCTTGGTTGGGGTATTGTTTTCTGCTTGATTGTCCATCTGGTGCTAATCAAGGAACTGCCAAGGAGAGAACAACACCAACAACAACACTGTCAGGACAAAATACTGTATATAAACAGAGAGCAAACCCCACTCCCTTCTAGCACTGAAGATGTTGCCTAGCTGGGCAACGGAACGTCTGCAGGCAAACAACCAAGCTCAGAGAGCACCAAGGACTCCACAGTTCGACCCTGAGCTACAGATCTTCTCTTTGATTAGTCCATGTACTTTTGTATGCAGCTGATGTCATGTTGCTGAGAATTGCTAGATAGATTCTATGATGCAATGAGCAGAATGGACATCAAAATTAATGTCTCAAGGACCAAATCTGTTGTGTTTGACAGGTAAAATAGAGTGAATGATTGTTCATGTAAACCAGCTTTAACTAATTCCTTTTCTTTTTTCTTATTTCAGGAAGCTATTATTATTTCTTACTCCTTTCCTGAGCTTTGCACTGCTGGAAGGTGGGGTGTTATGAGTGTGCATGTGAGCATTCCTAGCAGCAGGAATCTGGCTTGAGCAATGATTACTGAAACAAATTTTATAACAATAGGGGAAAGGAGATTTGTTTGCAGGAAGTACATTATAGAGATAAACAAAACCTAGCATCAAGCTAACCCCATCTTACCAGGAAGAGAGTCAGACAGCATGTGGTCTGTAACAGCCTGCCTGTGAACAAAAGTAGAAGGAAGTGACATCAGATTAGCCACCTCTTGAACAAAGAACAGGGAAAGTGATGGCCAAAAATATACATGAAGTAAACTTTATATCCTACTGCCTTGGTATGGTCAATAGGTCATGAAGTGCTGGAGAGTGAGGACAATTCCAACACCAATTTCCTTGAAAGGGAATAGCATGATGGGTATGTTCTCTATGGATGCAGAATTTTGATAAGAACTTGCCTTGTTTATATAACTCTTATCCAGATAATCTGAAGCACGTTTTTAGTTGATTAAATAAATAAAAAAACAGTTAATCAATTTTCTATTGCAGCCCTAGATAGGCTGAGTTAGAGAACTGAAAATATCATCCTTCACATGTGCTAAACTAACTTGAGCCTGTAGGGGTAGGCTAAAGTTGAGAATGAAACAAGGCTGGTGAGGAATGCAAAATATAATAAGAAGGATTTTGGGGAGAAATGTCCGAAATAAATGAAAAGTCAAGAGGTTGTTGGTCTGTTGCATGGGGAAGGTGAAGTAGTACTACAGTAATGGGGAACAGAAAGAAGGCAGGGCTGTTTAATACCTTCTCTTCTCTATTTTCACTCAGAAGGAATAAGCCCAACTCCCTATGTAGGAGGAAAGAAAGGGAATGCAGCTCAGCATTTATAAAAAAAAAATAAGATAAGAATCCATCTTGCTGCCTTAAATGAATTCAAGTCTCCAGGGCCAGACAAATCACATTCCAGGATGTTGAAATTGCTGGCATAAGTTGATCTTACACTGTACCCCTTGAAAGCTCTTGGACAACTGATGAGATTCTATGAAACTGGAGATGAGCAAAGATCATTGCAATATTAAAAAATGAGAAGAGGACAGCCTAGAAAATGAAAAAAACAATTACTTTAATGTGTGAATGGGCAAGAGACAAAAACAGATTGTCATGAAGCACTTAGGAAAGAATGTTATCATTATTAGGAGCCAGTCCGGGTTGTCAAGAACAAGTCGTATCCGACTACCCTTATCTCTTTTTTAACCTTAATAGATATAGGGAACTTGGAAATCAACAAAAGCTACGGGAGCTGCATTGGTTGCCAGTGTGCTTCCAGGTGCAATTCAAGGTGCTGGTTGTCACCTTTAAAGCCCTTCATGGCTTGGGGCCGGGTTACCTAAGGGACCGCCTTCGCCCAGTTGTTTCTGCCCATCCAATTCGATCTAGTACATTGGGTATGTTGTGGGTCCCATCAGCCAGGGAGTGTCAGTTGGCGGAAACTAGAAGGCGGGCCTTCTCCTCTGTAGCGCCTGCCCTCTGGAACATCCTCCCTCCAGAAATTAGGATGTCCATGACCCTGCTGGCCTTTCGTAAGGCTGTGAAGACCTGGCTTTGTGCCCAGGCCTGGGGCCTCGAGCGTGTGGATGGTCCCGTCTCTTGGCTGTATTAACATTCATGCATTGCTCGCTTGGCAGCCATGTATATTTATTCTGTATTTATTTTATATTTTAACTGTTTTAATTGTAATTGTTTTAATTGTTTTATAGTTTTATTGTTGTAAGCCTCCCAGAGTCACTCGCTGATATGGGCGGCTATAGAAATCAAACAAACAAACAAACAAACAAATAAATAAATGTGTTTGACAACATTTCTCATCATATCCTTGTAGACCAGATGGATAAACATGGACAAGACGGCATTGTGGTCAATTGAACTTGCAACTGTTTCAATCATTGCACCCAAACAGTATGTGGGTCTACCTTTTCTGGAGGAAGACACTGCATTGGGTTCCCCAGGGCTCCAGCCTAGTGCTATTCAATATTTTTTATAAATGATCTAGAGAATGTAATAAAAAGAATGCTTAGCAAATGCACAGATGAAAGAAATTTGGATTGGCTAACACCTTAGAACAGGGCTTTTTTCAAGGTGCAGAACCCTGAATTCCCTGATCAAGAGGCAAAACTCTAGTGCATGTTTCTCAACCTTGGCCACTTTCAGATGTGTGGACTTCAACTCCCAGAATTCCCCAGCCAGCAAGGCTGGCTGGAGAATTCTGGGAGTTGAAGTCCACACATCTGAAAGTGGCCAAGGTTGAGAAACACTGCTCTGTGTACAGAAAACGAGTTGAGTTTGAGTGAAATTTGTGTTGTTGTGGTTGCCCTTAGTCTCTCACAGAACTCTATCAAGTTATCATGAAACCCTAAGGTTTTGTGGAACCTGCCTTAGAGAACAACATCACAGCTCAGAATTATTCTGCCGGCCTGAACACTGAGCCAAATCCATCTGGGACAAGTGTAAGATCCTGCATCTAGATAGGAAAAAATCAAATAGGAATAAGGAGACCACCAGCTCAACGTGAGCCAACACTGTGACGCAGTAGATAAAAAAAGCCAATTGGAATCCTGGACTGCATCAACAGAAGCACTACATCCACACCCAAGGAGAAGGTGGTTTCCCTGTACAATATTCTGCACTGGTTCAACCAGCCTTTCCCAACCTTTCAACCCTGGAGGAACCCTTGAAATATTTTTCAGGCCTTGGGGAACCCCTGCACACTCGGGCTCAAATATAGGCTGGAAGTTACTAAATCATTATATTCATTTCATGTGTAGGCCTGTATATATGCAAACAACATTCTTAAACTGAAAATAAAGAATGAAACTTGCCTCATTAATGTGAAGTTGCCCAAATTGGAAATAATTTTTTAAATAAAGTGTGATCTCCCAGGGAACCCCTAGTGACCTCTCATGGAACCCAAGGGTGCCACGGAACCCTGGTTGAGAAGCCCTGAGTTAGACTATATCATATCCAGTTCTGCACTCCATACTATAAAAGGAGCACGGAGAAGCTGGGGCAGGTTCAAAAACGAGCTATCAGAATGATAAGGAGTTTGGAAATAAACAATTATGAGGAACAGGTTGAAGGAGCCAGGCATGTTAGCATACAAAAGAGAGGATGTGGAGACATGAAGAGGGTCTATAAATATCTAAGGATTATCATGTGCGAGAAGGGCTTGCTGTCGAAACCAAGAAAAAGACTACTGTAGGACCAAAGGATGGAGATTAAAAGAAAGTAGATTCAGCCTGAATATTAGGAGGAATTTCCTGATAATCAGAACTGCCAAGCAGTGGAACCACCTAGAACAGCGATAGATTCCCCTTTGATGGCAGTTTTCAAAGGAGAGGTAAATTGTTACCTGTGAAGGTGGTTTACTGGATTCCTACACTGAACAGCAGGTTGGACTAGGTGACCTACACAGTGCCTTCATTATCATACATTCTGTGCTCCTAAATTATTCATTGGGAACCATGGGAAAAATGCTGAAAGCCTGTGAAACTCCCAGGGCCCTCCATAACTCAGAAGACTTGAAAATTACAAAATAATAGAGATACAGCTTCTTTCAAGCTGGAGGCTACAAACATTTGACCCTGCTCCAAGCCATGCTATTGAAGTTTATGCCAAATCAAGTCAATCAGTGTCTCCCAACCCTGTGTGTGGAGTACAGCTCCCAGAATTCCCCAGCCAGCATGCTGGCTAGGGAATTCTGGGAGTTGAAGTCCACACATCTTAAAGCTGCTGAGATTGGGAGACACTTCAATACATCTTTGGTCATTATGCTAGATGGGGATTATGGGTGTTAAAGTCCAATTCATCAGGAGAGCCTGAAAGGAAGCTGATTTTGATAGGGGTAAGAGGGATTTTTTTTTTGTTTCTATCCCTTTATGGCCTTCACCTTTGGTTTCTTATGCCTGTATAAAACCCATACCTCCCTTCTCAAACTAGGACATAGAAGGAAATTGCTTGAAGAGGTTTTTTTTCTTTTAATTAGATGGATGAAGGCTTGTAGACCACTATAAACATTGGCCATTGTACCTCTGTATTTTTTTTTCCCTAACATTTTTCATGTCATTCTTCAAATTTAATTTTTGAAAAAGTTACTTCCAGAAGAGAGGCTTCAAGCCAATAACTAGATCTGCACTAG